>NW_026652280.1:109280118-109642482 GCF_009828535.3 Hylobates moloch
TTCTGCTCTGATTTTAGTTATTTCTAGCCTTCTGCTAGCTTTTGAATGTGTTTGCTCTTGCTTTTCTATTTCTTTTAATTGTGATGTTAGGGTGTCAATTTTGGATCTTTCCTGCTTTCTCTTGACAAAGAAGGCCATTACATAATGGTAAAGGGATCAATTCAACAAGAAGAGCTAACTATCCTAAATATATATGCACCCAACACAGGAGCACCCAGATTCATAAAGCAAGTCCTCAGTGACCTACAAAGGGACTTAAACTCCCACACAATAATAATGGGAGATTTTAACACCCCACTGTCAGCATTAGACAGATCAACGAGACAGAAAGTTAACAAGGATATCCAGGAATTGAACTCAGCTCTACATAAAGTGGACCTAATAGACATCTACAGAACTCTCCACCCCAAGTCAACAGAATATACATTTTTTTCAGCACCACACCACACCTATTCCAAAATTGACCACATAGTTGGAAGTAAAGCTCTCCTCAGCAAATGTAAAAGAACAGAAATTATAACAAACTGTCTCTCAGACCACAGTGCAATCAAACTAGAACTCAGGATTAAGAAACTCACTCAAAACTGCTCAACTACATGGAAACTGAACAACCTGCTCCTGAATGACTACTGGGTACATAATGAAATGAAGGCAGAAATAAAGATGTTCTTTGAAACCAACGAGAACAAAGACACAACATACCAGAATCTCTGGGACACATTCAAAGCAGTGTGTAGAGGGAAATTTATAGCACTAAATGCCCACAAAAAATTGATTTTTATAAGTAATCTTTTCTAGTTCCTGTACTGGAAGTAGTGATCTGACAGTGTCAACTACATCCTTTCCACAAGCAGAAGCCTATTTGGTTGTGTTTTTAACATCTTATTTCATGTATTTTTTTCTATCGTTATACTTTTTCTTTGTTGCTTTTTATTTTTTATCTTTTCCTACGTTTATTGATTTGACCTGCTTGTTTGGAATACATAGATATAATCTATATTCATTCTTTGATGGTTAACTTTAAATTTTTAACATGTACCCATGAGTTAAGAAAACCTAAGGTTAATCTTCCATGTTTATTTAATTAATTTTGAAAACATTAATAATTATTTGTGTCAGTTGAGTCTAACTTCTGTCAAAAGCTTAGTTTAATGATTTGCTTTTCAGGGATTGGATCTTACTATGTTGTCCAGGCTGGCAAATCCTCCCTCCTCAGCTTCCCAGGTAACTGGTTTTATAGGCAAAGAACACTGGGCATGGCTTAGTTTCGTAATTTCTTACTTATTATTACTTCCACGATCTTATTTCATCCTTCTGGTTCAATTTAATTATTTCTGATACAGGTTTTTAATAGTTTATTCAGTGAGAGATAGTAAGTTATAAAAATATATTATCTTCATCCAAAACATTCTTTATTTCACCCTCATTCTTGAATACTGGTTTGTTTGTTTACAGATTTCTAGGTTTTAAATTATTTTCTTTTTGCCTTTTGAGAAGAGAGTATTCTAGAGTCTTCTGTCCTTCTTTTTCCCTATTTTGAGAAAAATCAGTCCTCTATTTTCCATCTATTGAGATGTCTTTTGTTAGGCTATTTTTTCTTTATCCTCATATTGTTCTTAAAATTTTATTCCAGAACACTAGTATTTTATTCAAATAGGCTTTCATTACAATATACTTAACTGTTTATTTATTTATTTATTTTTTTGTCTTTGTCTCACATACTTCTTCAGTCTGAGAACACACAGATTTCTTCAATTCTGGAAAATCCTTATCAATTATATGGAAATTGCCCCTCCCCCATTCTCCATAATCTCTCCTTCTGAAATGCTTATCAACTGCAAACCTGATTTTTTCATTTTACTCTCTATATCTCTTAACCTGTCTCTGATATTTTTCTACCCCTAACTCTCCATACTGTGTTCTGAGTGACTTCTTCACATGTATATTTAAAGTCTCTTACTTTTTTCTTCCACTGTGCCTAATCTGAGTTCAATAAGTACTTATCGTTATTGCTTTTATTTTCTATGTATGGCCTATAAGATGAGGGGAGTTGGTTAAATATTGCTGATATCCCTTTTGGCCCTTATACACAAAAATTCAAAATTGACTAGATTTTTCTAATTTTTTTTCTGAATAGAGGATCAGTGTCTCACATAATTTTCATTTCAAGGCTAGATAATTCTACAGCTGTCGAATTCTCCTAAATAATCTATAGGGCATTAGGCAATCTTTTTTTTCAACTGAGGAGTAGAATAAATAAGGAGAGAAGAAAGTGTCCATCAGAGAATGCAGGGTTATACTGACCAACGTCTAGCCTAAGAAATATGAATCTTTAAGGCAGAGAAAGCAAAGGAGGGGTTTAAGGACTCCAGTCTAGGTATTAGATTAATTTAAATGCTATTGTATCCCCAGCACTTGGTCTTAATTGTCTCCTCTTGAACACTCAATACCTGTATTCATGTTGCCTGGCCTCAGGGACACAGAGCAGTCCACTGTCCCCATGGAAAGGAAATGAAAAATCAGCTGATGCTAAACAGATCTCCTTCAGCAACTACAGCCATCTAAGCACTGCATCCTGCAGAGTGATTAATGATTTTTCTTTGCTTTTACATTTCAAAACAATGTGGTTCAGAAAAGAAAGGAGAAAATAGAATGAAGAAGGAGTTTGAGAAAATGAGAAGACAGAGATGTAAAAGCGAAAAAGAAGAAACTATATGAGAGGAGATGGAAAAAAGTGATTGCTCAATAGAAACTAGAGAATTGACCAGAACTGTAATTTTCTCCTCATCTATAGAGGAAACATTCTCCTCTATCATAAGAATGTCAAGTTATTTAGGTCTATCCTATTTAAATCTACTGAATCATTCTACTAAAATACATGAAGAGAAAGGAAAGCAGAGCTTCTGTATCCCCCTATAAAACTTGTTTTTAAGTTATCTATTCCCAATCTCAAAATGAAATGAAGCTTCATGATTACTCTCCACAACTGTACCTTAACGGTTGTACTTTAATAGTTTAAATACATTGATGGAGCAAATAATTGAAAGAAATTACATTTGATACATTGATACCCTTTCTTCCTCTCTGCTTCATCCAGGCCACCTATTTCTTAATAACGATTTTTTTTTTTTTTTGTATGAGGGATATGAGGTTGCAACATCTGTCATCTCCTTTATTGCCATAGTTGATTTTCCAGATCTGACTGCCTAGGCCAGTGTCTGCTTTATTCTTCACTTCCCCAAGTGTGTCAAATATTTCTGCAACATAGTAAAAACTTCTGCCAAGGCCTTATACATTACGAGAACTAGTTCTTTTTCATCAGCATCAGCCTAGGCTAAAGGTACAAAAGCTATTTCCTTTCTTCATTTTCAGTACCTACTCTGGGTTTACATGCATTGGATTCTCACAGCTTCCCATTAGGCTATAGATCGCTTGCTAATATGGACTCCATATACTAGGGTCTGAAGGCTGTGTCAGGGATGACTCCCAGAAATAATTTTTCAGGGCAACTTGGCAGAAAGAAAACGAGAAGAATATTTAGAGGTATTTTGTGCAATTAGGTTTTTAAGCAGCCAGTCCAAGAATCAAACATTTGTGCACATGAGAAAAAGTAGATTTGCTTGGCTAGTGTAAAAAGTAATTATAGGTCAAAGATCAGTCATAAATAAGAACAACAATACTGGGAGACATTAGTGGACAGCCTTAAAGACCAGCATGAAGCATTTGCATCTGATTTAAGTAAAGACAACAGAAAACTATGTAAATTTCTGAAAGCCCATTAATAGACCAAAGATGAGAGATACATTCTCACCAGTCAAAGCATTGGATTATAATTTGATCAAAATGCTTGAGAAATAAGACCCTTTCTACTGTGTAAAGGGCAGTCAGAAGGGGCAGTCAGCTGGCAATAGGGATGATTTTGTAATTTTGTAATATTCTAGATGTCATATGATTAGAGAAGGCTCAGACTAGAATATTGACTAAAAAGTGATAAGAAAGGATGGCTCCAAAAGGTATTTGAGATGAAGAATTAGAAGGATACACAATAGTCATGGGAGTGCTGGAGGAAGAAACCTGGGTTACTCCAACGTGGTGTGCTAGGAGAGTAAGATGGTGGCATGCCATTGACAAGGATGGAAAATTGGGAAGGAGTGAGGGTCCTGTCTAAGCTGCAGTATGGGCCTCCTTGTCACCTCTTTATTAATGCAGGTTTTATGACACAGGTGTAATAATTAATCCAAATGGCTAGCAGATGTGGCTATCCATCTTTGAGCATACTGGCCCCAAACAGTCTTCCAATCAGCAAATTCTCAAGTAAGGCCAAAGAAAATTAAAGAAAATAAATTCTGTTGAGATATTTATGGAGGCCACCTGGATAGAAATTTGACAGCTGAGAACTTGCCTGGATGCCAGGCAACTAAAGAGAGGTCAGAGCCCCTGGAACAATAAGGCTTCGGAGGCCAAGGAACAGAAATGGAGATAGAGAAGCGTTCTGTCACATTCTATCTTTAAAAGATTAGAAATGGCATTTTACTTTGCAAGGAAAATCATTGATAAAGTCTTGGTATTCTCTGTATTCTTTGGAGAAACCTGCCTTTTCTTCTTGACAAAGGTCCTGGTATTTTCTTGAATTGTACTCTCCATTCTGACTATATCAATCAACCAATAGGGGCTTTGCTTATATGTTAGAAATTTCCTCTCCATTTCTACTACTACTTTTTGATTTATGCTCTTAAATCACCATCCCAATGTACCTTGTCTCTGACAAGCCCCCTTGCCTTCATTCTCTTCCCTGTCTTGCGACAGCAATTGTTCTAAACCGCAGTTTTTATCATATGACTTAACTGTTTGAAAACATTTAGCATTTCCCTATTGCCCACAGGATAAAATGTAATCACTCTTGCTTGTTTATTAAAGTCCCTACTTAGGTTAGACTCAATCTATCTTTCTATTCTCATCGTATACTACCAGTACCTCTACTACATGAGCCCACTGCTTCAGACAAACTAATTAATTCCTAACCTTCAGAATGATTCCTGCCCAATCCCCCACTCTCATGCCATCGCTTGCTGCTTATCCACTGCCCAAATGACTGGAAACTCCTTTCTCCACACCTGTTCAACACTGTAATGTCACACTTTAAGGACCAACTCACAGCCTACTTTTATTTATTTGGTCATTCAACAAATATTCATTACATTAAAATTATGTGCCAGGCACTTTTGTAGGCTATAAGAATACAGTGGTGAAATGATAGACACAGTCATTGGACTCATGGAGCTTCATTCTAAATGGGAGAAATGACAGAAAATAAATAAGCCACAGAAAATAAACAAAACAAACTGAGACAATGAAAAGAGCTATGTGAAACTGACATAGCTTCCAGTTCCTAAAGATGGGGTAAACACATTCTACCCTGTTTCTCCTACTGAATACACCTATAAAACCTAGACAGGATGCATGTGGCAACAATTTCAGAATGTTGAAAAGTAAATGGCAGCAGGCATATTTGGGAAGAAGACCAGAATTATGAGTATCATGAAGCAGCAATTGGCTTATTATTTTACCCAGTACCCCAGTGTCCCCCAGACTAAACTCAATGTACGAGGAATCCAGAAGTGGACATCAAATCAAAGTGCAGACAGAGAGAACACCAGGGAAAACTATTTCTGACTCAAGATGTAGGGAAAGACAAATAATAATTCATGAATAGAGAATGTAGAAATCCCCACTAATGTTTTTTCATTGTCTGGTTTTTCACTTCCCACACAATCACATAGTGGCAGTGGCAGTGGAAGGTCATAGAAACCCACAGGAGCCAAAACTCTAAGGGGAGGGAACACCCATCACCATTCAGCTGAGCTGTGGTTCCAAGAGGGTAGGGGCCCATATATTTTGCATGGTTTTCTCTCATTGTTCTCCTTGTTCTTGCCCCATATGTAGGTGCAGTTGTAAAAGTTTGTCATAGATGGAAAAACTATAGCCCTAGCTTTCCCACAAGAGCACCAAAAAAAGAGGAGCTTCGTCCTTGTGATAGTTTGCTGAGAATGATGGTTTCCAGCTTCATCCACGTCCCTACAAAGGACATGAACTCATCCTTTTTTATGGCTGCATAGTATTCCATGGTGTATATGTGCCACATTTTCTTAATCCAGTCTATCACTGATGGACATTTGGGTTGGTTCCAAGTCTTTGCTATTGTGAGTAGTGCCACAATAAACATACGTGTCCGTGTGTCTTTATAGCAGCATGATTTATAATCCTTTGGGTATATATCCAGTAATGGGATGGCTGGGTCAAGTGGTATTTCTAGTTCTAGATCCTTGAGGAATCGCCACACTGTCTTCCACAATGTTTGAACTAGTTTATAGTCCCAGCAACAGTGTATTTCTCCACATCCTCTCCAGCACCTGTTGTTTCCTGACTTTTTAATGATGGCCATTCTAACTGGTGTGAGATGGTATCTCATTGTGGTTTTGATTTGCATTTCTCTGATGGCCAGTGGTGATGAGCATTTTTTCACGTGTCTGTTGGCTGCATAAATGTCTTCTTTTGAGAAGTGTCCGTTCATATCCTTCGCCCACTTTTTGATGGGATTGTTTGTTTTTTTCTTGTAAATTTGTTTGAGTTCTTTGTAGATTCTGGATATTAGCCCTTTATCAGATGAGTAGATTGCAAAAATTTTCTCCCATAGATGGGAATTGAACAATGAGAACACTTGGACACAGGAAGGGGAACATCACACACCAGGGCCTGTCGTGGGGTGGGGGGAGTGGGGAGGGATAACATTAGGAGATATACCTAATGGAAATGACGAGCTAATGGGTGCAGCACACCAACATGGCACATGTATACATATGTGACAAACCTGCACATTGTGCACATTACCCTAGAACTTAAAGTATAATAATAATAAAAAAAGAAAAACAAAAAGAGGAGCTGTAAGGATATGGAAAGTATCAGGGAGATTTCTCAGACAGAGGAAATCAGAAATACAACCCCAGCAAGCTATTTATGAATTCCTGGACCCACCCCGAGGCTATGCATGCATGGATCTGATCATAGCCAAATACCAAAGACTTTATGAACTGAATTAACAGGTCTTAGATTGGGCGGTGCACATGAAGGAGAGATCTGAATATCATTTCAATGACTTTGAAAGTGAACTGACGTTTTAACAACAGCCTATAGAAGGTGGGTTGGAAACTGCCACCCGAATCTAACCAGGTCAACTGCCTAGAAAAGCAAAAAATATTAACATTCTTTGTAGGATTTAAACAAGTATCATGATATTTTACTCAAAATTTCAAGAATAAAATCCAAAATTACTCAACATATGAACCAGGAAAATCTCAAATTGCATGAGAAATATAACCAATAGATGCCAACATTTAGATGACAAAGATTCTAGAATTATCTGACAAATATTGCAAAGCAGTTATTATTAAAAAGCTTCAGCAAGCAATTGACCACACTTTTGAAACCAATGGAATAATAAAAAGTTGCAGCAAAGAAATAGAAGATGTAAAGAATAAGTTATGAAATTTTAGAACTGATCAGTATGGTTACCAACATTTTTTTAAAAGTTCACCGAATATATTGAATAGCAGAATAGAGATATCAGAAAAGCCAGTGAACTTAAAGATAAATCAATAAAAATTATTCAATGTGGAAATCAGAGAGGAAAGAAAGACTGAAAAAATAAAATGATATAGCCTTGGAGACATGTAGGATGATTTAAAAGACACCTAATATTTGTTTCATTGGAATGCCAAATAAGAGGAAAATGATACATACTAAAAAAAAAAAAATTAAGAACACAAAGGCCAGAAACTTCTCAAATTTGGTGAAAAACACAAGGCCACTGACTGATGGAGCTCAGTAAACTCTAAACAGAATAAACCTAAAGATTTCTATACCCAGATATATTATAATCAAAAACACTAAAAATTGGAAACACAACAAAATATCTTGAAAGCCGACAGAGAAACACAATGCATTAGCTTTAGGGCTGCAGTGATTTTAAAGATTGGGATTTTCTCAGAAACTGTGGAGCCAGAAAGAAGTGGTACATTTTTAAAGTACTGAAAGAAAATAACTATCAACTCAGAAGTCTATATCCAGTGAAAATATCCTTCAAGAATGAAGGTGAAATAAAGACCTGCACAGATAAAGGAAAACTAAAAGAATCTGTTGCCAGCAGACAGTTTAAAACAAACATCATTCACATTATCTTATGGAGTTTTCAAGGTACATAAAAGTAATATATGAAATATCTATAGCATAAAAATGGGAGAGGAAAGGGAATTATTTGGTAATAAGGTTTTAACATTTCACAGGAAGTGACAATTTATTGACTATAAGTAGATGGTGAAAAGTTATATATAATATAATATATATATATAGTACTCCTGAGGGCAGCCACTTGAAAAGCAAAGAGATAAAGAGATAACGCTAGAGAGATAAAGTCCAATCTCAATAGATAAACTAAAATGGAATACTAAAAATGTGGAAATAGCCCAAAAGAAGATAGGAAAAAAAAAATAAAAAACAGAGGTTACAAACAGAAACCACATAGTAAATGGTATCCATCAGTCCAAACTTATCATTAATTATATGATATAAAATGATAGTTGAAAAATCCAATACTCTATATAAATAGACCATCCTTTCTAAATATAGAGAGTATTGGAAGGATCCAATACTCTCTATAAAATGATAGTTGAAGAATCCAATACTAACAGAAAATCAGTAAGAATATAGAACATGGGTCAATCAACTATGGCTCATAAGCCAAATACAGCCCATAGCCTGTTGTGTAGAGCCCACAGGCTAAGAATGGTTTTTATATTTTGTAAAGGTTGTAACAACAACAACATGAAGAACATGTGGCACAGACTGTATATAGCACACAAGCTTGAAAACTATACTTTCTTGCCCTTTACAGAAAATGTTCATAGGCACTTAATACAGAAAAACTGAAAAACACCATCAAACAATTGGGTCTCATAACATTTATAGAACACTCCATCTTAACACAGCAGAATATACAGTTTTTAAAGAGCACATGGAACATAAACCAAAGATAAGTCACATTCTGTCTTATAGAACACATCTTAAAAAGGTAAAAGGATTCAAGTCATAGAAAGTATGTTCTCTGATAATGATGGAATTAAACTAAATATAAATTTAAAAAAAAACAGAAAAATTTCCAACCCCTTGAAAGTCAAACAGTACACTTTTAAATGACCTATGGGTCCAATAGGTAGTCTCAAAGGAACTTTGAAAATGTGCTGAACTGAATAAAATTGAAAATACAGCATATGAAAATTTGTTGGCTATGGCTAAAGTGGTGCTTAGAGGGAAACATATAGCACTGAAAGCTTATATTAGAAAAAAGAAAGACCTCAAATCAATAAACTTTGTTTCCTTCTTAAGAAACCAGAAAAAGAAGAGCAAAATAAACCCAACGCTATCACAGTGTGGCATTGCAAAGGGACAGAGGCATAGATCAGTGGGCAAGAACAGACTCACACAAATATGACCGTTTTATTTTTGACAAAAGTACAAAAATAAATCAATCAAAGTACAAAAATAAATCAATAAAGAAAAAATGGTCTTTTAAACAAATGATTTAGAAACAACAGCACATCTATATAGAAAAAAAAAACCTTTGTCTTCCATTTCTTATCTTATATAGAGATTAACCCAAGATGATTCATAGAGCTAAATGTAAAACCTAAAAGAAAACATGGAGGATAATCTTCATGTCCAGAAGTTATGTACAGGGTTCTTAAATATAACATGAAAAGCTGATATATAAAATTAAAAATTGATAAATTGGAGTTAATCAACATTTAAAACTTTTACTTCACTAAAGATCCTGCTAAAACAGTGAAAAAACAAGCTACTGGTTAGAAGAAAAATTCACAAATCATTCATTTGAAAAGCAGAACTTGCATCCAGAATATATATAAAGGCACCTTAACAGTCAACCTCAACACTTACACTGATCTGTAAGTGAAATGGCCTAGGATCTACAGGCCAGGGCTACATCATTTAACTGGATATTGGCCAAATAAAACAAAATAGTCCATATTCTCTAGAAGGGAAAGTGAGGGGAGTTATCAAAATCCCTAGGAAAAGGGGAACACATGTAGTTAGAAAGAACATGTTCTAATTTGGCTGTAAATTTAATAGTCACAGTAAAAGAAAAGAAAAGAAAAGAAACAATCTGGAACAAATGACTGCTACGTACCTTTCAACAAACAGAATATATGGATGGCAATAATTACATACATAAAAAGGTATCCAACATCATTAGCTGTCTGGTAGATGCAAATTAAAGCCATTAGATACCACTATCCATCAATTAGCATGGCTGATTTTTTTTTTTTTAACCCTAAACACTGACAATATCAAATCGTGGTGAGAAGGTAGGGCCACTGAAACTCTCATACATTGCTGATAGGAATGCGGTGTTGTACAGCCACTCTGGAAAACAGCTTGGAAAACTCCTAGCCCTGACAACCACTGATCTGTCCTCCATAACTACTAGTTCTGTCTTTTGAGAATGTCATACAGATGAAATAATATAGTATATAATCTTTCAAAATTGGCTTATTTTTTACTCAACCTAATGCCTTGGAGTTTCAACCAAGTTGCCCCATATATAAGTAGTTTGTTCCTTTTACTACATGCAAGTTCTGCTTTTCAAATGTGTGATTTGTGAATTTTTCTTCTAACCAGTAGCTTGTCTTCTAACAAGTAGCTTGGCTTTTACATAATGTAAGTGGTACAACTCCTTGAAAAGGCCATGTCTTTCTAGAAGGTAAGTCCTTGCCTTTCATGAATAAGAACAAATTTACTATTTTACTCCTTTCTTCCTTTCTGTTCAATGTTCTTGCTTAGTTAAAAGAGTTAAAAGAGCTCACTTTAGAATCTGCCTAATGATTTAAGAAATACGGTTACCTTTTCATTTTGAAAAGCAAGAAAGACTTTGCCTCTCCCTTGACATGCATGTAAATAGCTTTAAGACAGTAAAATATCCTAGGAGGAAAAAAAGGTGGAAGAAAATGTGGACAAATCATTGTACCTGCATTTGAGTACAAACATAAATGATGGAGTGATAGATATCCCCATAGGGATGTTCACACGGGAATCTCCTTCTCCATTTACTGATTCATTCCACATCTAATTATTAAACAACTGCTTTGTACCACTGTTCTCAGTATTGATCTAAATAGGCTATGCTAATCAACAGATAAAATGGGATTTTGAGTTCTTAGTAAAATTACACAAAGAAAGCACTATCATATCTATTGCTGCAACAGAAATACTTTTTCACTGTATTTGGAGTAAGTGAGAGAGACCCTCCTCCCAAGCCTATTGGTGATGCTTGAGTAGTAACTCAGAAAGCCAGAGCTAGAAGGAATCTTATGAGCACAACCTTTTCCTTTTAGAAATGAAAAAACTGAGGTCAAGAATGGGAACTTGGTCAGGGTCACATAGCCTATTTGTAGTAAAACCATATGGGAACCCAGATATCTTTACCTGACATCTGTTGCTTTTCCCTGATCTACCTTATTGCACATTTCAAGGAGGCCAGCAAAATATCTCCCTGCAAAGAATTTAGCTGTCTGAACCTGGAATCAAGTTTGAGTTAGTTTCCTTGTTCCTGTTCTCTACCTTGCTTAAAGACTTTGGTGGTCTTTTTACTATTAATTTTATTTTGTTTAGTCTTCAATTATCCTGTAAATCTCCAAGGCTTGGCCTGGCTTGACTTATCACATGGATTACCGTGCATTGGCAATTTGCCCCTACTCAGCAATATCTGCCTTCTGAAACATGTCTTCCTGCCAATCCCAATGCAAACCATCTTTTCTACTTTTGTCTTACCTTTGGGCATCTGCTATTATTTACCACTTACTCATCTGTCTATTTGTCTACTTCAAAATGCATTTCAGAACTAGTGTATCTCACACTGATATGTAAGTGAAATGGCCTAGGCTCTACAGGCCAGGGATACGTTATTTAACTGGATATTGGCCAAATAAAACAAAATAGTCCACACTCTCCTAAATATCCAGAGTAGAATTGAAAGGAGACTCTGAGGCTTTCCAAAACAAAGAAACCTGCAAAAATTGCATGTTGGACGTATGCCAAAACCAAGGCAGCCTAACAGGCTTTGCAAACTCCAAAATACCTACAAAGAGCATCCCCAAATATATTTGGAGAAAGAAGACAGGTAAGATAGCTATGATGATGCTCAGGAATAAAAACAAAGTGACAAGGCAGCTGTATGATATTTTATCTTGATATTTATTGAGAAAGTTGTTTTTAGCAAAATTTTCACTCTCAAGTTATTTTCTGAAAAGGCAATCCCAGTATCATCAGGTCAGAGAGGGCCCTCTCCACTCCAGTGATCCCTGCTGAGACCCCACTCCCACCCCAGACCATACAATAATGGACAGAGAATGGGCACATAGCCCTGTTACCAAAAAGTCATATCTGGAATCAAGAAACAGAATGCAAATTTGGGAAAGAAAATAAACCCCAAATGCAGTATAGTAATAAAGAATGTCCAAATGATGAATTTTGTTTATAGTATCTCTTTAAAATTCACTGGATCAATTCAAATGTCTATTTACCACAATATACTATAGCAGTTTGGAAAGAGCTATTAATTGCCTCATTTGATTCTTATTTTATATATACTTGTTTAGCAAGGACTGGGATTGAAAACATGCCAAATGGATTTCCATTGAGCACTGTGTAGACCTTGCTTATAATTCCTGTATTATGATAAATCTTCACACTGAGCATCTGAAAAAAAAAATACAACCCCACTGGCAGGTTCCCCTTCAATTTAAAAGGGTGCACAAGATCACTGGACAGAAAAGGAGTTAATGTCGTTTTGTTAAAATAATCAGCAACATTAGGGCCATATAGAGTATTGATAGAGGGTGGGGGTTGGAAAAGATGAAGTACCACCTTAGAGGGTTCAAAGAGGGGGAACTTTATCGGAAAAGCAATCAGCCATACTTTGTTTCTGTTATTTCTCACTTGGAGGGTGCAAATTACTCGGTTTCTTCCTCTCGACCTACTCTGCCTCTTTTGGCTTTTCCTAAATCTAGTCAGAAACTACTTGATTATCTACTACTTTCAACCTCCCCAAATTTTCATATTTCTCATTCATTATTGTCTCATTTTTATTTTATTTATTTATTTATTTATTTATTTATTTATTTATTTATTTTGAGATGGATTCTCACTCTGTCGCCCAGGCTAGAGCGCAGTCATGGGATTTCGGCTCACTGCAATCTCTGCCTCCCGAGTTCAAGTGATTCTCCTGCCTCAGCCTCCCGAGTAGCTGGGATTACAGACATGTGCCACCACACCTGACTAATCTTTTTGTATTTTTAGTAGAGATGAGGTTTCACCATGTTGGGCTGGCTGGTCTTGAACTCCTGACCTCAGGTGATCTGCCAGTCTTGGCCCTCAAACTGCTGGGATTACAGGCGTGAGCCACCGCGCCTGACCTTTATTTTATTTTTAATCATTATTTCTCTTTTCACATTTATTCGTGTTTGTGAGTTTGAGCTTAAAAGAATTCCTTTACTATCATTATATGGATATTTCAGGTGCATACATAAAAATGGGGAAATTCTGATAAGCTGATATGTTAGCCACCAACAGTGTGAAGCTGACTCTATTATGTTTTATCAGTAAAACCTTGATTTGAAAAATGTAGTTTCCAATTGTCCTCTTCATGTCTATAAACATTTTAACAAAACTGTAGAAAATATAAAATGAAAGATTGTTGATATATTGTCCAAATACAAACTAGACATTGCTTATCTATCCACATATTTGACAGTGCAAATCTAAATTCTGTTGAATTCAATTCGGTTAATAAACTTCTTTCTACAGAAAATAAAAAGATCTTACGTACTAAATGCCCTACATACACCTACACAACATTTCTAAAAGGAGATATGATTTTACCTGTAACACTGAAACTTTTGTAATAAAACATTTTGGTTACTATTCAGTTTACTTAAAGTATGTAGAAGCACTTACTGAGATTTTTTTACTGTATAGAGAGTAAAGGAGACAGCCTTCTTAGACATGTACATACAAGTGCTGTCAGCCATAGAAAAAATTTTAACAGGTTGGCCTGGAGTAAAAGCGTATTTCAAATCGTGGGATAAGAAGAGTACTCTTCTCTAATTTATAAATATATTGAGGATGAGTATGGAGACAATAATTACAGTAAAACAGAAGTTTATATGCTATTTTTCCAAAACTGTTTGATCTTTGAAGAGCCCATAAGGATCCTACATAAAGATGAACGAACTATATATGAGTTATTTAATGTTATGCCGGTTGTGGCAAAAGCTCATACTGAAAGTAAAAGACTTTTTAGGGTAGTGGAGAATAAAGCTGATTTAGAAGAAGGAAGGAAGGAAGGAAGGAAGGAAGGAAGGAAGGAAGGAAGGGAGTGAGTGAGTGAGGAAGGGAGAGAGGAAGGAGAAGGGAGGGAGGGAGAGACGGTGGGAGGGAGGGAGGAAAAGGAAGGGAGGGAGGGAAGGAGGGAGGGACAAGAAAAGGACAATAAAGTTAAATACAACTTTCTTAATTTCTTTGCTAAAATTGTAGCTTATTTTGAATCCAAGTTAAATTTAATAAGTTCAAATAATCTCTATACTTTAAAACAATTTTCTCTGAGAAAAGCTTAACTTATGATGTATTCAATGTGCTTTGGAGTGTTTAGAAATTATCACCCTTTTAGAGGCAAACAGTGCATTAGTTTTCTATTGCTCCATAACTTAGCAGCTTAAAAAAAACACTCCCTTTTTTTTAATTTAATTTAATTTTTTTTTTTTTGAGACAGGGTATCACTCTGTTGCCCAGACTGGAGTGCAGTGCTGCCATCTTGATTCACGGCAACCTCCACCATCCAGGCTCAAGCGATTCTCCTGCCTCTGCCTCCCGAGTAGCTGGGATTACAGGTGCACACCACTACTGCCCAGCTTATTTTTGTATTTTTAGTAGAAACAGGGTTTCACCACGTTGGCCAGGCTGGTCTCAAACTCTTGATCTCAAATGATCCACCTGCCTGGGCCTCCCAAAGTGCTGGGATTACAGGCATGAGCCACCATGCCCGGCCCAAAAATATTCATTTCTTGTCTCACAGTTCTGTAGATCAGAAGTTCGAGCATTTTGTTACTGGGTTCTCTGCTCAAGGTCTACAAGTCGGAAATCAGGGTCTCAGCCACTCATGATACTCATCTAAGCTCACAGGTCTCTGCTTTCTCTGTGGCTCTTGTGTGGGGACCCCTCCCAGCTTCTGGGAGCTGTCTCTTTTCCCCTGCCCATGTGACCCTCTCTGCAACGTAAGAATTTTCTTCTCCATGGCCAGCAAGAGAGTGTCTCTTGCTTTAAATCTCTTCCTACAGGAAAGCCCCACTTTTTCAAGGAGACTGATTAAGTAAGGCCCACCAAGGATAATTTTCCTTTTGATTAATTCAAAGTCAACTGAATTTAGATTTTTTTTATTATTTATATAAGTTTTATTATAGTTTAAGTTCTAGGGTACATGTGCATTCCGTACAGGTTTGTTACATATGTATACATGTGCCATGTTGGTGTGCTGCATCCATTAACTCATCATTTACGTTAGATATTCCTTCTAATGCTATCCCTCCCCACTCCGCCCACCCCATGACAGGCCCCTGTGTGTGATGTTCCCCACCCTGTGTCCAAGTGTTCTCATTTTTCAGTTCCCACCTATGAGTGAGAACATGAGTTCTCATTGTTCAATTCCCACCTATGAGAATTTAAAATCTGAAAAATCCTCTCATCTTTGTCATATAGCATAACTTAATCATAGGAGTGTACTGTATCATATTCAGTCACACTCACAGTCAAGGTGAGGGAACCATACATGGCATGTACACCAGGTGACAGAAGTCATGGGAGTCACAAATGGACTTAGAGATACAAAGGACCTGATTGACAAACAGTTGGTCTACCAAAACAAACTTACAGATACAGAATGAATATATATTTTTGAAGAGCTGGAACTTAATTCTTCCAAGTGTAAAAACTTAATTTTCTGGTAAAGAAAATCCTAAATATTCCATTTTAAAGGTATTCATATTGAGAGGATATTTAGGTTGATGTCATCACATCGGACTGACACCACCAGTCAGTGTCATGTGGGCTTGATAAGTGCAGAGCTACAAGTCAAAGCAAATTCTACATTTGAGTGTATTTAATTTTATTGCCACATAAAAGAAAAAAGACTGTCCTAAAGTCTGAAGGCAGTTCAAATACATATTATTAGAAAAGAAAACATAAAGAGTAAAGAGCATAATAAACTATAATATTAAAAAATTAAGTGATCATTAACTCCGGAGAAAAGAAAAAGGGGTATGAGAACAGAAATAAAACCATTGTCCTCTTCTTACTTTTTGTGCGAATAATATTTAAATGGTCATAATAACAAACAATAAGCTATCCTAAGAGAATTGGAGAGGGAAAATGTATTCATATAAGGAAGGAAGATGTAAGAAGGACTAGTCCTTATTTTCCATTGTGAAAAGTCAGTAGAAGATACTTTTAAAAATTGAAAAATCAATAAATGGCACTACAAGGATGTTCACTATAAATCTGGAGATAAATATAAGTGTCCGTTGAAAGAGTTGAAAGGAGTTGCCACTGAAAGTAGTATACTGGGAGGTGGAGGAACAAGAATCCTCTTTTATAAGCCTAGTGGTACTATTTGATTTTTTTTAATGAATGCACATTGATAGGATAAAAAACTAAAGAGTCTCTTTAGAGACACAGAGGCAGAAATAGGGCATTTTTAGAAAGGGTAGGAATATCTACCAGGATATACATTATCTCATTCAATTTTCAGTTCACTATGTGAGATACAATAATTCTTACTGAAGAAATCAAAATTCCAAATGAATTATTACAGTGGCTAAGTTCACACAATTATTAAGTGACAGAGACAGGTTTCAAATCCAGACCTTTAAAGTCATGACTCTTAAGTAGAAGGATGAATGAAATATTCATAGGGAAATCTGACATTTTTAGATGAAACATGAAAACATTAATGGGGATCTGAACATGTGGGAACAAGAAGAAAGCATATTCCAAGCACAGAGAAATAGCTTTTAGAAAAATCAGAGCTGAAAAGTATGGAACACTTATGGGCCTTACCTATTTGACTAAAAGAGTGGGAGATGAAATAGAAGGCCAGGAACAGAATTGCTTGAAATGTTTATTTGTCATTTTAGGCCAAATTAAACCTTTTCTGTTTTAAATTGTAATGTGTTTCCCAATCATTCTTTTTAAAATTCATCCTCATTTTAGTGCAAAGCTGGACACATGTAGTACTAATTATACGTGCCTAGAGGGAAACAGAAACAAAAGTATTTACATCTAACATTGGCATATATACATCATAAACATATACATATAACATGTACCAGTTCACAAACAAGTTCACATTTCTGTCTCATTTGATTATTCCAACAAACCTCAAAGTGGGAGATCAATTATTATTATACTTATTTCACAGAAGACAAACTGCTGCTGAAGTTAATATAGTTGCCCAAGGTTATTTGGTTGGTAAGAGCATAGCTAGGACTTGAATCAGGTCTTTTGATCCCCACTTACAGTGGCCACACATTATTTTCTCCTCTACATCCCTTTACAGGGTTCTATTTACTTGCTTAACACCATCAAGTAAGCTAAAAAAGAGAAACCATACATTACTGTTGGGCAAAGTGGGATAGCTCAGAACACTGATTCAGTAGTTCTATTACCAAGCCTGTTGTTAGTTGATCAGTCCAAAGCCAGAACAATGGCATAGATACAAAACAGCTATTCAAATTAGTGTTTTTAAAATTCAGCAAAATTCAGACCAAGCAACTGGAAAATTATATTTTGCAACTGCCAAATATCTACTCAAGACTGAACATCTGGATGAACATTCAATAATCCAGATGTTTTCAAATGGCTACACATTTGGCAAGATGATTGCTAAATACAAAATTGACTGAATATTTCATAAACACCCACATATTTTAAACTTCATATGTATTCTTTAAGTAATTATGGGTGTGTTATCTCCTTCCATTTTTCCACCTGTAATATTTGACTACTCTCATAAGACACTTAAGTTTGGTCAGGTTCATTGAGAACCAGCATCGCTTTAGATATGAAAAGTATTAATTTTCCATGTAGATATTCTTATGGTCAAAATAATATGTTACCATCATGAGATAAGTTATGAATAATTCTAAAATTTAATTTGAAATTAATACTGGCCCACCCAGTGGAACATGGCAGCTGAGATTTTTTTCTGTTTCTCCTGTTTCAAGTACTACCCACTTTTTGCCTTGCAAATAATTCTGTATTATCTTCTATAATAGATCTTGTCTTCTACCCTTTAGTAATATCAAAGCACAACAGAAAGAGGAAAACAGATAAACAACACTTCAAGTCATATTCTTCACTGGCCTCTGCCTAATTCCTGCCTTTTTCAGGAGAACATCAATTTCCAGCTCTCTTATTAAGTTCCTTTAAGGAGTTTCTTGGCCCGAAGTCTGTTAATTAATTAACTGTTGCTTTCATTGAAGGTTGAGTGCCAACGAATGAAACATTGTGCAAGATGTTGTAGTGGTCAAAAATAAGCATAATATCATAATGCTATGGAGTTTATAATCTCCTATACTTATTAATTAAATATTCATAATAGCATGGCAAGATTGATAGTGTAATGCCTATTTTACCAATTAAGCCACTGTAGCTCAGAGGGGTTAAGTAGCTTGCTGAAGAGAAGGGTCTGCAACTCAGACCTTACTACAAATCCAATGGTCTTTTTTCAGTAGGTGAGGTTTTCCAATATTGTGCCTGGTAAAAACTCTGGGTATGGAGGTGTTAATTAGGTGTCTTGTGAAAAGGATGTTTGTTGGTAAAATACTTCATAGAAATGAGTTTAACTTTGCTTAAGAGAATTTCCAAAACTTACTTGGTCATGAAAGCCTTTGCCAAAACATGTATTAAAGTTCCTTTAGAATAAGGATTTTGTAGAACACTCATTTGAGCATTCTATAGAATAGTTTGGGAAATGTTACACTAGTTACTGCAGACTTGGTCTCAAATAGAAGCTTATTATCATCACTGTCAGGAAATTCTATTTCATTTCCTTTTAGAAACGTTTTTCTCACCACCTTGTTGTCAGCTAAGTCAGGTACTCCCACATTATTTATACTTGATATGCCTCTTTAATCTAGCATTTTCTTCTTCTTTCTTATTCGCTTCCTAAGTGTTGGTTCATTAAACCTGCCTCCTTTATCCTATGCTCTCACTGACTCAGATTTTTGGTTTCCATTAACATACTTCATTTTTCTGAGATACTGTCTTCCTCCTTTTCTAGCCCCTTCCTACTCACAAGTGTGAGCTGAGAACCAGTAACACTGGCATCACGTGGGAGCTTGCTAGACATCCAGAATCTGAGTACTCCCCAGACCTACTGAGTCAGAATATACTTTTTGACAGAATTCCCAGGTAATCCTATGAACATTAAAGTTTGGAAAATCTTTCTCTATCACAGTAGCGAATCCCTCCTGTGGCTCTTTATTAACTATATCTTCAAAGCAATGAAAAGATTTTTTCATTAATAATGAAGAATGTAAAGAATAGGTTTCATGCTGAGGAGTAAATTATATACACTTTATTAAACATGCACATTTACACACATACATCTATAACCAAAACTATGTCACGCTGTGGGTACATATTTTTCAAAGGCTCCCCGTAGTAGTTGTAATACAATCTAAGCTCCATGGCGTAAAAGATCTTCATAATCCGATCCTGCTTAGCCTAAGCAGGATCAGCGCCATCTTTCCCTCAAATCCCCCCGTTATTTATGTTCCAGCCATTCTGAACTACTGGAATTTGTTCTACAGTCGGTGTTTTTTTTTCTCGTGTCTCTAGTACTTTGTCTATTTGGTCTCCTCTGCCTGGTATGGTTTCCCATCCCTCTTCACTTGATCTGTACCTACTTGTCTTTTAGTTTGTATCTTAGACGACAATGCCTCTGGGAATTATTTCATGGCCTTCTGAGAATCCCCTCCGCCATCACAAGCACCCTATGGATTTATTTATTTCCTTAATAAATATTGTGTCCACCATGTTCCTCTATCACAGTGCTACCTCTATCGTAGCACTTAATGTATTAAAATTGTTCCATTCATTTCCGTTAAAGATCAGCAATTCTCTGAAGACAAGAATATTTTCAATCATTCAATAAATATTTATTAAGCACTTCAACTATACATTTAATAAATGGTACCAGATACTGAGGATGTAAAGTCCTTTAATATGAAAGTTATTTATTAAACGAGTGAAGGATCCAATTGATATCCTCAGTGTGGTCTCTCTGGGATATGATAACCTTCATTCCAGTCTTTTGCAACAGCGTCAATTCAAAATTTTCTCTCTTATATCCCCCGAATTTTTGTTGATTTTTAGTTTAAAAAATATGGCTATCATAATAATTAAACTCTGTATTCTGGCCTTGAAAACTAAACAAAGACTTAAAGCCTGAGTGTGTATATTATGGGAGTGATTATATATGACAAGAAGGAACTCGGACTATAGCAAAAAGGAATATGGCCCTGGAGCTAGACTTCTTTGGTACAAATCAGCATTCTAATGCTTACCTGTTTGACTTTAGAAAGGTTATTTCAACTGTCTAGGACTTCATTTGCTCATTTGTAAAGTAAGAATTATAATGGTGCCTAATTTAAAGAGTGGTTGAATTAAATAAAAAAGATATACACAGAGCACTTAGCACATGACTGGAATAAATAAATGCTCAATAAACGTTTACTACTACTACTGTTCGTACATGGGATTTGTATTTGGAGAAAGATTTCAAAGCAATATTGTCCACCACAAAAAGTATTGCTGCTGGTAGAAAACTTGGGGTTTCTGGCCGTTTATTGGCATTAGCAATTTACACTCTTTCCTTTTCCAAAAAAGCAAAAGGAAACAAGAGCCTTTCCTAGTTGTATTTCATTTAGTTTACCTAAAGAATTCTCAGACCAGCTGAAACAAATTGAGGACAGCCAACAGAATGGTTTTAAGGAAACTGCAATTACTGCACAGACCGTAGGAAATTCTAAAAAATTATGGAGAAGTACAGACATAAAAGAATCTCATTTGACACTCAAGTTTTTTACTTGGGACAATAACAAAAAATGTTCCCAAAGACAGCAGAGACCCTTTCCATTATTCAACTCAGCATTCCACTCAGGACTTAATGACAGAAGGCATTGCAGTTTTAATTATTTTTCTCTGGGCCCCACCCCAGCCACCCTCCACACCAGCTGCCCTGCAGCCCTGCCCAAGTCCTGTAGAAGAAAAAGGCACAAAGAGAGATGTTTGTGGCCAGACTGTCTCCAATTAGCCAGAATGAGAACAGTGATTGGTTTTTCCTCCAGGCCAGCCTGGAAAAAATATCCTGCATTGTTGGGTGGGATGGGGAAAGAATTTTTGGCCAATGGATCAAATTCCAAACAGGAATCTTCAGGGATGCATATTGAAAATGACCCATTCCACTCAAGCAGTCAAAATCCCAGAAATTCAGAAGACATATGTGGCAGTGGCCCTGAAAAAAGGTGGTGTGGTTGCTAAACCACTGCTTCTCAAAACCAATGGCATATAAGATTAATCTGGGTTCTTGCTTTAACAGCACATTTTCCCAAGTCCCATCCCTTAGAAGCTGAGACAGTAGACCTGGGATACAGCTTAAAAATGTGAAATTTTATCAACAACGCTTCCTCCCCCAGAATAATTCTGTTCCAGGGTGATCTGCAAACCAAAGTTCGAAAAGAAAATACT
The DNA here is from genome assembly GCF_009828535.3 of Hylobates moloch. Taxonomy (NCBI): domain Eukaryota; kingdom Metazoa; phylum Chordata; class Mammalia; order Primates; family Hylobatidae; genus Hylobates; species Hylobates moloch. The sequence continues at coordinate 109,302,049 of NW_026652280.1, forward strand.
GCTTTGAATGGCTAGTGAGGAATGGCTGCTGAGCAGCCAGAGGCCCAGCTTCAGGTGAAGCTGATTTTCCAGCTTATATGTTGTGATAAACAAAGTCATGCTAAGATATTAATAATTAAGGTTAGCATCAAGATTTATAAAGAATGAGCACATTAAGTCAAATATCAGCTTCAAATTCTAGCTCCCATACCTGACAGCTGGCTTCCAGTTCCTAAGAACTGGAAAAGCATTTACAAAAAAACTTTTATTTTCGGTTTGGGGGTACATGCGAAGGTTTGCTACATAGGTGAACTTGTGTCATGGGGGTTTGTTTTACAGATTATTTCATCAATGTTACCTTTTCTGCTTCTCTGCCACCTCCCACCCTCCACCTTCAAATAGAATCCAGTGTCTGTTGTTTCTTTCTTTGTGTTCATGAATTATCATCATTTAGCTCCCACTTATAAGAACATGCAGTATTTGGTTTTCTGTTCCTGCATTAGTTTGCTAAGGATAATGGTCTCCAGCTCCATCCATATTCCCATGAAAGATATGATCTTGTTCATTTTTAGGCTGCATAGTATTCCATGGTGTATATGTATCACATTTTCTTTACCCAATCTGTCGTTGATAGGCATTTAGGTTGTTTCCATGTCTTTGCTACTGTGAATAGTGCTGCAATGAACATATGCGTGCATGTGTCAAAAGCATAATGTTATAAGACTCCTGTCTCCTAGTACCCATGAGAAAAAAACAAAGTGATTATATTGAATAAATGAGGCAATGTATATAAATGTGCTTGCAAATGTAAAATGTTCAACGAATATTCGTTGTTGTGGTTAATGTGACTCAGAATCAAACACATTTTAAAAGTGAGATCCTAAAAACTCTTAAGAGTTAAGGCACAGAAAAAACTTTTATATAGCAGAGGTAGAGTCACTAAAAGGCAACTGAGGGGCTATGTAGGGTCTCCCATATCTCAGTATATAGATTAGGAGTATATATGTAACATACATATACAGTATATATGAGTAATTTCCCATCTGTGGAGCCAGTAGTTAAAGGCTCCAAACCTTTCAATGACCTCAACTCACTCATTATTTTCTCCTGAAGTCATTAAACTTCAGTGAATGCAATCCAATAAAAAAAAAAATCATGACAACTTTTCTACTTTGTTTTCTCAATCCATCCCCTGACCAGCTTTTAAAAAATTTTTTAAACTATGGAGAATTTTCCAAGCCAGCTCTAAGTCTTTTCTAAGTCCTGAGTTGCTGGACTGCTCAATTATTGGGGAAAGAAGTATCCCTATTATTAGACCTGGGTCTCCCCAGAACACTGTCAGCTCCTGGAGTAGCACCTTAGTGCCCAACAGCAGGACTGAAATTCATAGAGCTCCTTCTCTGTACCTTGATACTTGAGCAAACCCAGGCACCATTTAGCTAGAGCTTATGTGAGAGCAGAAAATAAAAATGAGGATTAAAAACTAGAAGCAGAGAAGGAAATAAGGTAAAGGAAAAAAAAAAAAAACCTGAGAAAGAAGAGTTCTCAAGAAACTCTAGCCAAATACATTTAATAATTTTTACATCTGGTGGGGAAATGGCCAGGAAAGAACCCCCATGGAGGTGGTGGATCCTGAGAGAATGTCAAGTTGATGAAGCTATCATTCATATGCTCCTGCCTTGCCCCCCTCACCCATCCACCATTCTCACAAGCTGTTCTTAAGATCAGCAAAGGGTCTCCTCTCTGCTAATGTACCTTTAAATATATAGATGGTCTATAGCCACAATGCCTAAGCCTTTAGGAGAGCAAAGGGCTTAAGTCAAAAGGTTGATCAGGGACAGCCACTACTCATAAGGAGAAAGTTAGAGGAAATGGATACTTAACCTCCACTGTACCCAGTATATCACACCTCCCTGAAGGCCCAGAGGAGGCTCCCAGAGAGACTGAGGCTGGCTGAGTGCTTCCGAGCCTGAGTGTGGGGCGATGCTGGCTGCTGCTAATTCCATGCATAGACACACTGGGGAAAGCTGGTGGAGAGTAAAGGGAAATCCAGAGCAGCCTTCACCATTTTAGTTGTGTGCTTTGAGGCAATCTGCGTTGACCTTTTTTAACCTAGTTTCTTGATCCATCAAGTACAGTGGACAATGCCCTCATTCCAACAACACACTATTGCTAAGAAAATTAAATTTAGTAAGAAATGGCATCTAGCCATCAACTCATGATGTTTTTTCTTTTTCATTCCTACAAAGAAACTAAGAAGACATGGGACAAAAAAAACTTGAATAACCTTTAAAAGTAGAACTATTAACTATACTCTCTATTCTTTTCCATCAATTTTCTAGGTCAACCTCAGCCACTGCTGGACACTTGAAACAGCAACACAGCTGATTTATTGGCTTCTGCTATTGACTCCCAATAATGCATTTCCTATGGAGAGCTATGTAGAGATTGTAAACAAATTATCATGAAATGTATCATGAATATAAAAGAGTGTATATAATGTATATGTAGAGTTTCATAATAATCATAAAGCAAAAGCCCATCTTAATAGATTATCACCAATACCTTTACAGCCCCCGTGGGTCCCTTCCTGATTGCATTCCTCTTCCTTCTCTTGAAGTTTGATCACTACGCTGCATTTTGTCTTTTTCATTTATTTGCTTTTCTTTATATTATTATCACAAAGGTATCCATCCCCAACTATCAAATTAGTCTTAACTCTTATTTAAACTTCATTTATTAGAAACATACTAAGTATTCTTTTGTGACTGGCTTATTATTGTTCAATGATGTGTTCTTGAGAATTCATCCACATCGATGCATATAGTCCTTAAATTTCACAGCTGCAAAATGTTCTCTTTGTATAGATATACATAATTTAGTACCCATTCATCTCTTGATGGACGTACACATTATATCCAGTATTTTACTAGTATAAGCAATACTAACATGGATTTTCTTGTACATGGTCTCGGGCACAAATTGAAGTTTCCTGAGGAATATCCCCAAGAGTAGAATTGCTGACCATGGAGTACATGCAAATCTTTATCGGGTAATGCAAAAATGTCCACTGAATGATTATACCCATTTATTATTTTGTCAACAGTGTATGAGTTCCCGTTGCTCCATACCCACACCAGCAATTGGAATTGTCATATTTTATAGTTCTGGCAAAATCTGCTAATTTTAATTTGCATTTTCTAATTATTAATGAGGTTGAATAGCTTCAGATATGATTACTGGCCATTCATGTGTTATTTTTTGAATTACCTGCTCATGTCTTTTCTTCCTTTATACATTGGTGTATTTGTCTATTTTCTTATATATTCTGAAGGCTAATCCTTTTTCAGTTATATGTGTTACAAATATATTTGTCAGGTCTGTGGCTTATCTTTTTACTTTATGACATCTTGCAGTGAAAAATAATTCTAAATTTTAATGTAAAACTTTTTCGATATTTATCAAATAATTTTCTTTGTGGTATTTTGAGTTTTCTACCTTAAAACTTTCCCTATCTTATGGTCAGAAAGAATTCTATTATATTGATTCGAAAAAATTAATAGCTCTGCCTCTCAGATTTATGCTAATTCCACTGGAATTTAAAAGTATTTTCTTATTGCAAAGCATTCTCACATACAGAAAAGTGCACGACATGTAAATGTAAATGTACAGATTAATTATCATGAAGTGATCATCGGGGTAAATACCATTCAGATCAAGAAATAAAAGATATGCCAGAACTCCAGAGTTCCTCCCCTCTTCCTGTCATGGCCTCTCCCAACTCCTACTCCTTGCCTTCTCCGCCAAGTATAACTACTATTTTGACTTACAACCCAATAATTTTGTTTTTACAGTTTTCAAAGCTCAGGTAAATGAAATACATTTCATTATTACAGGCATGTGCCACCATGCCCGGCTAATTTTTTGTATTTTTAGTAGAGACAGGGTTTTCTCGTGTTGGTCAAGCTGATCTCGAATTCCTGACCTCAGGTGATCCACCCACCTCAGCTTCCCAAAATGCTGCGCTGGGCCCACTCCAAGTACATTTTTACAGGCTACAAAAAAACACTGTAAACAAATATCGAACTCTCAGGTTTGTTTTTTTCATCTAGATGAGTTAGCAGCTCTAAAATTGTTTTGTGTATATCCTAGCTTGAGCAAAAATTAGATATATTATAGATAATAAGAAGCATATTTTTCACAGTTGAAGAAGTTATACATCAAAGAGGAAAATATATAATGAAACCATTGATACTGAATTTGAATTAAATCTTTCACTGTAAATTCATAGTTTGATGCAGGTAGAGGTACAGATATAAACATAGATATTGATACAGTTAGGTTCAGGGGTGTCTTTATGTATAGACATACATATATTTATATATACATAGTCACATTTCTTAGATCTGTCTGTTGACAGGTCCTACAAGCAATGATACTCTGGTAGGCATAAGCACACCTAGAACCCAGATCTTTGTTACAAAACACTTTCCTCCACTAAAAAGGAACTAGAGATCCTTGGAGAAATGGTTTATTCCAGGCTTGGGTTATAGAAGTTAAAAATGAGCTTGAAATCTCTTACTGTTTCAGAAAGTATGGTAGCACTTAAAGAATGATGATCATTTCAGAGGACACAAGAGAGAGCATGAAGAGGCTTCTACTGCACAAACCTATGACAACTTTAGGCGTTCAATTAAATAATGATATTAAGGGAAAACCTCTTATTTATAGTCAAATGCCAACTAATAAATGTAGAAAGAATATAGGGATTATAAAATCATTATTTGGTAACAGTAAAAGTTGATTAAGGGGAAGAGGAAGAACAAAAAATACAAAAATGGGCAAAAAAATCTGAGTAGAAACTTTATATAAAATATATAATAATTAGGGACCCACGAATTAAACCTACACCAAAACATTTATAATAGCATCAAAAAGAATAAAATATTTTAGAATAAACCTAACTAAGGGGACTAAAGGCTGTGCAATGAAAACTACAAATGTTGCTGAAAGAAATTAGATAAGACACAAATAATGAAAAGACATCTGTGTTCATGAATTGAAAGGCTTAATATTGTTAAGATATCAGTACTATCCAAAGTGATTGACAGATTTAATGCAATCTCTACAAAAATACAACAACATTTCTTCAGAAATAGAAGAAACATCCTAAAATTCATTTCAAAACTCAAGAGACCCTGGAGAGCTAAAATAATCAAAAGAACAAAGCTAGAGGTCTCACATTTCCTGATTTTAAAACTTACTACAAAGCTACACTAATCAAAGCAGTGTGGTACTGACAAAGAAATAGACATAGAGACCAATGGGATATAATAGAGAGACCAAAAATAAATTCTGGCATATATAATCAAATGTTTCTTGACAAAAATGTAAAGACCACTTAATGGGGAAAGGACAGTCTCTTCAAAAATTGTTGGGAAAACTGGACATCTACATTCAAGATTATGAAGCTGGACCCCTACCTTATACAAAAAAAAAAAAAATTTCAGAGTGGATCAATGATTTATACACAAGGTCAGAATTATAAAACCCTTTGAAGAAAACATAGGGGAAAGCTGTATGATACTGCATTTGTCAATTTCTTGGATATGACACCAAAGGCACAGGTAACAAAAATAAAAATAGACAAGTTAGACTAAATAAAAATTTAAAACTTCTGTGTATCAAATGACACAGTTAACAGAGTGAAAAGGCAACCTACAGAATTGGAGAAAATATTTGCAAGTGATATATCTGATAAGTGGTTAATATCCAGAATATATAAAGACCTACTACAACCCAAGCAAAAAACATATACATAACCCATTTTTTTAAAAGGGCAAAGGATTTGAATAGACATTTCTCTAAATAATATATACGAATTGTCATGCTGAACATCAGTAATCACTAGGGAATTGCAAATCAAAACTACAATGAGATACCACTTCTAATTCATTAGGATGGTTATTACCCCACAAAAAAAAACACTTGTTATTTTTAACAAGTGTTAACAAGGATGTGGAGAAATCAGAACTCTTGTACACTGTCTGTGGGAAATGTAAAATGGTGCAAATGCTGTGGAAAACAATATGACAGTTTCTCAAAACCCAAAAACAGAATTACCATATGACCCAGCAATTCCACTCCTGAGTAGTTACAAAAAAGACTGGAAAGCAGAGTCCCAAAGAGACATGTGCACATCCATATTCATAGGAACACTATTCACAACAGCCAAGTGAAAGCAACACAAGTGCCCACGGACAGATGAATAAACAAAAAGTGGTATACACATACAATGGAATAATTTTCAGTCTTACAAAGAATGAACATTCTGACACATATTACAATATGGCTGAAACTTAAGGACAGTAAGTGAAATAAGCCAGTAACAAGAAGACAAATCCTACATTATTCTATTTATATGAAGTGTCTAGAATAGTCCATTTCATAGAAACAAAGTAGAATGGTGGTTGGCAGGGGATGGGAAGAGGGAAAAATTTAATCGGTATACAGTTTCAGTTTTGCAAGATGAAAAGTTGTAGAAATTGGTTAAGCAAGTAAACGTACTTAACATAACTGAACTGTACACTTAAGAATAACTAAGATGATATATTTTATGTTATATATATTTTACCACAATTAAAAAAACTAACAGTCTTTAAAATTTGTATGAATATGAATAAGCTAATAAAATGTGTGATGGCCCAAACTTAAAAAAAACACTGAAATATCATTTTTCACCTATAATATTGTCAAAAGTAAAAAAAAAAAAGTATGACAACACGTTCTGTTGGCATGGCTTTAGGGAAACAAGCACAGTCACACATTGTTGGTGAAAAAGCAAATTGGTATAAACCTTTTTGGCAAGAAATTTGGAAATATCTAACACAACTACATATATGTTTACCTTTTGACTCGGTAATTCTACCACTAAAAATTTATCCTAAAGTACCCCTCCAATGGTATGAAAATAAATGTGCACAATACTGCTTTGTTTCTAATTGAAAAATGTTGAAATACTCTAAATTCCCATATATAGTAAAGTTGTAAAATAAACTATGGCACATCTCCACATTATAGATTGTAATTTATACAAGAAATGTTTTAAATATATATGTATTTTTCCTCAGGTTTAAGATTTAAGATTCCTGGGCCTAATACATGAATATCTCAGTGTATTTTTTTTAATTTGTTGCCATATCATCATGCAAATTCCCACTGCTATTAGTGCTATACAGATGTGCTAGACTTACCAGTATAGGGTATTATGATAATAATTTGGAAAAATCAAGTTTTATATATGAATAATAACATCATCATGTTGCTTTAATTTATACCACTATAATTAGTATTAAAGATAAGTGTTTCTATATATGTTTACTATTTGTTGCTCATCTGTAGATTTTTGGAAATCTAAGAAAAGAGAATCACCAAAAGATAGAACGCCTTCAACAAGTCACTCAGGTATTTCTCTATCATAAAAATGGTCACTTTAGAAAAATCATTGATTTTATTATTTTATCTAACAATGGCATACCTAGCATATTTGACACCTGGAGCAAATCCTTTTTAACACTCTCTCCTTTGTATGACAAAATTATTTTCAGTAACAGTCATGAAATAAAATAATAATAACAAAGGTTAGAAAAGTAGGGGAGATATTATTGAGATATCACACAGACTTTAGGATTTAATTTTCAGGTTTAGAGCCAGTTATAAAGTTGAATGTTCATTTTTTTTCCCCAGTATCTATAGCCTGACAAAACAAAATAATTACTTCAACTTTGAAAATATTGCCATGTTTTTTCACTGTTTGGTAAGGATTTCTAAAATCATGAAGTTTTCATGTGTTTGGTGCTTCCTTTGCTCTTTTCTCCTTGTCTTTGAACTGCAGAGAAGAGTCTATATGTATTCGGAATAGGTTCACTTCCTCTCTTAATCAGATTAACTCCTGCCATCTGGAAATGGCATTGGTCATCACTGACATCAAATTAGATTAAAATGTCATTGACTATCTCTTCTTCATCAGTGTCTTGGCTCTATTAATGCCATTTTCTTCTCCATTAAAAAAAATCCTCCGTGATAATATTTGCTAACATTCCTTTCTCTTCCTTGTCAATGCTTGTAGAAGATAATTCATTGCTATCTTTTACACCAGTATCATCTGAATCCTGCACGTTTCTAGTATCCATGCTTTAGATGTATCAACTTGGATTTATTTAAAACGTTCATAAACTGTATGCAATGCTGAAGGAGTTATCTATTTCAGAGTAGTTACAGACATTGCTTCAATTGGCTCTCCTTTGGCTTTTTTTTTTTTTTTTTTGTGAGACGGAGTCTCACTCTGTCGCTCAGGCTGGAGTGCAGTGGCACGAACTCGGCTCACTGCAAGCTCCACCTCCTGGGTTCACGCCATTCTCCTGCCTCAGCCTCCCGAGTAGCTGGGACTACAGGTGTGCACCACCACACCCGGCTAATTTTTTTGTAGTTTCAGTAGAGACAGGGTTTCACCGTTTTAGCTAGGATGGTCTCGATCTCCTGACCTCGTGATCCACCTGCCTCAGCCTCCCAAAGTGCTGGGATTACAGGCGTGATCCTTTTGCTTTCTTTTAAAAAAATTCTCTGTTGAGCTCCCCTGGGTCATTGCCCTTTTATGTATGTGTGGGGTTTTTAACTCCAAACTTCTTTTTAAAATTCAACAAATTTATTAAACAGTTTCCAATTTTGGAACAATATTCTAAATGACTGAAAGGTCTTCCAAATTCCTGTAGGACAAAAGTGCACAGTTCAGTAGCTTTTATATTAACCTAGCAGTTTTAGCTTTGATGCTTATATTAAAATTCTATGTAAAATGTGTTATGTAAATAATTGTCTAATAACTAAGTGAATTTTAATACAACAAAAATGTCTGCAAAAGGAACAATTTATACTATGACTAAATTGTATGACTGAAGTAATTTTATACATCTGCATTTGTTCTTTAACCTAAGAATAAATAGATAACAATGTAAAGAGGGATACATGTCAATTTTAAAATATTTATTTTATTTTAGTTTTAGTTTCGTTTTGTGCAAGTTTGTTACATGGATATATTGTGTGATGCTGAGGTTTGGGCTTCTAATGATCCCATCGCCTAAGCAGTGAACAGAATACCGGATAAATAATTTTCAACCCTTCCGTCCTCTCTCCCTCCTTGTTTTTGGAGTCCCCAGTATTTATTGTTCCCATATTTGTATCTGTGTGTACCCAATGTTTAGCTCCCACTTACAAGTGAGAACATGCAGTATTTGGTTTCCTGTTTCTATGATAACTCACTTAGGAGGATGGCTCCAGCTGCAACTATGCTGCTGCAAAGGACATGATTTAGTTCCTTAAAAAAAATTTTTCAAGATCGTATAAAAGTTTCACATATGAACTAAAATGTTTACTTTCCCCAAACAAATATTACACCTCACAGGTTCACTCTGTTTTGTTGTTTAAAATTTAAACCCAAAAACTCCATGTGGTCATACCAAATGACAAAATTAAAAAACTCAAGTTCTGTTTCTTCATCTTTACAATAACAGTGTTATCATTTATTATTTTGAATTACAGTTTCAGTGCAGGAATATACAGCTTTTAGGAGTTGTAGACAAAACTGTATACAAAATGCACTCTAATTATTCCAAAATTTATAAACTCACTCTTAGAATGAATTTTATATACCTGTCACGGTCAAGTATTTAAGTGAAGTACTCAACATTAACTCCTTTATAAAACAGAATATTTATTAAATGGTGAGTTTTTAAAAGGTGCTAATTTGAAAGTGAAATATGTATTATTAAAATCAATATTAATATTGTTGGACATTTGGGTTGGTTCCAAGTCTTTGCTATTGTGAATGGTGCCACAATAAATGTATGTGTGCATGTGTCTTTATAGCAGCATGATTTATAATCCTTTGGGTATATACCCAGTAATGGCATGGCTGGGTCAAATGGTATTTCTAGTTCTAGATCCCTGAGGAATCACCACACCCACTTCCACAATGGTTGAACTAGTTTACAGTCCCAGCAACAGTGTAAAAGTGTTCCTATTTCTCCACATCCTCTCCAGCACCTGTTGTTTGCTGACTTTTTTTTTTTTTCTTGAGACGGAGTCTCGCTCTGTCGCCCAGGTTGGAGTGCAGTGGCGCAATCTCGGCTCACTGCAAGCTCCGCCTCCCGGGTTCACGCCATTCTCCTGCCTCCTGACTTTTTAATGATGGCCATTCTAACTGGTGTGAGGTGGTATCTCATTGTGATTTTGATTTGCATTTAAATGTGGCACATATACACCATGGAATACTATGCAGCCATAAAAAATGATGAGTTCATGTCCTTTGTAGGGACATGGATGAAGCTGGAAACAATCATTCTCAGTAAACTATCGCAAGGACAAGAAAACCAAACACCACATGTTCTCACTCATAAGTGGGAATTGAACAATGAGAACACTTGGACACAGGAAGGGGAACATCACACACTGGGGACTGTTGTGGGGTGTGCGGAGTGGGGAAGGATAGCATTAAGAGATATACCTAATGCTAAATAATGAGTTAATGGGTGCAGCACACCAACATGGCACATGTATACATATGTAACAAACATGCACGTTGTGCACATATACCCTAAAATTTAAAGTATAATAACAATAAAAAAATAAAAATAAAAATAAAAAAACCTGGAAAAAAAAGAAAAGTCACTTGGGAACTCAATTTGACAATATCAAGTAAATTTGAAAATGCCGTATCTTATGATTCAGAAATTTCATTTCCAGGAATATTCCTTATGGGAACGCTCACATATCTACATGAATAAATGTCTATAAGAATGATCATTATGACAGTTTATAAGACTAAAGTCGGGATAATTTAAATGTCCTTCAAAGGAAAAAGAATATATAAACACAGTGAAATTCTAGGAAGCAACTAAAATAAATAAACTCAATCTTCATGTATCAAGATAGATAAATATTAGATCCCATAATGTTGAATGTAAAAATACAATAAAATTGGATGCATAAAGTTCAAAATAAAATAAAATAAAATCAATATTAATAATATCAATTGTTTAGAAGTTAGAACAACATGAGGTTTGGGGGAATAAGTGTCTTTTATGTAATTTATTCATTTTATTTTTTATTATACTTTAAGTTCTGGGATACATGTGCAGAATGTGCAGGTTTGTTACATAGGTTATACATGTGCCATGGTGGTTTGCTGCACCCATCAACCCGTCATTCAGGTTACAAGCACAGCATGCATTAGGTATTTGTCCTAATGCTATCCCTCCACTTGCCCCCCACTCCCCGACAGGCCCCAGTGTGTGATGTTCCCCTCCCTGTGTCCATGTGTTCTCATTTTGCAACTCCCACTTATGAGTGACAACATGTGGTGTTTGGTTTTCTGTTCCTGTGTTAGTTTGCAGAGAATAATGGTTTCCAGCCTCTTCCATGTCTTTTCAAAGGACATGAACTCATTCTTTTTTATGGCTGCACAGTATTCCATGGTTTACATGTGCCACATTTTCTTTATCCACTCTATCATTAATGGGCATTTGGGTTGGCTCCAAGTCTTTGCAATTGTGAACAGTGCTGCAATAAACATATGTGTGCATGTGTCTTTATAGTAGAATGATTTATAATCCCTTGGGTATATACCTAGTAATGGGATTGCTGGGTCAAATGCTATTTCTGGTTCTAGATTCTTCAGGAATCGCCATACTATCTTCCAAAATGGTTGAACTAATTTATACTCCCAGCAACAGTGTAAAAGTGTTCCTATTTCTCCACATCCTCTCCAGCACCTGTCGTTTCCTGACTTTTTAATGATGGCCACTCTAACTGGCGTGAGATGGTATCTCATTCTGGTTTTGATTTGCATTTCTATAATGACCAGTGATAAAGAGCTTTTTTACATATGTTTGCTGGCTGCATAAATGTCTTCTTTTGAGAAGTGTCTGTTCATATCCTTTGCCCACTTTTTGATGGGGTTGTTTTTTTCTTGTAAATTTGTCTAAGTTCCTTGTAGATTCTGGATATTAGACCTTTGTCAGATGGATAGATTGAAAAAATTTTCTCCCATTCTATAGGTTGCCTGTTCACTCTGACGATAGTTTCTTTTGCTGTGCAGAAGCTCTTTAGTTTAATTAGATCCCATTTGTCAATTTTGGCTTGTGTTGACATTGCTTTTGGTGTTTTAGTCATGAAGTCTTTGCCCATGCCTATGTCCTGAACGGTATTGCCTAGGTTTTCTTCTAGAGTTTTTATGATTTTGGGTCTTACGTTTAAGTCTTTAATTCATCTTGAGTTAATTTTTGTGTAAGGTGTAAGGAAGGGGTCCAGTTTCAGTTTTCTACATATGGCTAGCCAGTTTTCTCAGCACCATTTATTAAATAGGGAATCCTTTCCCCATTGCTGTTTTTGTCAGGGTTGTCAAAGATCAGATGGTTGTAGATGTATGGTGTTATTTCTGAGGCCTCTATTCTGTTTCATTGGTCTGTATATCTGTTTTGGCATCAGTACCATGATGTTTTGGTTGCTGTAGCCTTGTAGTATAGTTTGAAGTCAGGTAGCATGATGCCTCCAGCTTTGTTCTTTTTGCTTAGGATTGTCTTGCCTATATGGGCTCTTTTTTGTTTCCATATGAAATTTAAAGTAGTTTTTTCTAATTCTGTGAAGAAAATCAATGGCAGCTTGATGGGGATAGCATTGAATCTATACATTACTTTGGATAGTATGGCCATCTTCACAATATTGATTCTTCCTATCCATGAGCATGGAATATTTTTGATTTGTTTGTGTCCTCTCTTATTTCCTTGAGGAGTGGTTTGTAGTTCTCCTTGAAGAAGTTCTTCACATCCCTTTTAAGTTGTATTCCTACGTATTTTATTCTTTTTGCAGCAATTGTGAATGGGAGTTCACTCATGATTTGGCTCTCTGTCTGTGATTGGTGTATAGGAATGCTTGTGATTTTTGCACATTGATTTTGTATGCTGAGACTTTGCTGAAGTTGCTTATCAGCTTAAGGAGACTTTGGGCTGAGATGATGGGGTTTTCAAAATATACAATCTTGTCATCTGAAAATAGAGACAATTTGACTTCCTCTCTTTCTATTTGAATATGCTTTATTTCTTTCTCTTGCCTGATTGCCCTGGCCAGAACTTCCAATACTATGTTGAATAGGAGTGGTGAGAGAGGACATCCTTGTCTTGTGCCAGTTTTCAAAAGCAGTACTTCCAGCTTTTGCCCATTCAGTATGCTATTGGCTACGGGTTTGTTATAAATAGCTCTTATTATTTTGAGATATGTTCCATCAAAACCTAGTTTATTGAGAGTTTTTGGCATGAAGGGGTGTTGAATTTTATCAAAGGTCTTTTCTGCATCTATTGAGCTAATCATGTGGTTTTTGTTATTGGTTATGTTTATGGGAGGGATTACCTTTATTGATTTGCATGTGTTGAAACAGCCTTGCTTCCCAGGGATGAAGTCAGCTTGATTATGGTGGATAAGCTTTTTGATGTGTTCCTGGACTCTGTTTGCCAGTATTTTGAGGATTTTTGCATGGATGTTCATCTTGGGTATTGGCCTGAAATTTTCTTTTTTTGTTGTGTCTCTGCCAGGTTTTGATATCAAGATGATGCTGGCCTCATAAAATGAGTTAGGGAGGAGTCCCTCTTCTTCTATTGTTTGGAATAGTTTCAGAAGGAATGGTACCAACTCCTCTTTTTACCTCTGGTAGAATTCTACTGTGAATCCATCTGGTCCTGGACTTTTGTTGGTTGGTAGGCTATAAATTACTTCCTCAATCTCAGAAGTTGTTATTGCTTTATTCAGGGATTTGATTTCTTCCTGGTTTAGTCTTTGGAGGGTGTATGTGTCCAGGACTTTATCCACTTTTTCTAGATTTTCTAGTTTATTTGCATAGAGGTATTTATAGTATTCTCTGATGATAGTTTGTATTTCTGTGGGATTACTAGTGATATCCTCTTTATCATTTTTTATTGAGTCTATTTGATTCTTCTCTCTTTTCTTCTTTATTAGTCTGGCTAGCTGACTATTTTGTTAATCTTTTCAAAAAAACAGCTGCTGGATTCACTGATATTTGAAGGGTTTTTTGTGTCTCTATCTCCTTCAGTTCTGCTCTGATCTTAGTTATTTCTTGCCTTCTGCTAGCTTTTGAATTTGTTTGCTCTTGCTTCTCTAGTTCTTTTAATTGTGATGTTAGGGTGTTGATTTTAGATATTTCCTACTTTCTGATGTGGGCATTCAGTGCTATGAATTTCCCTCTAAACACTGCTTTAGCTGTGTCCTAGAGATTCTGGTAGGTTGTGTCTTTGTTCTCATTGGTTTTGAAGAACTTATTTATTTCTGCCTTAATTTGGTTATTTACTCAGCAGTCATTCAGGAACAGGTTGTTCAGCTTCCACGTAGTTGTGCAGTTTTGAGTGTGTTTCTTAATCCTGAGTTCTAATTTGATTGCACTGTGGTCTGAGAGACTGTTTGTTATGATTTCCATTCTTTAGCATTTGCAGAAGAGTGTTTTACTTCCAATTATGTGGTCAATTTTAGAATAAGTGTGATGTGGTGCTGAGAAGAATGTATATTCTGTTGATTTAGGGTGGAGAGTTCTGTAGATGTCTATTAGGTCCACTTCTTCCAGAGCTGAGTTCAAGGCCTGAATATCCTTGTTAATTTTCTGTCTCGTTGATCTGTCTAGTATTGACAGTGGGGTGTTAAAGTCTCCCATTATTATTATGTGGGTGTCTATGTCTCTTTGTAGATCTCTAAGAACTTGCTTTATGAATCTGGGTGCTCCTGTATTGGGTGCATATATATTTAAAATAGTTAGGTCTTCTTGTTGCATTGACCCTTTTACGATTATGTAATACCCTTCTTTGTCTTTTTTGATCTTTGTTGGTTTAAAGTATGTTTTATCAGAGACTAGGATTGCAACTCTGCTTCTTTTTGCTTTCCATTTGCTTGGTAAATATTTCTCCATCCCTTTATCTTGAGCCTATATGTGTCTTTGCACCTGAGATGGATCTCCTGAATATAGCACACCAATAGGTCTTGACTCTTTATCCAATTTGCCAGTCTGTGTCTTTTAATTGGGGCATTTAGTCCATTTACATTTAAGGTTAATATTGTTATGTGTGAATTCGATCCTGTCATCATGATGCTAGCTGGTTATTTTGCATATTAGTTGATGCAGTTTCTTCATACTCTCAATGGTCTTTATATTTTGGTATGTTTTTGCAGTGGCTGGTACCGGTTTTTCCTTTCCACGTTTAGTTCTTCCTACAGGAGCTCTTGTAAGGCAGGCCTAGTGGTGACAAAATCCCTCAGCATTTGCTTCTCTGTAAAGGATTTTATTTCTCCTTCTCTTATGAAGCTTCGTTTGGCTGGATATGAAATTCTGGGTTGAAAATTCTTTTCTTTAAGAATGTTGAATATTGGCCCCCACTCTCTTCTGGCTTATAGGGTTTCTTCTCCTGCCTCAGCCTCCCAAGTAGTTGGGATTACAGGCATGCACCACCACACCCAGCTAATTTTTGTATTTTTAGTAGAGGTGGGGTTTTGCCATATTGTTCAGGCTGGTCTCAAACTCCTGGCTTCAGGTGATCCACCCACCTCGGCCTCTCAAAATGCTGGGATTGCAGGCTTGAGCCACTGTGCCCAGCCCAATGTCCCTATTTTTTCAAATATATTTTCTACTTCCTTGTCTCTCTCTTATCCATCTGGGACTCAAATACATGTATACTAGACTTACTGATATTATTCATCAGGTCTATTATTTCCCCTGCCCCCAATTTTTCTCTTTGTTCTCTTGATTAAATAATTTATCTTCAAGTTCACTAACTCTTCCGTTATCTTTTTTCTATTGTTAAAACCATCAAGTAGATTTTTCATTATGCAAGTATTCCATTATTCAGTTCAGTTCTACTTGCTCCTTTTATTTCTCTGCTAAGATCTTTTTGTCATTAATTCATTGTAAGAACATTTTCATTTACATTCTTAAGCATAATTGCTTAAGATAGTTGCTTTAAAATATTGTCTACTAATTCCAACATCTGGGTCATCTCAGGAATGGTTACAAACTGACTTTCACTTTAGGAACTAGTCAGGTTTTCCTATTTCTTTGTATGTCCACCAATTTTGAATTACATCATGGACATTGTGAATAATAAGTTGTAGACATTGTGGATTCTATTATATTCCTCTGAAGAGTACTAATCATGTGTCTGCATTTGTTTTAACAGGCACTTAATTTGCATAAATCCATACTGAAAACTTTGTATCCCTATGGTGAGTGCTGGCTTAAATAATCTCAGTTCAGTTATTTACTGGGCTGCTTGGAATCTGCCCTCAAATATATACTTCAGGAGTCAGTCAGAAGTTAGGCCAAAAGTTATTCAGAGAATTAGGGATACTCTCTCTTTGGATTGCTCCTTTCCAAAATTTCTTCCCTCATTTTCCAGCAACTGTGGTTGCTCCAAATTCTGTCTTCTGGTTATTCAAACCAATAAGGCCACAGTTTTCTTACCAGTTTTGGCTGTCCTGCCTGGTGCAGCTTCAGGCTTGATTTCATAAAAGCCATAAAAATAGGAAACTCAGGTCCTGCCATCTCCTTCTATTTATCTTGCACCCACATTCTTCTTGGAAAAATCAGAATATTCACACAGAGACTGTTTTTAAATCAAATGCAAATTCCCCAAGAGACTAAGCTTCAGTATTATTATTGATTGTTTCTGCTACACTCCTGGAGATATCATCCTTAAGCACTATACCAGGTTTCACATTCCTCAGAGCCTTTCCCATCAGGATCTGTGTTTAGTGGCTTCCTGTGGCTGCTGGGAAGATTGGGAAGCCCCAATCCTGGTCAGAGAAAGCAGAGATTCTGAGGGAAAAGAAAGTTCCAATGCCCATAACAGATTCAGTGTTCCAGATTTGACTGAAACATAAAGTAGTAAGCCAAGTAACAATATGTGCAACAAAAATGTGCTGCAAATGGATTGCTAGGAAATTTGCTTTATATTTTAAAACATCTACAGCTGGCTGACTATGGACCAATTAAACTAGCATTGTGAAGGGAATTCTGCATAATATTTAGCATTTCCAGTGACTTAGACATTGAGCCTGGGCATTTTTGTTTTTTAGAAAGAGTTTTCTTTATTCTGACATGCCTATTGACCCTGTCATTCTTGCTTCTCACCAAAAAAATTTCTCAGTTCTCGGAATCTGTTAGGCTGTATCTTTCATTCTCTAAAGACATATATTTGTGGACTTCCTTCTACTACCTACCATGGCCAAACTGTGAATTCAGGGTCACAGACCCAACCCTTTAAGTGAGAAGGTAGACTAATGTCTCCAATAACCCTGTTTCTTATTCAGTCAGCCTGGGAATAGAATCAAACCCAATTGCCTTATTAACCTTTGCTTCAGGAGCCAGACTGGTTCTCCACACTGTATATTATACAAATGTATCACATACATTCTTCTACAATTGTTTTGTACTATCAGGCAATTATTTGTGTTGTCATTGTAATACTTTTAAAAATATATTTTCTGACTTTCATTTTTTAAAATTTAATGTATCATTCACGCAGTAAAATGCACAAATCTTGAGTGTTACAAGGTTTTGTGTGAACATATATTTTTATTTTCTCTGGGGTAAATACTTAAGAGTGACACTGATGGTTCATATAAGTGAATGTTTAATTCTATAACAAACTATAAAATTGTTTTCCAAAATGACTGTACCATATTATAATTCCACCAGAAATATATGAGCATTCAAGCTGTTCCACCACATCCTCACCAACATTTGGTATTGCCTGTCTTGTTAGCTTTAGCCATTATAGTGGAGATGTAGTGTACCATGTGTCTTTAATATAGTATAGCACATAGCATGTCTCTAATGATTAAGATAATAAGCATCTTTACACATACTTATTTGCCATTCATCTATCTTCTGCTATAAGTGACCATTAAGTCTCTTGCCCATATCTCAACTGGGTTGTTTGTTTTACTATTTAGCTGTTAGAATTTTTTGTATATTCTGGATACAAGCTGATTTTCAGTATTATGTTTGTAAATATTTTCCCCCTCTCTTTCTCTAGCCTTTTTATTTTGTTCATAATTATATTTTGGAGCACAAAAGTTTTGAATTTTGATAAAACCCAATTCATCATTATTTTATTTTATGGTTAGTGCTTTTGTATACTATGTGAGAAATCTTAACTCAAGGTCACAA
This sequence comes from Hylobates moloch, assembly GCF_009828535.3. NCBI lineage: Eukaryota > Metazoa > Chordata > Mammalia > Primates > Hylobatidae > Hylobates > Hylobates moloch. Next base: position 109,320,302 of record NW_026652280.1, read on the forward strand.
AGATTTTATCATGTTCTCTTCTAGAAGTGTCATGGTTTTAGCTACTACATTTAGGTCAATGATACATTTTTAGTTAATTTATATATATAAATATATGATATATATTTATATATATAAATATGTATAAATATATTTTTATATATACATATATATTATATATATATAGTATAATATAGGGTAAGGGTCTAGGTTCATGGTTTTATGTGTGGACATCCAATTGTTCTAACAATGGCCTAGGAGCACAGGAAGCTTCTCTGCCACTCAGTGATCTGCAACCACACCTTCTCCAATGAGATCTGAATCTGGCCTTTGGGAGCTATCCCCCACTCAAAGTTCGTCTTACTTAGGAAGTCTCCCTTAGCCCCAGGGTATGATTTAGCATTCCTTGTGTATCTTATTCTGTACATCTTATAGTTACTCTTTTATTATGGATTAATATGTCTTTATATTAAATTAATATAATAGACTAAAATCAACCAGGAATTACAGCGAATTGTGTTGGACTATATTTTTTTTCCTGATGAATTGATCCTTTCTGTATTAAGTCTATTTTGCATGATGAATTGATCTTTTCGTTGTTAAGTCTACTTTGCATATTATTGATATAGCCAAGCCACTTTTCTTATGTGTATTGATTACATGATACCTCTTTTTCCATTGTGTTAATTTCAAACTATGTCATACTGAAAGTATATTGCTTACAAATAGCATATATTTCATTTTACTTTCTAATACAGTTATCAGTACAGTTAATTTTAGTCTGTCATCTTGCTCTTTGTTTTCTATTTATGGCATTTATTTGCTGTTACTGCTGCTGTTCCTTTTCTCTCCTTTTCAACCTTCTACAGATTGGGTATTTCAGTATTTAGTATCTCTTGTACTGGATACTTGGCATACTTTTCTGTTTTATTTGTTAAGTGATTTCTCTAGGGTTCTGAATCTTTCAGTCTGTCAATTAATATTACATCACATCATATATAATGTGAGAACCCTAAAAGAGTATTCCATAATTACCCTTCTCCCATTCCCTTTGCTATTCTTATTAAAAATTTTACTTTTAAATATTTAAGTCCTGTTGTAGTACATTATTATTGTTTTTGCTTTAACCAGACAATAATGTTTTGAGAAATTAGGAAATGAAAAAAAATCTGTCTCTTATTAATTTGCCCACATATTTCCCATTCTCAGTACTTTCTAGATCTGAGTTTCCATTTGGTATCATTTTTCTTCACCCTGAGGAACTTCCATTAGTAATTCCAATAATGCAGGTCTTCTGGAAAAGACATTTTTTCACTCTGTTTGACCAAAAATGTCTTCATTTCACCTTCATTTTGGAGAATATTTTCACTCTGTTTCACTCTGACCAAAAATGTCTTCATTTCACCTTCATTTTGGAGAATATTTTTACTGCAATTGGAAAAGAATCTGGGTTGACTGTTTCTTTCTAGCAATTTAAAGATCTTATGCTATCATCTTCTGGCTTCTGTCATTTCTGATGAGAAGTTATTAGCAAATCTTGTGGTTCTGTTTTATGTATCTTTTTCTCTCTCCACTTTTAGGATTTTATCTTTATCATTGGTTTTCAGCAATTATATTATGTGCTTCTATCGGTATGCCTCTATTTATACTGCTTAGAATTCATTGAACTTCTTGAATCTGTGGGTTATTTTCATCAAATCTGAAAAATATTCAACTATTACTTTTTAAAATATATTTTCCTGTGTCAATATTTCTCTCATCTTGTTCTGGTTTTCTACAGATATGTTAAACTGTCTTATTTTGCCCACAAGTCACTAAAGCTCTGTTCATTGTCCATTTTCTGTCAGTCATTTTTTTCCTATATGCTTCAGTTTGCATAGTTTCCATTGTAGTGTCTTTGAATTCAATAATATTTTCTTCTATAACATCTAATCTGATAGTAAGCCCATTTAGCATGTTTTTCATATTGTGATTTTCAGTTCTAAAATTTCCATTTTGTTCCTTTTCTTAACTCTCCATTTTCCTGCTGATATTCCTGTTTGTTTTCTATTTATGATCAAAGTTTTCCTTTAAAGCCATGAGACCATTTATAATAGATATTTAAAGTATTTTTATGTTAATTATGTCAATTTGTTTTATTCTTTTTATTTTTCTTATAGATAGTGTTCATTTTGACTATTTGTTGGAGTCCAAGAAATGGCTACATCAGACAGGGATAGCTCATCTCCAGAAGAGATGGATCAAAGTCTCAATCAGATTTCCCAGTATGGATGGCACTTCTACCTCTTCTTTCTCAGAAGAGAGGAATGAAAGTTTAGATTACCACAAAAGCCCTGATGCTGTCTCAGAATTTTCCTCAATTCTAAACTTTTCCCCATCATAATGAGCTAGAGAGGCAACCATTAGTATAATCATCCATCATTACACTTGAGAAGAGTAAGCTTATTTCAAAAATTAGAGCTGAAATTTTCCCAAAGGTCTTACAAGAAAGGCATTTTTATCCTTATGTATTAGTCCATTTTTACATTGTTTTAAGAATTGCCCCAAACTGGGTAATTTATAAGGAAAGAGGTTTAATTCACTCACAGTTCAGATGGCTGGGGAGGCCTCAGGAACTTACAATCATGGCGGAAGGCAAAGAGGAAGCAAGGCACCTTCTTCACATGGTGGCAGGAAGGAGAAATGCTGAGCAAAGTAGGAAGAGCCCCTTAAAACCAAAAGACCTCATGAGAACTCACTATCACAAGAACAGCATGGGGGAAACAACCCCCATGATTTAATTACCTCCACCTGGTCTCTCCCTTGACACATGGGGATTATGGGGGTTACAATTCAAGATAAGATTTGGGTGGGAACACAAAGCTCAACCATATCACCTTATTTCGTAAAAAACTATCAAAAGCTCCAAACCAGGCCTGTCTTTCTCCAAATGTTATGCATTTGGTATTATGCACATTGCCTCTTGTCTCTAAATGGCTTGCATATGAATGATTGCTGAAGACCTTCTAGATGGTCTTGATTTAATGCATGATCAGTGCTTTTCATAAGCTTACATACTATTGGATCAGAAGAAGTTCAACCTTAATTTCTGTTAGACTTGCCAGGTATCTAGTGTGGTCATCACACATATATTGTTATAAAATTTTATAGACATTTTTCCTGATCCCATTTGTGGTCATGATTTCTTTCTTGAATTTTCTTTTCTTCTTTATTCAGAAATTCTACTGAGAAAGGGGCTTGATTCACCGGAATCTCCACTTCTCCATAGTATCCTTGGAATGCAAAATGAATTCCCCGAAAGTAACATAATTCCAGAAATAAATTCTAGAAAGGAGGTCAATATACCACTACCTTTCTAATTTGGTAGGATAAGAGATACAAAAGATGCATTTGGTCTCTGATATTGATAACTCTTTCCACATATTTCTACATAGCCAACTAGCTAATATAGGTCAGTTAACATATAGCCTTTCTTAATGGAAAGAAATCATAGATTCAGTTCCCTGACCGATGAAATGTATATTTCTCCGGAGACATTTCTGCAGAAAGGGATATTTCTTACCCAAGGACTGTCATAGAATTTGATTCTTGCTTTGTCCTGTACTACATATACATGTACTTGATTCAGTCTGATCAGTGATCAGTCTAATTCACTCAAATGTCTGCCACCCTGAGCTTAAACTCCCCCAAAGTACTGCAGAAAGTGTGCATTTTAGACCATACTCTTCATGGCTGTGAAATCTTTCCTTAATGGTTGAAAGATTTTCAAGAAACCCTCACAAGATGAACCAGTTGTTGTCCCATATTTAGCAAGACCTGCAGATTTTTCTGTAAATCTATTCTGTAAGGTTAGCTCTTGATTTGCAATGAGGTTAGGCTATTAAATATTCTGATAAGAACCTGACTTGTACGTTCCCATTAAAGATTAATTTGGCTGCCTTGCAACATCTGTGTTCTGCTGACTCCTATCTGTTCTCCAGGCTGCAAGGCCAAACTCATCCATCAACACAGACAGGCACTTGGAAGCCACCCCTTGCTGTTGCTTTCACATATCAAAGAAAGAGTCAACTCAGGCAGGGAGATTCCTAGAGTAGCCTGTCCTGAAGGCTTTAACTCAGAAGCCCCTTTCCAGGCTTCCCCACTCACTTTTGGGGCTGAATCGTGTAAAGGCACCAACACAGCTGAGTACTTGAAAGCACAGCAAATGAGACATGCTGAAAGGTGGCTTTGCAGAGGCATTACAGCCACTTGGAATCTGGAGACATTTCTACCATAGCGTCTTACCCAAAATAGCACTTGCTGAAATTTAACCTGAGGACTGTTGTCAAAAACAAGTGCGAGTATTTTAGTTAATGTTTGGCAGGCAGCCCATTTGTGAGCATGAGTTCACCCCAAGGCCCAGTGAGAGGGTTTCTAGAGCCTGGTTGCCTCCTGGGCTTCTGCCCTAAAATTTTCCTTGCTTGTTGACAGAGTGCAGCAGGTGAGCAGAGAACCGTTTGAAGTGTGCAGGTAGGAGTCTCCCAGGAAGCTGAGAGAAATCCCACTGGCCTTGGCAGTCTTCAGAGCCACCACTCCACACACTGGGCACAAACATCCCAAAAAGGGTCCCTGCATGGGCATGGCTGATTACCCAATGTACCATCTGCTTGTGGTTCCCAGACTCTGAGAGGTAGAACCTTGACCTGCTATCAGCTATGCCTGTTACAGATAGGTCACCTGCTGCAGGTACAGGCAGCTATGACATACAGCTGCAAGTGCAATACATAATTCAAGTGAAGAAATGCAATCAAAGATGCAGCAGACAGCTTAGGGAGGTAAGAAGTTTCCTGAAAATTGAGGTAATCAAACTCTGGCTGATAAGGATAAGGAAATTGTACAGAAATGTCAAGCATCAGATGAATCTTTTAAAAAGATTGTCTTTGAGGACTCTCTCAACTTGGAGATAGCATAGTCTCAGAATTCTAAGAATCCTCTATTACAATGGTGTATCACATGCATCCTCACTCTTGGTGTCTCAATTAGAGTATATAAAAAAAGCACAGAAGGCATTTCTGCACTTTTGCATAAATTGACTTGTTTGTGTGCAAAGGTGCATACACAGACAAGTGAGGATGAGTAATGAGTCTGTAAAACTTCATGTTGTAGTTTAAGTGATTGGATAACTCCTAAAACTAGAACACAAAAAGCCGTTTTTGCAACACTTCTCCTTCTTTGTTTAGTTGAACTGAATAAATAAAGAGAGCTCCCTAAATAAAATTACCCTTGGGAAAAAAAATGAGAAAAAACTTAGCAGTTTACAAAAGAACATTGAGTAAGCGCAGGGCATGAAATAGCATGCTTACTTCTCAGAAATTTCACTGTACTCGTTAAAATACAGAAGGAAGAGAGGAGGAGGCTGGGAGTAGGAAAGCCATTCCCTGACTACAGTTGTCTTTCACACAGGGTACATAGGATTGAGTTGTTTCATGGATATAAGTATACAGGCCCTTTCCCGGTCCAGTCTGCTAGTGCATCTGCCGCTTCTAGGCACCAAGTGATTTAATGCCCACTCCACTTAATTTATTTACTACATCTCACTCCCTTTAAGTGAACCCAGGGGCCTTCATTCAGGCATGGATCAACGAGGGAGCATTCACTGTACTCCTGCATTGAAGAAAGAGAAGAAAGTTATGAGGGAAGCAAGAAAGTGAAGCAAGTAGGTAACACAGATGACAAAGTGAAGTCTATGTAATATGACCTAGTAAAAAGAGCTGAGGAAAGCACTAGGATGTCCCTCTTGCCTCAGAGGACTTTTGGAGAAAATAAGTAAGACTGAGTTAATGGGGCAGACACTTAGCAGACTATGCAATGCTTCTTTTCATTATTAGAAAACATTATGTTGACTGCTTCAGAGTTTTGCTTATTCCCTATTTTTCCGCATGTGTTGGAAAGGGGGTAAAGTGCACATTAAATAGCCTTTAACAACTCTTACCTTGCTGTAGTGTGTAAGATGCATATTCACTAATTATAAAACTTATGATTGTATCAACTATTTTTAAAATGCCTTCTAAAATCTCTGGTTAACATATTATACTGAATAAGCCTAAATGCAATTGTACTGAGAGTGTTGATACAATAAATTAAGTCTCAAATACCAGAATTCACTAATTACCTTCACTCTGGCCAAATCTGCACAGTGAACTATTCTGAATAATAAATCAGCTTTACCCATTGTTTTCAGTTGCCCTAAACAATTACAGTAAAGTGCACTTACTGATAAAAATAATCAAGACCAATAGTAGTATCTACCATTTATTCTGGCAGGCACTTTAAAAGTATCTCTAATTCTCACAACAACCCTGAAAATTGCTATTACCCATTTTACAGCTAAGAATACTGAAGCAGAGAGATGTAAAGTTCCTTGACCGAAGTCACATAGCTAGTATGCTGTGGAGCCATATCTCCTTCTATATTACTGTCTTCAGGCCGACTAACATTTCTTGAATAAAAAGACAATCTTTACAGGATATGTGTATAAGCACTGCTGGGCAGATGGTGACCCGGTATATCATACAAACTCTGACCTCATCACCCCTGAATAAGCTGAGGAGCCCTCAGCTGTGCCATCCTGGCTCAACAGAAATGTGGAGGAAAAGGTGGCAAGACTTTGGCAGCCATGATCTTTATCCACGTCCCAAGTGTATGTATACATTCTGTCTGCTCTCTCCATTTTTTTTTAATTTTATTATTATTATACTTTAAGTTTTAGGGTACATGTGCACAAAGTGCAGGTTTGTTACATATGTATACATGTCCCATGTTGGTGTGCTGCACCCATTAACTCGTCATTTAGCATTAGGTATACCTCCTAATGCTATCCCTCCCCCGTCCCCCCACCCCGCAACAGTCCCCAGAGTGTGATGTTCCCCTTCCTATGTCCATGTGTTCTCATTGTTCAATTCCCACCTATGAGTGAGAACATGCAGTGTTTGGTATTCTGTCCTTGCTCTCTCTCTTAACTTACATGAACAAAGGCCAGGGAGAAATATACTTAAGTTCAAAGAAAAGGCTTCATTGGCAGCTAATGATCTTACAGAGTCTTAACAAATTCCAGAGGCCATGACCTCTCAAACCTACAGAGAGAGTACCAAGGCCCATCGTGTCATGAAACTCAAGGTCACACTTGTGGAGTATGTGGTTTCAGATTCATGTTGATCCAAGTGCTAAACACTTGTTACTGAAAGTGTCTTCTATGGAACAGCAATATTACTTTGGACCTTGTTAGAAATCCAGAATCGTAGGCTCCACCTCAAACCTACTGAATCAATCTATATTTTAACAAGATCCAGTAATATTTATATGTAAACTGAAATTTGAGAAGCATTGCACTACGAGACAGGCCTACATGAAGAGTCTAAAATGCTGGTTCTGAACTAGACAAGTTACCAGGTTCCCAGGAAAGTGCCATGGAAATCTGTTTTTATGGTCTATAAGAACTGCTAAAAGGCAAACACATTTTTAGCAAATTTAGCTCCTGAACAATGTCTTGACTCACATTATGTAAGGGCCAACATGTCTTTCAATGGTTCAGGCATCAGCAGCTCTAAATTTTATAGCCTAGAGAAAGTCTCAAAACGATTTATAGAGTATTCATGGAAGGGGAGTACATCTTGCTTCACTAGTCCCATTTCTGACTGTGAATTTCCTGATTTTCTTAATATTTAAATTTTATTAGAAGTGTATATTTAGAAATATATAAGGCCTTTTGTATGACTTTTCCCCCAATGAATATAAAATCAGCCGAAGAAAAAATAAGCACCATGAATCCATGTTTTATATTTAAGACAATTTGATCACTTTAATCGTACAAGGTAAAGCACAAGGGAGTACAAAGGTACAAATCATTATATGGAATCTAGCTGTCTGTAAGTGTAAATAGCTGTCAAAAACATTGAGGCCAGGATGGACATAGCATTGACTCAGGAACCACCCCAATTTTGGGGATCCTTGGTGAGACAACTTGGAGGGCATCAGACAGAAGAAATTGTTCCCTCCTCCAATAGTTCACCAAGAAGAAGAGATGAAATCACACAGATGAGTCTCCTGGGAAGTAATTATGTAAGCCAATAAAAACTTTCCACTATTAGAAAAAGATACAAACATAATAGAAGAATCAGAGGAAGAAAAAAGGGAGGGAAATGAAGGGGAATAGGAAGGAGGGAAGAGAAAACAAAAGAATAAAAATACATGTATGAAGTGATTACTTAGAACCATATACTGTGATAATATATATGATCTCACATAATGACACACGATAAACTTGAGGCCCAGAGTTTTAATAATTTTCCCAAGGTCAAGTAGCTTGTAAGTTCTAGTACAGAATTTTTAACTCAGATTTACAATAGCATCTTGAGGGAGTATTTTTTAATTGTGTTCTGATTATAGAATCACAAGGCCATTGTATTTTCAAACTGAAAAACATGTTACAGAACAGAGCATTGAAAACCTGAGACACCCATAATTCAAGTGACTGGTGAATTTAAAATAACTGCCTGTCAGGAATTTGTCCAAGACCACACCGTAGGTAGGCAGAACCAAGAAAGTATCAGAGCTGTTTTCAGACACATCACTCTATAAAAGAGGAGGCTTTTTGGTAAAGAGAACAATTGTTGAGCAATATAGTCACTTTCCTGGTTTGAGAAAGTTTGCTCAGAAGTTCAAGGAACTGGTTTCCACATGATTGAAACAAACTCGAATTTGACTGAAACCAACTTAGGATTTGCAGGTGTCCAAAACTTAGCCATTTCTAAAACTTGTCCAGAGGAAACTGGCTTACTCAAAGTCAAATGTGACTTCCTGTTTTTAAGAAATAAGGCTTAAAATGCTGGTTAAAAGGGCTCATTGAATTTCTTGGCCATGATATAGCTTTAGAAAAACAGTCTATTTTGATGATATAAATGTAGTTGAATAAGAACCATATGGATTGCATTCCCCCTTCTAAACTACACATGAATTAGAAATTAGGTCTTTATTCTCCTCACAGTAATTAATGAGAAAATTGATTAAATATGGTACGGACCTTAATCACTATTTGGAGCTCACACTGCCTCTGTTTTACAGTAACCGTTAGGGGTGAGCACAGTCAAGGTTTAGGAACCAAGACACCAGCTGAATCCCATACTCGGTAGCTCACTCACATCCCTTTTTGTCTTAAGCCAGTTTGCTTTTGTTCCTCCCAACTTATAAAACCTATTTTCTCATAAGAATCACTACCAGCCTGTTCACAGTGCAATGCTTCTGCTAAAACCCCTTTTCCTTGGGCCCTGAAAGGGGTAGGGGGCACAGGCTGTTCTGACTCCTGATGTTGGGACAAAGGCAGAAGGCTGGGAAACTGTGGCAAGATGGGCACATCTGACTAAAGTACCTCTTCATGCTTTCTCACTCACAAGGATATAGTCCCTTGAAAATATTATTCTCAGCCAACTGCCTTAATGTATTTCTTAGTTAGCCCCCAGCCAGTCTAGTTCAGAATCACCACACCTGTCTTCTTACATAGCAGACATAAGAGATACAAAAAGCAGGCTTTTCTCTTTTCAGCACCACTATTTTACATTTTAATCACTATCTCTGATAAAGGCATTAATATTTGCTGAGCTTCTACCTCTTTACCAGACTCAGTAAAAGTCATTTTACTTGCATTAGTTTACCTGATTCTCACAACCACCCTTAAAGGGAAGGTAGGTATTATTAACCTCATTGAATTGATGAGGGACCTAAGCCTTGAAGAGGTGAAGTAACAGGCTCAAAGCTGCATAGATGGTAAGTGACAGAACTGTCAGACCCAGTTCTAAATGACTCCAAAGTCCACTTTTTGCACCACACCACCATCCTCTTTCTTTTAGGCATTGATACAGATTCACATAAGCCTCCTGTCCTTCTCTGTCACTGTTTAATTTGAAAAGTACAAAAGTCAGCAAAGAGATGAGCTGAGGTCGCTGATGCAGATCTAGGAAAATAGTAATTGGTTCCTCCAGGCAGCCCTGCTTGAAATTTCCCAACAGAATCAAGAAGCAATTGAAAACCATCTTCAGTTTCACCTTCTTCAGCTTCTACAACTTTTGTGTGTGATACTTTTCTGCAAATTTTACAATTTTAAATTCAGAATAAGATATATGTAGGTATTATTGTGTGGGTTTAATATCTATTACTTAAAAACAGTTGTTCATTTGTAAATTCTTATTGAGAGATTACTATGCACTGAAATTTAATATAATGATAGAAACCCATAAATGTTTATAAATAATGCTTTCAAAATTCACAATATTCCATATATACACTATCATATATACACTATGTATACTAGTACACTACCTACATGCACATATAAACATTATTTTGTTGAACTACCTATGCACAAGAAAACAACACATTTTTATACAATTCACCTCCTCATAAACAAACACACCCACATGAACACATGGAAACAATGTGCAGTCAAACACATGCAGAGAGATTTGCAAATGCACTCACAAGCAAATCTGTAAGAAATGGAAAAATCATTCACATTTCTCTCTCCCCCTCCCTCCTTTCTTCTTTACTTCCCCCCATCTCTGTCTCTCTCATACGGGCACGCACACATTGAAGCCTTTAAACTGGCAACTTCTTCAAATGGAAATACCGAGCTGAAGAAACTCTTTTGGTTCAAAATCCACCCTCTCATAGGCCTGAGGAATAAGAAGTCTCTTCACAAGTCAATTCTCTGATCACTCTCGACATGCTACAGGATCTCCATTTGAAACATTTGTGTTTTCTTAAGGAAACTCTGTTCACTCTAGACTCTTAAAATTCTTTCTAGAAAGCTGAAACTGGATCCCTTCCTTACACCTTATACAAAAATTAATTCAAGATGGATTAAAGACTTAAATGTTAGACCTAAAACCATTAAAATCCTACAAGAAAACCTAGGCAATACCATTCAGGACATAGGCGTGGGCAAGGACTTCATGTCTAAAACACCAAAAGCAATGGCAACAAAAGCCAAAATTGACAAATGGGATCTAATTAAACTCAAGAGCTTCTGCACAGCAAAAGAAACTACCATCAGAGTGAACAGGCAACCTACAGAATGGGAGAAAAGTTTTGCAACCTACTAATCTGACAAAGGGCTAATATCCAGAATCTACAATGAACTCAAACAAATTTACAAGAAAACAACAAACAACCCCATCAAAAAGTGGGCAAAGGACATGAACAGACACTTCTCAAAAGAAGACATTTATGCAGCCAAAAAACACATGAAGAAATGCTCATCATCACTGGCCATCAGAGAAATGCAAATCAAAACCACAGTGAGATACCATCTCACACCAGTTAGAATGGCCATCATTAAAAAACCAGGAAACAACAGGTGCTGGAGAGGATGTGGAAAAATAGGAACACTTTTACACTGTTGGTGGGACTGTAAACTAGTTCAACCACTGTGGAAGACAGTGTGGCAATTCCTTAGGGATCTAGAACTAGAAATACCATTTGACCCAGCCGTCCCATTACTGGGTATATACCCAAAGGACTGTAAATCATGCTGCTATAAAGACACATGCACACGTATGTTTATTGCGGCACTATTCACAATAGCAAAGAGTTGGAACCAACCCAAATGTCCAACAACGATAGACTGGATTAAGAAAATGTGGCACATATACACCATGGAATACTATGCAGCCATAAAAAATGATGAGTTCATGTCCTTTGTAGGGACATGGATAAAACTGGAAAACATCATTCTCAGTAAACTATCGCAAGGACAAAAAACCAAACACCGCATGTTCTCACTCATAGGTGGGAATTGAACAATGAGAACTCATGGACACAGGATGGGGAACATCACACTCCGGGGACTGTTGTGGGGTCGGGGGAGGGGGGAGGGACAGCATTAGGAGATATACCTAATGCTAAATGACGAGTTAATGGGTGCAGGAAATCAACATGGCACATGGATACATATGTAACAAACCTGCACATTATGCACATGTACCCTAAAACCTAAAGTATAATAAAAAAAAAAATTCTTTCTAAATTCTCAAACTTGCTTCCTGTATCCAATGTGATGTTTATCCAAGAGAAAATCTTGCTTTGTTCTCTCTTCTCTGCTACTGCTTTTTCCCTTCTCCTCCCTCCCCTCTTTTTAGTGGTGATAGTGAGAAATTCCAGAAAAGAATATTTTAAGGGGATAGCTCTGAAATTTCCCCCCCCCCAAAAAAAAAACCCACAGAACACTTTATGAAGCATCTTCTGTAAGTCATGGTGAGAATAGTAGTTTCAAACTTCAGGAGATGGTGTGAGAGACTTATTCAGATACAGTAATAAAATACAGTTGACCCTTGAACAACATGGGGGTTAGGGACACTGACCTCCACCCACAGTTGAAAATCCACATTTAAATTTTGGCTCTCCAAAAATTTAACTGCTGTTAGCTTACTGCTGACCAGAAGCCTTAGAAATAACAGCAGTCGGTCAACACTTATTTTGTATGTTATATGTATTATATACTGTATTCTTACAATCAAGTAAGTTAGAGAAAAGAAAATGTTATTAAAAATAATAAAAAGAGAAAATGTATTTGCTATTCATTAAGTGGATGTGAATCATCATAAAGGTCCTCATCTTTATCATTTTCACATTGTGTAGCTGAGGAGGAGGAGAAGGGGAACGTTTGGCCTTGCTGTCTCAGGGATGGCAGAGGCAAAAGAAAATCTGCATATAAGTGGACCTGTGCAGTTCAAACTCGTATTGTTTAAGGATCAGCTGTAATTTGATATTATATGAAGTTTACTTTAAAAGATTTGCAAAGAAAAAAAGAGAATAGAGAGTGAAGAGAGAGGGTGAGCTGCTATGCCAGGGGAAGGCAGGAAGGTCTTTACAGACTAGGTGGCATTTAAAATGAGTCTTTGAGCACCACTAGCTATTACTAGGAAAAAAGAACTAGAAGAGCTTCCTGAGTAGAGTAAACATCATGTATACAGGCACAGAGGAAACGAATGCAGATCATGCCTGGGAAACATTGAACAGCTTAGTGTGGCTGGAGTTATTAAGGAGGATTTCAGAGGTTGTGGCAAAGGCAAGATTGAAGTGGTAGCTAAAAGACAATAGCTAGAGAGTCTGGACATTTTGATTCTGCACATAATGAGAGTCAATCTAGGGCTTCATACAGAAGGGTCTGATGATCAGATTTTGGTTTAGGAAAGATAATCGCTTCTTCAGTGAGAAGCGTGGAGAAACCAAAGTCAAGGAAACCAGTTAGAGGATTATTGCCAAAATAACAGGGAGAGAAGGGCATGTACTAATGCAGTGACCCACTTAATTGTATGCCCAAGCCAGAAACTTGAGTCTCCTCCAAACTCTTCCATCCCACCTTCTTTGCCACCCATCATCACCACTTCCATCTTATTTATTACCAATATCTACATGAGTCTGCCTTCTACATTTCCCCCGAAATGCACTGCCTCTTTGACATCCTAGACTATTTCACCACCCGCTACCTACCAAGACTAATTTGGTCAGTTCTGTTCCAAACTTAAAATTATCATATGGCATCCCCCTGCCTTAAAGTCCAAGCCTGTCAACAAGAAACACAAGACCCTGCCTACATCTGCAGTCTCATTTCCAACTACTTACCCTCCAGTTACATCAGTCATCTTGTTCTCTTTCACTAATTCCACACTGGCTCTCCTGCTTCTTTATGGTTTGTACATACAGTTTCTTTCGCCTACATGGCACCCCTTCAGTTGTCCACCTACAAATTCATTCTCGAAAACTGAGAATACGTATCACCACTTCAGTTTAGTTTGCTTCTACAAATATTTTTCGAACATCCACAACTAACACATTTTGAACATTGCTACCAGAAAAACGAAGAGACGGCCCCTCCTTTCCACTCCCAGGCCACCCTGTGCAAAGCTCTATTAAACCATCTCTCACATTGGATTAATGGCTATTTATTTGTCTCACACTCCAGTACTCACTTTATTATAAAAATGGGCTGGATCTCATCCAAGTCCTTTAGTGCTCAATACAAATTAATGAATAAAGTAAAAGATGGAGATTTCAGAGACATTTCTGAGGTAGATTCCACAGGTCTTAAGTGCCAAAATAGGCTGAGGAAGGGGAAAAGATGTTTCTACCTTTAAAGACTAATGTTTGGTCCCTAAATGAGGGTGAGAAGCAGTTGGGGTTGCAAAGGGAGCAGATACTAAATTTATTTGAATCTGCATACTTGTAGGGCATACAAATGAAAATGTCTGTTGGTTGTCCTGGGTTCAGAACGTAGCTGATGCTAAAAAGTATACATCCTCCCCCAGAAAAGGCATGTAGTAAAAGAAAATGAGGCTAAACAGACTCTAGGGAACTTGGAACCAGAGAGTAAATATTTCCCTTGAATAAGGGGAACAGATGTCTCTGGGGCAAATCCTTCCTTGGCCTACAATACCTGTTGGAGCAACGGGAAGGCTGTGCTTGCATCTGTACCTGGTCTATGTTTGTTTTCAGCGTGGTAGCCAGCCTAGGTACAGTCTAAAATGGTCAGGCCTGAACTTACCAGCTGGTATTCAGCACCCAGCCTGTAATCGTTGTACTTGGAATGCTGCTTGCACTGTGGGGGTAAGGGTTCACACTCATAAACCCCAAGAGGTCTTGTCCCCACTAATTAATTATTAATACACTGTATACATCTGGGAAAGCTCCCCATTCACATCTCCTGATAGCCCTTAAAAAGCTGGAGCTGCATACATGTACAGTTTCCCAGTTATGGTTTCTGATGGAAGAATGCTCTAGGGCACCTTGCTTAGAGCACAACTGGAGCCCACAGTAGTAAAAGCCAAAGGCTATGGGCAGCCATCTTGGGAACACTCTTCCTTCCCATGAGTCTTAGGTTAAAGGATTCCAAGATATAGAAACTGGGTTGTTCTTATGTGATAGTGGGCAGTGATTTGTGGTTTTGGTTTTCCAAAGTTTCTGAAAGCATTAAACAGAGTGGGTAACTTAAGAAACTTAAAAAATTTAACAGACAAAGCTCTATTCTGGCTGGGTGCAGTGGCTCATGCCTGTAATTCCAGCACTTTGGGAGGCCGAGGTAGGTGGATCACTTGAGGCTAGGAGTTTGAGACCAGCCTAGCCAACGTGGCAAAACTTCCCTGTCTACTAAAAATACAAAAATTAGCCAGGATGGTGGCACACGCTTGTAATCCCAGCTATTCAGGGGGCTGAGGCAGGAGAACTGCTTGAACCCAGGAAGTGGAGATTGCAGTGAGCCTAGATCACACCACTGCACTCCAGCCTGGGCGACAGAACAAGACTCTGTCTCAAAAAAAAAAAGTAAAGAAAAGAGAAAAACAAAAGTTCTATTCTGAGCTAATCATATCAATATATCTTAATAACATTAAAACCTAAGTACACAAAATTGGTGCCAAGATTAAATAAACATAGGCAACAGGACTGGGTGATTTGATGAGGGGATTTGAAGCTATAGACAACTTCTGTTTTCCCCCCATCTTCTCTATCTTGATATTTAAAATTCTATTACAAATTTTTCTTTATGTAATTTTTTTCTTATTAGAATTCAGATATTCCTTGGATGGAATAACAGTTATAATAACCTTTCTCTAATTCTACTTGAACCAGAGTCACAGGATATTAGAGACCTAGTCCAGAGGGTTTTTGTTCTTTTTCATTTTCTTTCTCTCCCTCCCCTCTTTCCTTCCTTCCTCCTTTTCTTCTTTCCTTATTTTGTTAGCCTTATAAACTTTTATTCAACTTAAAGCTTCTGCTGGAGATCAGTTTGAAACAAGAAAAAAGTAAAAAAAGCAAAGCTGCTCTAGTTTGTGGCAGCAGCAAAGCAAAATACCTATAGATTCCATGGAGCCCAGTTTGTAAAACCACTATTCCACTCCAATGCTTTCATATTAAAAAGGCTTTTTTGTATAGCCCACTTCTCACTAGAGTTGGGTAGGATTAATGGTCACTGTGCTTCCTAATCAGAATCAAAAAGGAGATCCCACCATACCTCAACATCAGCCTTTGCTCCAGTTGGAACCCCAGATGCTGCAATTCATTACTTAGTTTTATTCCCTTTTCCCATCCCATTTTGTTTCTTTGCATTGTTTGGCAAATCTGTTTCCCTCACTAGATTATGATCTCTTTATTATCTTTATTTCAGCTAATTAATTTTTATATTTCCCACACCTATGACTCACAAGGCTTTTCACAGCCTAAATGTTTCAAAAATGTTAAATAAAGAAATTTTATAGAATTAAACATAAGTTCACAGAAATTAAGCAATATTCCTTATTTGTAAAATACCACCGTAAGACCCAGTTCCTAAGCACACATATGGTACATGAATGCATGATTGGATGAATGAATAAATGAGCCAGGTGCTAATGTATGTGAAAATACCTTGTAAACTATAAACTTCACAAATGTGAGTTCTTATACAGGTTACATGGTTATTTTCTGACTCTCTCAATCTATTGCACTCTGACTGAATTTTGGCAACTTCAGGTGAAGCCCAAGAGGAAATATGTGGCGTGTGCCTCAGGGGAAGCTGTGAGGGCAGGCATGGAGAGCAAAATCTAAGGGGATGTCCAGAGCCCATGGGCCTGGAACAGAGAGCTCCCTGACTGCTAACAATCCACTTCTCACCCTTAAATTTCCAATGCTCAGCAGTAAGCAAACATGAATATTTTAAGCAGCCCATAAATCTTCCTGGAGCCAGGGTGCTGAATAAGTCCTAGGAAAGTGGTAATGGTAGAAACAGGATCTCCTCTCTGGAAGTAGTTGCTTTCAGTGCCAGCTTTTGCCCCTGTTAGCTGCTAACACACATACCCCAGCTGCCTCAGTGAGGCTCGTATTCCAGTAAAATAGGGCAAATGGAGGGACAGAGACCCGAAAGAGCTCCCTGGAATCTCTGAGTTTCCTAATTTGGGAACTCTGAATGGGTGATGTCACCCCCTTCAAGAGTTTTCATGTCAGAGATCAGTCACTGAGGTCTGGAAGCCCACAGAGACATGAATTCCAGACTGAAAAACCAGGCCAGAGTTATTCTGCTTCTGCTTAGCAACCCATAATGAAAAAGGGAAAAAAAAAACCCACAAAGATTTCGATAAATTTGACTACAGAATTTAACCTGAACTTTCATTAAGTAGATTTTTTTTTAACCATACTTTGATGAGATGGAAAAACAGAAACATCTTTATTTAAAAATATTTCATGGTTTGCGACTTTGTCCAGGAGGCCTGTGATTCTCAGAGTAGCATAAAGGAAGGGGGTCACAATCTCGGCAGAGCTAGACCTTTTCTCTGCTCATGTCACCTGCTTCACTCCCTCGGTTTAGCATCTATCCATGTATTCTAATTATTTTTCTATATGCCTGTCCTTGATGAAAGGGTCTACCATATACCTTGCTTATCCTTTATTGATTGCTTAACAGTCATTAACATACAATATGCATTCAATAACGATTTGCCCCATAAATTTTTATATTGAGCTTACTGATTTATTTAACAAAGGTTATCACCAAGATGTGATTTTTTGCTCAGTACAGCTTTAAGGACTATTTGCTAATCTCCAACATGAAAACTCTCAAAGAAGATGGTATACGCCCTGGCTGCATACCCAGAGTAATGTAAGGTTTGAACTGCTGGTAGGTATAATAGATCCAATACACCACAATATTCACCACTCAAGGTTGGATTGGCCCAGCTTGAGGCACATTCTACCCATGGGCCAGTGTGCTATGGTGAGGGGATGGGGTCAGAGAGTTGTAAATATTGCCTGAAATGGGAGCCAGAAGTACTTTTCGGAGAATAATAGTGAACAGCTCTGAAGACAACTAAAAAATGTGTCAACCACAGACTCTAAGTTTATATATATATATCCATAGGTGGGTTCTAGGACTAGAAGTTCATGCAGTTTGCTTAGCTGAGGGGTGTGGGTGTGTGTGTTATTTTTGAATGTTTTACTAAATCTCCAGGCAGAATCAGTTTTTCCCTCTACTTTGTCTCCATATTGCCCTGTATCCACCTTTAATAGAATCATTAGCAAATTGCATTGCAAGTATTTATTTACAGATTAGGCTCTTCCATTAGACTGCGCTATCACGAACTAACTCATTTTTGTCTTACCTGATATCTCTTGTTCTTAGCACCGTTCCTTGGAAGTACAATAACAAATGAGACAGAATCCTTTCCTCAAACTGCTTATATTCCAGTGAGGAAGTCAATTGTTCATAAAACTACAATTTAAAGTGTAATCTAAGTAAATTTAAATACATCAAAACAAATACAATGGGGCCGGGCACGGTGGCTCACGCTTGTAATCCCAGCACTTCTGGAGGCTGAGGCGGGTAGATCACCTGAGGTCAGGAGTTCAAGACCAGCCTGGCCAACATGGTGAAAACCCATCTCTACTAAAAATACAAAAAGATTAGCTGGATATGGTAGCAGGCGCCTGTAATCCCAGGTACTTGGGAGGCTGAGGCAGGAGAATCGCTTGAACCCGGGAGGTGGAGGTTGCAGTGAGTCGAGATTGCGCCATGGCACTCCAGCCTGGGTGACAAGAGCAAAACTCCATCTCAAAAACAAACAAACAAACAAATAAACAAAAAATACTAATGGGATCTCAGTAAAAGAAAGTCAGTTCAGACGTGTCCAGTGAGAAGGGAAGTAGTCTTTAATCTGGGCCTTTAAGAAAGGGTAAAATAGCCGGGCGCGGTGGCTCACGCTTGTAATCCCAGCACTTTGGGAGGCCGAGAGGGGCGGATCACGAGGTCAGGAGATCGAGACCACGGTGAAACCCTGTCTCTACTAAAAATACAAAAAAATTAGCCGGGCGTGGTGGCGGGCGCCTGTAGTCCCAGCTACTCGGAGAGGCTGAGGCAGGAGAATGGCGTGAACCCAGGAGGCGGAGCTTGCAGTGAGCCGAGATTGCGCCACTGCACTCCAGCCTGGGCGACAGAGCGAGACTCCGTCTCAAAAAAAAAAAAAAAGAAAGGGTAAGATTTCAACAGACTTGGAGCCCTTTAAGTATGTTCTGAGATTCATTTATTTTAGCCAAGGAAACATACTCTCCTGAACAGTGTCCTGGGCTGCTCTGAGGGCTCCTCTGTTGAGGTAGTGTTACCAGTAGGAGAAACCGCCTGTTCATTAAGGGAGAATTAAACCCAGCCACCTTTCCCTAAACCCCCTGTTGGGAATCACCTTTATTTGCTGTTGTGGTTAAAGTGATCTTGTCAGGTTGTTTAGGCCTTTAACATGACTGATCTTTTACAGTTGTGTTTTGGGGCAGGAAATGGCCAGACCCCACCCTGAGCACTCTGTCTTTTTTAACAAAAAGCAAAATCCATCATTCCAACAATGAATCTCTTTTCTCATTGTAAAGAAACATTTAAGAACAGAAAACCCATATAAGAAACTTGAAAAAAAAAAATTCTGGCTTTACTGAAAATTAGTCATAAGGAAAACAGCTCAATTTAACCTTCAGTTCTGGGAATTAATTAACAATTTGATATTTATGGATAAGTAAAATTAGGACTATAACCTGGTATGTGAATCCAAATTTAATATTAAATGCAATAAGAAGGTTCATGCCTTACGATGTGGACCTTCTTGATTAAGGATGAAGCTTGGATTACAGTAATTCTGTGAAGAAAAACTAAATAGAAATACATTTCGCTTAATGTGATTATGTCTCTATTGGAGCATTATGGCTGGATATAGCCTAGAAAATTCTGTTACATATTCATTAAAATGGATTTTGTTCAGGGTTTGAGAATATAATAAATTATCTTAGGACTTAGCCTCAATATAACCTGCCACTTATCTCCCAAGGAGCTTTCTTAGGCTGCTCAGTAAATATATTATCCCTTTTCCCCCACATGCCCATCCTCAAAGGAAAAGTAAAGAAAAAATAATTAGGTACAAGAGAAATATGAAACCCTTCCATGGAAACAACACAATTTTAGGAGAATCAAAAATCTCACATTTTAAGAAAATGAAGAATGATATCAATATACATATTATGATACAAATTTTGAGTGAAATTAGCCTTCAGAATTGTTTAACCTAGTTTCCGCCTCCCAGTAGTATAGCCTGTAAGAAGACTTAATTGCCTAAACTCTCTGACAACTTATTTTGTAGTTTTGGGGTGAACATATAAGGCCGAATGTGAATTTTTCATCAATTGAGAAATCAAGAAGTAGATTTTTATGCTATTGCAATAGCTTGTCCCAGTCTTTCTGGTTATATAATTATATAATGTGATGAAATAGAATTAAACTCAATGGAATATAAATATAAAAATATGTTTTTATTGTTTACACCAAGAAATTATATTAAGTGCTTAGAAAATAATCAGTAAAAGTAAGTCACAAAAAATTGCGACCGCAAGACTGTGGAAGATGGGGGAAACTTTTGTAAAAACACAGAAGGCTTCTCCCCTCAGATTAAAGTATCCTCAAATTCTCACTATATTTTATAGAAACTAAGTGGAAATAATGGAAATGAGAGATGCTGCTTTATGGTGACACAGAACTCATACTCAGGGACCCATATTCCATGAAAACAACTTGGCCCACATCAAAAGATTGGCATATAAATGCTCCTTCATATTTTTAAAATTAAAATAAAATATATAATGTTCATATGTATCATTTTTTATGATTTCCCACTTAAACTGGGTTTTTTTATTACCAGAATAAAATTTCCAATTGTTTTGGATAAAGATGACTTTTAATGAGTTGCTTTATATAACAATTAATAAAGTTGGAAGTGCTCCTCATTTCCTAAGCTAGTACAGACTAGACTTTGAAAGTTTTTGGAAAAAAAATCAGGCAATGGAACAAAATGTCACTCTGAAGCAAAAAGACACCTGTGCCTTAAGTTTGATATGATAATACCATCTCTTAGAACTTTTCTGGCAAAAAGAATACTAGACTAGATGAATCACATAATATCTATCAACTTTTAGCAATATCTCAACTCGCTTCCACTGAAGATGGACATCCATTCCTCTACCTTTCCTTATACCTCTTTATTTCCCATCTGTCATTTATGACTTTTCTTTTATATTGAAAAGTTTTTAAAATTTATATTCTCATCTATAACATTAAGTATTTGGTGTTTCACCAATAAAGCAATCCTAAAAGTTGAAAACCAACAAATAATGTTATTATGCGGCTCATGCCTGTAATCTCAACACTTTGGGAGGCTGAAGCAGGATTGCTTGAGCCCCAGAGTCCAAGACTAGCTTGGTCAATTTAGTGAGACCCCGTCTCTACAAAAAAATAGAAAGTTAGCTGGGTGTGGTGGCACAAGCCTGTAGTCCCAGCTACTCAGAAGACTGAGGCCAGAGGATCCCTTGAGCTCAGAAGGTTGAGGCCACAGTGAGCCGTGATCACACCACTGCACTCTAGCCTGGGTGACAGAGCAAGACCTTGTCTCAAACAGACAAACAGACAAATATTATGATGAGTATGTGACTATTGTTCCTTATAATAATAGATTTACCAGATTTAGCAAATTAAAATAAAGCATGCTCAGAAACATTTGGATTTTAGATGAATATCAAACAATTTTTTGCGTAAGTATATTCTATGAAATATTTGAGCCATACTTATACTAAAAGATTGATGTTTGTCTAAAATTCAAACTTAACTTGGCATCTGCATTTTATCTGGTAATCTGCCTACACAACAATGCTTTGTGCAAGGATTACATTTCCTTCATTTATCTAATGCCATGACCCCTGGTCCATTCAAAATAAAATATTTCTAGATGCAAGGTCAAATAGATAATCTTTTCCTAAACACTATCAATTATTTAAATCCCAATAGATTCCTTACTTAAAA
Organism: Hylobates moloch; assembly: GCF_009828535.3. Classification (NCBI taxonomy): domain Eukaryota; kingdom Metazoa; phylum Chordata; class Mammalia; order Primates; family Hylobatidae; genus Hylobates; species Hylobates moloch. The sequence goes on from NW_026652280.1 coordinate 109,342,158, forward strand.
TCAGCCCAACAAAATGAAAAGTTTTATTCAGGACTCAGTATTATGTTCTTAATCTCTTCAGACATTCTGAAACCATATGCTAAGTTTTATGATCCCTCATCTTAAAAATGAAGAGGCTGGAGTATTTGTGCATTTTATCATACACATACAAACTTTATTAAACACCTTTTAAGAAAGTGGTATTTTATACACATCCCCTGTTTAATAGTTGCTCCCCTTCTTATAGCCCTTTTTTGGTATCCCATTTCACTTTAAGATAAAGTGTAAAATCCATGAAGTGATCCATACCGCTCCATGTGATCTGGATAGGCTTGTTCAGTCTTACCTAGTGGTGGTATTTTTCATTTTGTTCATGTCTTTTTTACTGATCTTTCGTTTCTTTTGTTTCTTTTTTTTTTCCACTAATGCACTTTGTTTTCTCTGATTGATTTAGAATAATCTTTTCATTCACTTGACTTCTTTTTCCTGTCAGTCTGCTTTGAGGAAATCCACGTGTTCAATACGATTACTCTAAGTTTGACCCATACCAAAAGTTGTTTAATCCAAATATCTTAGCAGCAAACTCCAAATATCTGAGCAGCAAACTAAACTCAGTCATTCTTTAGTACCACCAAAGGGATTGTTCCTTTGCCCAATACATGATCCTACCCCATTGCCACTCTCCTTTTCTTCACTCCTCTAATTCCCACTCATCCTTCATCTCAGCCCAATACTACCTCAGAAATACTTTTTACTTCATTTATCCTATCACAAAATCAATTATATTTATTTGTGCGATTATTGATGTCTGACCTGCCCAGCAGAGAGGCTATAAATTCTGTCAAGTAAATAACCATGTCAGAATAGTTCTCTACCATACACCCACCTCTTAGCATGGTGTTGTATTAGTTTGTTCTTATGCTGCTGTGAAGAAATACTTGAGACAGGGTAATTTATAAAGGAAACAGTTTTATTTGACTCACAATTCTGCCTGGCTGGGGAGGCCTCAAGAAACTTACAGTCATGGTGGAAGGGGAAGCAATACATCCTTCTTCACATGGTGGCAGGACAGAGAAGAATGAAAAGTGCCAAGCAAAAGTGGAAAAGCTCCTTGTAAGACCCTCAGATCTCATGAGAACTTACTCACTAGCATGAGAACAGCATGGAGGTAACCGCCCCTATGATTCAATCACCTCCCACTGGGTCCCTCCCATGACACACAGGGATTATGGGAGCTACAATTCAAGATGAGATTTGGGTGGGGACACAGCCAAACCATAACCATATCGGGTGTCTTCTACACAGTAAACGTATATATGATGTGTTTCTTAAATGAATGGATAGATGTATGAAAAAAGAATGGTTATAGGATAAGGGCGATATTGTTTTCATCACCACTTCACAAATTAGAAAAATGGAGTTTTGGAGAAATTAAATAACTTATTTACTTAGCTCATGAATGGGAGTCAGAATTGAAATCTACATCTGTTCATTATCTCTATTATTGCTACTCTCTAAAGTCCATTCAAGTTGAACAACTAATGATTATATGATTTATAATCTTGGTAATAAAACTATAGCTGGGAAAAATAATCATATCAGTTGGTTTTAGCAAAACTGTATTTTCAGACATTAAGCAACGTGTCTTGGGGAAGTTGCAGAGGAGTAGGACTTCCCTGTGGTTTGGTGAGAGGCAGGGGTAGACTAAGCCACACAGCCACCAGAGACAGCACCTGGAACAGAAGACAGTTTTACGCCCACACACTGAGTATCTGGCTTCCAGATGGATCTGGGGCACATATTTGTTTTTGTAATTTCCCCCACTCCTCCTCATCTCCTCATTTGCCACCCTCCTTTCAGAGGAATTTAAGGATGGGCTTTGTACTGTGTTGCCTCCTTTTTTCCTTTTTAAGCCCCACCCTCTACTTCCCTTCCACAGTGACTGGGAGTGACAGACCTTCCCTGTGTTGGAATTAAAGGGAAAATGATATCTAACTGATTCATTCAGCACCCTTCAGCATAGACACCTGGCTGTTTCTACAGCTTTGGGTAAAGCCTAATGTGTTTAGCTGGGACAATAGTAGCTCAGTTCATCCACTTGGACCAACCACAAGTCCTGTGTGCTGAAACTGCCCAGTGTTAACTGCCCAGTGATCCACATTCCACAGGCACTCCCTAGAGGATACTCCAGGACTGTTCTGTTATGGCATGCCAGGGGACTCTGACTTAGGGAGCATGTGTGGCCATTCTGTTGAAACTTTTCAAGGATAATATTTTGTAGCCTTTTTGTTCAGGCTTTTTAAGGATTCGGAAAGAGCTTCAGTATCTTTTTCCAAAGGCAACATTTAGACTTTTTCAGAAAGTGGCAATTGTCTCATTTTTCACTAACCCTATGGAGGAGTATGGAATGAGCCTAGCAGGGATCTGTCTTCTATTATTGTTCCTAATCTTCAGACATCATACCTGTGCTTGATGAGATAGCTCCATAAATGAATCTAAGTACATCTTTGAAGACATTCCAGGCTCTACTCCCCATTCTCATCAACCAGACACTTCGAGGAAGACACTTGCCTCCCATCTGTCTACATTATGGGGGTATAGGAGGGAAGACTCTGAAAAAGTCAAGAAAAAGTTGCAGCAAGGATGGTTTATATGAACTAACATCTAGTGTTTTCCTCTGCCCTAAGTGTTCAGGCTAAAAACATCAGAGATTACATTGTGAGCAGAAGAATATGGAGTCTAAATTATTGTCCCCAATTGTTTATAAATTATTGGGGAAAGAGACCACATCCCATCTTTCTTTCAGCCTCGCTATCATGGTAGATTGTTATTGTTATAAATATTCAGTGTTTCTTCATGTGAAAGGATGATATATTCTTGCACTGTTGGTGTTAGGGTTCGCTATGTTGCTTGCTTTAGCCAATTACATATGAGCAGAAGTGACGTGTGCCACTTCTGAACATAAAGTTTAAAAGCCATCACACAATGTTCTCTTTTCTCTTTGCCACAAGACAAGAAATAATCCTGAAAAGTATTTTTCCTTCAGTCTGAATCCTGGAAAGAAGATGAAGTGGAGCAGAGCCGTAGCTGACCTGCAATGGATATAGCTTGAAACAAGAAATAAATGCTTGTTATAAGTAAGCGATATTTGAGAGTTGCTTGTACTGCAACATAATTCAGTCTATATTCCCTGATCCAGCTGACCACCCAGAGCTTGGTCTAAACTTAAATACGCTTGTATCAGCCTCTGAGATAACCCATATCTCTCATAGATGTTGAAGCCCCAATACAAAAGATACTGAGTGACCCTCTCTCTCACATAAATGAAAATACCTGTAGTATTTGAGAGTTCTTAAGAGTTTTCTGTTTTAGGACTGAATAGCATGTGACTGGTATAATTTCTAGGTATACCACAAGCTCCATTGTCAACAAATTTCTTTCTTGCATGAATTCTAAGTTAGTTAGTCCAACCCAGATTTTCAGTGAATAGACCTAATCCCACAGTTTGTCATGGTCTGGCAGCAGAGGGAAAAGTCAAGGTATCAGGACTGGGAACCAAAATGTGAAGAACATTGTGGAATAAGCCTAGGTTGGAGTTTGCTAGGAATACTGACCCTGTGGATAGAAGGTAATTACAGAATTAAATGCTCAAAGAAGTCCATGTTCATGGATAGGAAAACCTAATATTTTTAAAATGTTAATACTCCCTAAATTGATCTACAGACTTAAGTGTAATCTCTGTCAAAATCTCCACTCCTTTTTTTCTGCAAAAAATGGCAAGCAGAACCTAAAATTCATATGGAAATTCAAACATCCCAGAATAGTAAAACTAGAAAAGGATAGCAAAATTGAAGGACTCACACTTTCTGATTTCAAAATTTTACTCAGTTGCAGTAATCAGGACTGTGTGTTACTGGCATAAGGATGGATATATAGGTCAATGGAATAGAATTGAGAGCCTGGAAATAAACCTTTCTACTTATAATCAATTGATTTTCAACAAGAGCACCAAGATAATCCAATGAAGAAAGACTAATCTTTTCAACAAATAACACTGGGACAACTGGATTTCGACATGCAAAAGAATGAAGTTGGATACCTTCCTAGCAATATACATAAAAATGAACTCAAAATGGGTCAGAGACCTAAATTTAAAATTTAAAACCGTAAAATCCTTAGAGGAAAGCATATCCCTGGATTAGGCTGTAGAAAGGCAACAAAATAAAAAATAGATACATTGAACTTCATCAAAATTGAAAACTTTTGTTCGGCAAATGATGCCATCAAAAAAGTGGAAAGACAGTTGACAAAAGGGGAAAAAGTATTTGCAACTCACATATCTGATGAGACTGATGTACAGAAAACATAATGAGCTCTCATGACTCAATAATAACAAGACAACTCAATTAAAAATGGGTAATTGATTTGAATAAGCACCTATCCAAAAAAACATATACAGATGAAACATATTAAGAAATGCTCAACATCCAAATATTATGAAATGAACATATTAAGAAATGCTCAACATCATTAGCCACTAGGGAAAGACAAATCAAAGCCTCAATGAGATACTACCTCACACCCAGTAAGATAACTATGACCACAAAGACAGGTAATCACAAGTGTCAGCCAAGATATGAGGAAATTGAAAACTTCATACATTCATGGTGAAAATGTAAAGTGGAAAAAGTACTTTTTTCAAGTTTAAAATGTTAAGTATAGATCTACCAAACAACCCAGCTCTACTATTGAATGTTCCACACAAAAACTTGAATTTTCTTAACAGCTTTATTCATAATAGTCAAAAAATGGGAAAAAAAACCAAATGTCTATCAACTGACAAATGGATAATAAATAAATGTGGTATATCCATATAATGGAATAGCTTTCAATCATAAAATGACATAAAGTACTGATACATACTACAACATGGATAAACCTTGAAAACATTGTGCCAACTGTAAGAAGCCACAGACAAAATACCACATATCATATCATTCAATTTATATGAAATGTCCAGAATGGGCAAATACATAGAGACAGACAGAAGATTAGTAGTTGCCTACAGCTGGGAATGGGGATAGGAGAGAAATAGGGAGTGATTGCTAATTCCTCAGGGTTTCTTTTTAGGATAAAGAAAATATTCCAAACTTAGATTATGGTGAAGTTTGCTTACCCCCCTGAATATCCTAAAAACCATTGAATTGCATACTTTGCATGAATAAATTTTATAATATATGAATTACATCCAATAACTATGTTTTTAAAATGTGAAGTATAATCGTGATGTTGATTAAAGAGCCTGTCAAGGCAGAAGAGAAACAAAGAAAAGTGCCATGACAGATAAAGGTGGAAGTTAGTGGATCTTTGGTCAGAAACAGTTTACCTAACTTAATAGAGGTGTATGATCTACAACTACCACTATAAGAATGGGATAAAGAGAAGCAAAATATACAGACCAAGGTACAGATTTTTGCAGAGTGCAAATCTAAATTATCTTTATACTCAACACTAGGACTTCTGAAAGTCTTTAAAGAGCTATTGAAGTTTTAAATGTATGTATATATTTTCATAAATAAGCAGTTTTCTGCCCAAATCTGCTGAGGCTGCCTCTCTCCAGATGGCAGACAGCAGCTGGGCTGAGCTGATTCTACAGTCTTTAAAAAAACCCTTTTCTCTGCCCTTCACTACCTACACTTCGAGGGGCTGCCTGCTGCTCCTGGCCTCACAGCAGGGTCTCCATTTACATCAGCCTGACCCTAACCAACATCTCAGTCTGGACAGGCTGCATTACACTTGGATTCTAATTGAAGAGGAGTTGTGGGAACCCAGGAAAAAGTTTTCATTGTGGCCTTGTGTTTTCAGAGGATGCTGAAGTTGTAGGCAGCAAGATGAAAACATCAATGTTTCCATATTACCCTAAGTAGAAGCCTTCTTTCTTTTCCTAAGCTTTTTCTCTTTCATTTCTTTTTTCCTGTCTCTTTCATTTTTTGGTCTGAGACACTTTGTTAATTTTTAAACATTAACAGGCCATTTAGCATGAGAAGAGTGTGGTGCAGGTCACAGATGAATAAATTAATACCAAAACTTCACACTAAGATGAAAATTAAAGCTGTCTGTTTTATTGCTTAAAGTATCAGTGAACGCTGAGCAGGAGGAAATTGGTATCTCATTAAAAAAATGCAAAAGAGAAGTAGAGAGGAAGCTCAATGCTCATTAAAAGTGGTGGAAAAGCTGTCTTAATTATGCATTTCCATTTGCTAACAAGAGGGCATTTGTTGTGAGTTCAGGACACTTTATCCCAAACAAAACAAACAGAGTTAATGACATTATTTTTGTCCTTTTCGACAGTGGTGACTCTGGAGTCGTGTTTCAAAATAAAGGTTTCACTGCGGGAAGTCAATAAGACCAGAGAATACTGGCAAAGGGTCAACTGCTTCCACTTTCAAAGACTGATTTGAGAGCTGATACCCAACCTTTCACCTTGGCCCCATGTAACGGGGAAGGTGGGCAAGGGCTTTTTTTCAGTAAAAGAGTCCGTGCATCTGGAGAGGCATTTAAAGGCCATGCTAAGAGTCATTCAGTTAGAAACAGTTATTGAAAGTCTACTGTCCCTATAAAACACCAGTTTTCTTCCTGGAATATGGAGATACTAACGACTTCATGGTTGTTGTGGTGATTTAATAAGATGTTACATGAGAAAGCACTGAGCAATGAGTTAAGGGCTCTAAGAAACTTGAGCAATACCAGCTGCCACTTAGTGATGCTTGCTAGGAGTACATTACTTTACTTAATTTTCACAATACCTATATGTAATGTTATAGTTTTCACTCTATGAGTTAAAAGAGAGAGAAAGAGATTATATGATTTTGTACAGTGTCAACCAGTAAGTGAGAGTGGGATTTGAATCCAAGTCTGTTTTACAATTTCTCTTGGAAAGTCATAAATAAGATATGGCCTGCAGTGGAAAAAAACATACTTCAATAATGAAACAGAGTATGATTAATGGCCAAAAGTATTTAATATGCTAAGGGAATTTAAAGAAAAGAGAAATTCCTTCTGGCTAGAGAATTATGCCAAGAGGCAGTAGCATAATGTCCAAGAGTATACACAGAATATTTGGTTCAAATCCCAGATCTCTTAGTTTCTAACCTGTGTAATACTGGCCACATTATTTCTTCTCTCTAAGCTGCCTTCAGCTACAACATGAGGGTTGAGATACTACTTCCTTTTTAGGCTGTTGTTGGGCTTGAACAAAATAATGTCTGTAAAACATTTGTCAGTGACTGGTGAATTACTTTTTAAAAATCAGAGTGTATTTTGGATAAGAGGTAGTAAATTAAGTTTTGAAGGACAATGGCTAGATTTCAATAGAGACATGTAAGTTTGAAAGAATGAAGTATCTCCAATGTTAAATACAATGCAATAAAATTTCTATTTAACCTATTTAAATTCATATTTAAAATCCATTGGAAGTATACCATTTTCTAAGTATGTCAAGCATAAGAACTGGTTTCAGGTTCAAGTAATGGTAGCAATATTATATCAGACTAACCTCTCTACCAATAACAATTATAGCTTGATCAGACTAACCTTGTAAGTAACTTGTATCAGACTAACCTTCCTTCCAATAACAATGACACTCTGCATAAAATATAAAAATCAACAGAAGGATGCAGTTTTAATGATCTAAGGTGACGGAGAACAGATGAGAAATCTAAAATATTATGGTACCACAGTAGGGGAGCCTCCATACTGATGGGTAAATTCTCTGCATCTGTAATTCTAGCTACTAAAAGGCTGAGACAGGAGGATCCCTTGGAGGCCAGTAGTTCAAGTCCAGCCTGGGCAACATAGTGAGACCACATCTCAAAACAAAACAAAAAAAAGTCTTCTCAAATTTTGGGCTTACTCATGAACTGTGCATGTTCAGGACCAAGAATCCAAGAGGAAAATAATAACGTGAAGTCTGACAGAGTTAAGCAGAGATTTTAATGGCATTCTATCACAGGGAACACCAAGGATTTCGAGTTTGAGTCCAGCTAAGAGGGTTGGAGTTTCCATTAAAACCACAGAATGACTATACTTTAGGCATAAAGATTATGTTCCATGACTAAAATATTGACCCAATGACTAAGGAGAATATAGAAATGGCTTACAATGTCAAGCCATCACAAGATGAAGGTGATCCACTGGTAATTTAACTGACTTATAGAACAAAACAAAATTATTCAGAAAAATAGTACTAAATCCAGAGCCTGTACAATGTGATCACAATTATTGACAATAATTTATAAATCACTAGATATGTAAAGAAATAGAAAATGTTATTTATAATCAATAGAAACATCTGGCAGTAAAAATAGATCTGTAGGAAAACCAGATGTTGGAATTTGCAAATAAGAATTTAAAATACTTATGGTAGATTTCTAACAGCCAAGTGGGACAAGAAAGGTCTGGAATTACTCTCACTGTAAACAACTAGAAAACTGGACAAAATATAGGAAACAAATATTAAGTATTGGACAAGAGGACTGCGATCCCTGAGAAAAGGAAAACAAATGAAATGAGCCTTATCTTCACATATATATTTTTTTCTGGACCTAATTCTGGGATTTTGGTGCCAGGACCAGGTACTCAAAGAGAGCTCAAATTGAGAAGGCAGAGAACAGAGATCAAAAAGAACAAGGAAGCTAGAATTTGGGGCAGAATGCTCAACAAGATTTATCTACTTAGAGAAAAGTTATAGAAGTCTTTATATGGATCTTCCTGAGTATGTGATTGAATAACTATCTATGCTTGCATGAATCGAAATACCACAAGGCCAGATAAAAACAACTTCCAAGGAAAGCAAAGGTACCAGAAAACTGTAGGACTTACAATTTCAGAACTTCCTCAGGACTGCTAATCATTTGAGTTCTCCTCAGCCATTGTGGCTAAACCTCATTGACTATATGAAGCATTCAGTAGAGATTGCAGAAACAATGCCTTAATGGGACTAAATTACTCTTTGAACAAAGGCCACTCTAGATCTTCTCTAAAACATCTCAAAATCAAATCTTGAAAGGATCAAATTAACTTTTCATTATCCATGTAATCTCTACTGTATCTGCAACATATCATTTTTCATCTAAATATAGTTTATTTGTGTTTGCTCTCATTTTTCTTGATCGATCTCACTAGACATTGTATTTTGTTAATCTTTTTAAAGAATCAATTTTGGTTTTATTTACTTTATTTATAATTTCTTTATTTTCGATTCCATCGATTTATCTTCTTTATTACCTTTTCTCTTCTACTATCTTTGGTTTTATTCTGTTATTTCTTCCTAATTTCTTAAGCTGTAGGTTAGCATATTACTTTTCAGTCTTTTTAAATTTTCTGAAATAACCACTAAAATTAAAGCTATTAATTTTCCTCTAAGTACTGCTTTAGCCGTAATGTAAAAATTTTCATATGAATTATTGTTATTTCTCTTTAATTCTATTTATTGTTTAGGATCTGTCATGAAATTTTTGCCAACTTATATGTTATTTATAAGTTTTTAATTGTCATTGATTTTTACCTTATTTGAGTGGTGGTTAGAGTATAAAACCTATGTGATACTCATTCTTAGAAATTATTGAGACTTGCTTTAGTGGGCTAGCATTTGGTCAGTTTTTAAAAATATTTTATGTGTGATTTAAGAAACCTAAAAATCTACTTGGATTAGTATCCAAGTCCAACAGTATTTAAACTGTTAGTCTAGGGTGGGTTGATAACAAGGTGAGGGTCCTTCATTTTAAAACTCAATTTTAAAATCATAGTTAATATTACTTGACATCACCAAATATGATCCTTAGTCAGTAAGTCAGAAAGGCAGTAAGGAGATAAGGAGGTAAAGAGGCAAGTACCTTGACCTGGTAGTTTCAAGACAGGTTGAAGAGTCAGAAGATTGTGTTACAAATAGTAGGCAGAAAGGTGCAGTGGACACTACTGTCTCTGGCACTACTCTGAGATCTGACCTTCATGTATCATTGCAATTAGTGTTCACCTTTTCTTCCTAAAAGAAGATTCCTCTGGTAATTCTACATGCCAGGACTTCCAGCCACTCTCAAGTGTATCTAAATCCTGATGATGGCAATTAACGTATTCCATCATCACCCATGTCTTACATACAGCTGTTTTTGTCTGAAATCTGCCACGTTCAAAAGTCAGAAAATGACCTCATCCTCAAAAGCCCCATCGTTCTTCTCAACTCCATTTCTCTTTTGTCTGGAATAACTTTCAAGCAATGATTAGTAATGTTATTCAATCCATCAACACTAGTCAGAATTACATCAGTCTTGGGCATTCAGCAAAATCTGACCTGATAGAAAACAGCCTACCAAAAGAAAATTTACAATCTGAAGAGTGGAAAAAGAGGTAAAAAGAATGGGACAAAGGACAAGGCAAAGATTGAGGCTGAGACCTAGGAAAATTTTTGAAGAAAGAAATTTCAGATCACTTCTAGTTTATTGTCATTGTATGAAACAGACCTTTTAACATCAAAGGATATCTGATTCAGAGCTAGTTTTCAAAGAAAAAAATTGCTTGTTCATTAGAAAAAGGTCATAGTCTTAGTTTCTTTACTTCTTGTTTACCTTTAGTTGTTGCTAAGAATGTTTTTCTTCTCTTAACCAAGGAATCACTGACACCGTTTTTTCTCTTGGGCATATTTTCTTGAATCAGTAATTAAACCTCCTGAGACACATGGATATAAACACTAAGAGTGGACAGAAGCCTCAGTATTTTATGGGAATAACTCGGGATCTTTTATTACCTGTGGATCTAAGGGCTGGAAAGAAAATAAGATGGGATGTCTTTCCCAAGTAGACAATCAGTTTGTTCTCTTGACAGTTCAAGGAGGTTGAGGAAAATGAGAAGTCAGCATTATCAGAGTCCATACAGGTTATATTTAGCTTTTCAAATAGCCCAAGTGTAGGGAGCCATAAAGGATGTGGAGAAGGAGAAGCTTGGTTTCCTTTTCCTTGGAGCTCCAAGTTCAAGTTCACTAAGAGTAAAGTTAATTTATGTCTTTAACCACTCTTTCTAATTGGTCTGCCACCAAATGGGATTGAATTTGTGTTTGTTTTCATTTCTGTTCTTTGGATACTGAAATATCCACCATCATGGTAACTGAATTGAATTCAGATGTTATCTCCACGGCCTTCAGAATGCCAATGTCTATTCTGGGTACAAGGTAGTAACAAAAGGACCCATAACTGCCAATATGCTAAGATATCTTCTGTCACTTAGTAAAAGAAAGAGAATGGAAAGCAGGACTGGTAAGCCCTGGCGAGTACTAAAAAAAATTACGTAGTATGGGGTGCTGGTGCTAGAAAGAAGACCAACATAGGGAAGTGCTGCAAGTGTAAGAGCAGGTGACAGCTATGTGAGAGCTCTAGAAATAAACATATTAGGGTTTGGACTTGGAATATATCTATAGTTCAGCTTAGGATGGCAAACATTGAAGATGTACCTTGTTGACTTTATGAAAGTCCACTTCTGAAAATTTGGTCCATGGAAAGAGTTTCATGGAACTTTGTTTCAGTCCCTGTTTCCTCATTTAGTGGGCTTGTGATGTAAAGCAAGAATTTCTGTGGAACTCTGTAAAATGGGGAGAATACCACCCAGACTACCTCACAGAATTGTTCTGAGAATTCCATAAGGTTATGTAAGTAAACAGGCTTTGAAAGTTGAAAATTCATTTACAAGAGGACCATATTTTTTGACGTTTATGCCGTAGCTCTTGTTCCTTTTTAAAAAGTTATCTTCTATAGAGAAATGGTTGCATCTCTTAAAATATATAGAGTTGGGAATAATTGAAGGACAGCAGTGAGACTCAGTAAAAGATGCAGGCAGGAAGTGAAGAAAAAGCACTCAGTAGTAACGTTCTATTCTTCTACGTCAATTAGTGGAACAGCTACTCTCTGCTGCCTTCCTTTTGGTAGGAAACGTGGTCTAAATGAAGCACATTCACTGGGGAGAAACAGATTCTGCTATTTATAAAATACACACTCCTTATCACTGAAGAAAAGACACAACTATCCCTCTTGGAAAATATGTGAAGTTTGAAATAATTCTCCCTTGTTAGAGTGAAACTCTCCGAAATCACTTAATATTACTTTTCACATAAACTATGTCATAGCAATAAATACTTGAGAATTAACACAGGAGGCTTCCATTGTATGTACGCTTTTAAAATTCAAAATAAAAATTTAAAGCAAATACGGCAAAATATTAATATTTTAAGCTGAGTATGATGGCATGAGTCCGGAGACCCAGCTACTACAGAGGCTGAGGTGAGAGAATCACTTGAGCCCAGTAGTTTGAGGCTGCAGGGAGCTTTGATGGTGTTACTGCACTCTAAGCTGGGCAACAGAGCAAGACCTTATCTCTAAAAACAAACAAACAAACAAACAAACAAACAAAATGTTAAGATTCTAGAAAGTTAGCAGGTGACTTCAATTTTATTAACAATTTCATAGGAAAATAAAAATTATTCAACTAAAAGAAAATAAGGAGAGAGAGGAGAACACAGAAGACTTGTAGAAAACAAATTGGTAACAGATTGAAACCCAAATATATCAACAACTACATCAGGTGCAAACAGACTGAATATTCCATATTAATGTAGTATGATTATGATATGATATTCATAATATATTATGAAGTTTTTAAAATCTATATGTTCTTTACGAGACATACTATGAAAATGAAAATACAGACAAACTCAAAGTAAAAGGATGAAAAATAAAAATATGTGAACACTAGGAAATATGTAAACTAAAGACTGTAAAATTACCGGAATAACAGATTAGTTGATTTGTAGGGTAAGAAGAATTAATAGAAATAAAGTTGTATATTTCATAATGCTAAAAGGACCACATTTATTAGGAATACACCCCCACGTATGTGTCTGTGTGTGTGTGTGTGTGTGTGTGTGTGTGCGTGTGTATGTGTACTTATAAAATGTCTCAGGCTTTCTTCCTTTTTATAGAGGTCTCTGATGGGGAAATGGTTGTATCTCTTGAGCATTACAGAGCAGGGACTTATATATATACTACTAGTAAATGCACATACTCATGTAACCCACTCCTCTATAAGGAAGTCAAATATTTAAATCACCCTAGAAATTTCTCTCCTGTTTCATTCTGTTAGTTCTGTCTTGCCAGAGACAACCGCCATTCTGATTTCTTTCACAGTGTACTAGTTTTGTCTTTTCTGTAGTTTTATAGAAATGGAATCATATAGTGTGTACTTTCTGGTTTCTTTCTTTCAGCATAATGAATTTGAGATTCAGCCATTTTGTTGTATGTACCAGTTCTTTGTTTTTATTGCTGGGTAGTATTCCATTGAATGAACATACCGCCATTTGCTTATTTTACATTCTCTCACCAATAGACATTTGGGCTGTTTTCAGTTGCTATTACGAATAAAGCTGCTATGGCATTCTCATACAACACTTTTTGTAGTCATGTGCTTTCATTTCATTTGGATAAATACCCAGAAGTGGAATTGCTGAGTCATATGGTAGGTGAATATTTAACTATATAAAAAGCCACCCTCTTTTTCAGTGACTATACCATTGTTCCATTGCTTTTACCAATGTCTAAGAGTTGTTATTCTAGAGATTCTCCAGTATTTGGTGTTGTAAATATTTTTCATTTTAGCCATTCTAGAGGTTTGTAGTAATGTGTGACTTTGATTTGAATATGCATCTCCCTTTTGACACATTAACTGACCATTTTTATATTTCCTTTTGTGAAGTGCCTGTTCAAATTTGTTATGCATTTTAATGAGATTGTTTCTCTTTATTATTATTTTTAAAAGGCCTTTATAATATATAGGTATTGAAAACATTTTTCCTGATATTTGATCTGATACAAACTTTCTTAATGATGAATTCCAGTGAGCATAAGTTGTGAATTTTGAAAAGGTCCAGTTTATGAATTTTGTTTCTTTTATGGTTAGTGCTTTCTGAGATGAATCTAAGAAGGCTTTGCCAAGGGCTTTGAAGATCTCCTTTTCTTCTAAGCTTTATAGTTGTAGTTTTTATTTTTACGGCTATGGTATATCTTGAATTAATTTTATATGTGGCATGAAATAGGAGTTGTTTCTTTCTATGTGGCTTTCCACTTGTTTCAGTGCCTTTTGTTGAATTGGCTTTCCTTTCCTCATTGAATTGCTTTATGCTTAGACAAAATCATTATAGATCTCTCTCGACTTACCATTCTGTTTCACTGACCTATTTGTTTATCTGTGCATTATTAATAATTATTGTGGTTTTATAAAAAGACTTAAAGACAGGTGGTACAGGTTCTTCAGCTTTTTCTTGTTTCATAGGTTGTTTTGGCTAGTGTAGGTTCTTTGTGTTCCATATAAATTTTGGGATTAACTTGGACATTTCTACAAAAGGAACAGCTGAGATTTTGTATTAAAATTGGGCTGAATCTATAGATAATTTCAGAAGAATAGAAATCTCAACAATATTCAGTCTTGCAATATGTAAACATATATTTCTTTATAAATATACATCCTATTTAATTTCTCTCATCTCCCTATATTTTTATGAATATGTCATATATTTTGTTAGCTTTATCTTAAATATTTTATGACTTTTAATGTATTATAAATGACATTTTTATTACCTATTCCAAGTTTGCATTAATAATGTAGGTTTTAAAAGATTGAGTTTAGATTGCCCTTATATTCTGTGATGTTGCTAAATTTACTTAGTGGCTCCAGTAGCTCTTTTCATACATTCTTCAGAATGTTCTAGGTACATGATCGTCTAATCTATAAAGTTTCACTTCTTTCCATTTGTTTGCTTTTTTTCCACCCATCTAATAACACTTGCCAAGACCTCTAGTGTAATGTTGAATAGAAGTAAAGAGCAGACATTCTTCCTTTTCCCAGTGTTAGGGGGAAAGGGCTCAATCTTCTATCATTAACATGATCCCGTCTACCCCTGTTGAGGGAGATTTTGTCTGTAACAAGTCTGGGTGTTGAATTCTATTAAATGCTTTCTCTACATCAATTAGGAAGAGTACACAGTTTTTCCTCCTTTATTCTGATAATATCATGAATTACAATTATTAAATCTTATACCAACTTTGAATTCCTGGAATAAGCCTTGCTTTATCATAATGTGTTATATTTTTTACATTTTGCTGAATTATTTACTAATACTTTAAGAGTTTTTATTATATGTTAAGGAAGCTTATTTGCCTTTAATATTTCTGTTTGGTTTTGAGAAAAGGATAATACTAAATTGAATTAATAATGAATTAATTGGGAAATGTTCCCTCTCTCCTACTTTGTGAAAATAATTGGTAGGATGGTGTTATTTTTTAAACAAATGCTGACAGAATTTATCAGTTAACCTTTGCGTGTATGTGTGTGGGAAGGTGTTTAATTATGAATTCAATTTTAGTAGTTATGAAGCTATTCAAGTTTTGTATATCTTCTTTTTTAGTTTTCATCATTTGTCTTTCAAGAACTTTTTTATTTCCTTTACGTTTTCAATGGTATTAGCATAAAATTGTTCATAATATTTATTTATTATCTTTCTCATGTCCTTCTCTTTCTTTTTTAATATTGGAAATTTGTGTCTTCTCTCCCGCACACTTTTTAAAATTTTGTGATCAATCTAAATAGAGTTTTGTCTATTTTATTGACTATGCTAACTAGGGTTCTTTTTATAATTATCTCTATCATATGTCGACTTTTTTATGTGTCCTCTGTCATCATTATTTCCTTCCTTTTATTCACAATGAGTTTAATTTGCTTTTTGTAATTCTTGCTTCTTACAGCAGAAAACTAAGTTGTTTATTTTAAACCTTTTATCTTCTCCTTTTAAAAGCATTTAAGCTGTAGGAATGTCTCTCTAAGCACAACTTCAGTTGCATTGCACAAATTTTGATATGTTGTATTTTAATTATTTTTCAAAATATTTTCTAATTTCCCACATTTATTTTTCTTTAACTCATGGGTTACCTAAAAATGTTTTCCTTAATATTTGTTCATTTTCCAGACAATTTTATTGTTATTGATTTGTAATTTGATATTAATGTTGTCACAAAATGACTCTTTATGGTTTCGATTATTTTGAATTAATTGAGATTTGATCTAAGATATGGCCTAACCTTGGTTCATGTTCCATGGGCACTTTTTAAAAATGTGTTTTCCATATTCTATAAGTATCAAGTGGTTGATAGTAACATTTAAATTGTCAATACCCTTACTGAATTTTGTAGTCTTATCTATTAGTTACCTAGAAAATAGAGCTAAATTTAGTAACTCTAATTGTAGATATGTCTATTTCTCCCTTTGGGTTTATCAATTTTTGCTGCATGTATCTGGAAGCTCTTTAATTAGCTGCATATACACTTAGGTTTATTATATATTTTTGGTGAAGTGACCTTTTTATCATTATGAAATTCTCCTCTTTCTTTTGGATAATTTTTTTGTCTGAAATTGACTTTGTCTAATATTAATATAGCCATTCCAGCCTCCTGATTATTAAAATTTTATGATGTATCTTGTTTACTCCTTTCACTTTTAACCTATGTATGTGTCTTTTTATTTTAAGTGTATTTTTTGTAAATAGCATATAGGTAGATCTTGCTTGTCTATCCAGTCTAAGAATCTCTGCTGTTTTATCAAAGTATTTAGTCCATTTACATCTCATGTAATTATTTATATTATTGATTTTAGATCTACTAGTTTTAATATGTTTTTTAATTGTCTTATCTTTGTTCCTTTGCTATATTTTCTTCACTTTTTCATTAACTAAACACATTTTAGTATACCATTTTATATCTTACATTAGCTTTTTATTTATACCTCTTTTTTCTTTTAAAGCTTGATCTAGTATTTACAATATGTACCTTTATTTAATAGTAGTTTATTTTGAATTAATATTCTATCATTTCACATATAATGTAAGAACCTATAATAGTATATATCTAGTTCCTCTCTCATCTTTGTATAATTGTCATTCATTTTACTTTTATATATGTTAAAATGCAAAATATATCATTATTTTTCTCTAATTATCCATTTATCTTTTAAAGACACTGAGGAATAAGAAACATAAAGTTATTTTAGACATACATGCTTCCCATTTGAAGAAACTTTATTTTGTGTATAGATTTGAGTTTTCATTTAATATCATTTGCTTTTGCCTAAATAACTTATGTTAATGTATATTATGGTTTTCGCCTGTCCACCACAAATTCTCTCAACATTTACTTGTTTGAATATATCTTTGTTTCCTCTTCATTTTTGAAGAGTATTTTCACTGGATATAAAAGTCTTTCACTGGATATAAAAATCTTTCCATTGCCTTTGCTCTTCATTGTTTCTTTTAAGAATTTATCAGTCATTCTTTTTATTGTTATTTTGTCTTTTGGGGGATACCTTTAATATTTTCCTTTTGGTTTTTAGAAATTTGATTATGATACCTAGGTGTGGTTTTCCTTGCATTTCTATTGTTTGGGGTTTACTTTGATTCTTAGATTAGTTGCTTAAGGTTCTCATAAAATTTGGAAAACATTCAGACATGTTTGCTTCAATATTTGTTGCCCTAATCTCCCCTCTCCTTCCGATGTCTCCAACTGGATATGAACGAAACCACTTGAAATTTCCCCACAAATAACTGAGGTGCTATATAATTTCTTCTCAGTCTTTTTTCTGTTTGTGTTTCATTTGGTTTGTTTGTATTACTTGTCTTAAAGTTCATTGGTCTCATCTTCTGCAGTGTCGATTCTGTTGTCAAGTCTATCCAGCATAATTTTATACCACATATCATAATTTTTTTGATCTGGAATTAACATTTGTGGTTTTTATGTTTTCTTTTCTCTGTTAAGATCTATTGTTTATTCCCTCATTATTTGCCTGTCTTTTTTTTTTTCAGGGATTTAAACATCCTTGGACATATTTTAAATAACTGTTATAAAAATCCTTGTCTATTAATATCATCATTTCTGAGACTGTTTCTATTTACTAATTTTTTTTTATCTAGTTAAAGGGAACAATTTCTTGTTTCTTCATAGATCTTGTAATTTTATTGCATGCTTGATGTAATAAATACTATATTACTGAGACAAGGTTTGTAGTTTTTTCTGAAGAAGTGATGGGTTTTTGTCTGACAGTGGTTAATTGATTTGGGGGTAAACTTAATTATTTTGTATAAGATATCTACTCTTAACACTACAAAACATTACTGAGAGTAAAGAAGATGTAAGTAAATGGAGGGATATTTTATGACCATGCATCAGAAGCCTCAGTACTGTAAGACAACAATTCTTCAGCAATTTATTAACAGATTGAATGCAATCTCAATTAATACCAATGTCAATTTTAATGTAAATTGGCAATATCATTCTAAAATTCATATAGAAACATAATAACCTAAAAATAACCAAAGAAAATCTTGAAGAAAATAAACAAAATTGGAAAACTAACACCACTAGATATCCAACTATATTTATTACAAAGCTATAATATTTGATACAACTGGTATAAAATAAATAAATAAGAGATTCCAGAAAGCAATCACACATATATGAAAATTTTATTTATGACAAAGATGCAGTTGCAGAGCAGTGAGGAAATGAGGGTCTATATTTAAACAAAGGGTGCTTATGTAATTGGTTATGCATGTGAAAAAAGTGTCTTGGCCCCTATCTCACACCATACTCTCCAAAATTGACTGTAGATGAATTGATACATCTTAATGTACAAGATTCGAGGGCTCAAGATTTCAGCCTATAATATAGAGAATACCTTCATGGCCTTTTGGGTTAGCAAAGATTTTTTAAACTAGACACAAAGGGGAGTAATCATGAAGAAAACAATTTATATCTTGGACTACATTAAAATTAAATATATCTGCTTACCAAATGACACCGTTAGAAGAGAGGTAAGAGAAGCCAAAGGTGGGAGACAGTATTTGCTACATGTATTATTAACAAATGAATTATATCTAGAATAAAGAACTTCTGCAACTCAGAAAAAAGACATACAATCTGCTTTTTAAAAATTTAAATGAAAAAATGTTTCATAAACGAAGACATCCCAATGGTCAGTAAGTATTTTTATCAGTTAATGTTTTAAATGCAAGTTAGAGGCATAATGAGATATCACTACACAATTACCAGAAGGACTAAAATGTTCAGATGTGAAACAACTAAAGATTTCTTTTATTGATGGTAAGGATGTAATTTGGCACAACCAGGTACAAAAGTTGATTTATCTACTAAGGCTGTTACACATATCTAATTACATGAAATTCAATTTCTAGCTATAGATCCAAAAATGTGTTCACACATGCACCAGAATACATGTACAAGAATGTAAAAACCAAGGTTTGGAAACAAATAAATATGATATAATCAATTATTATATACCATCATTATAATTACATACAGCAATAACAATAAAGTATCTACTGTATGCAACAAGATGGACAAATATCACAAACATCATGTCAAGCCAAGGAAACAAAAGAAAAAAATTCATACAACTTCACTTTATTTATATAAAATATTAAAAGAGACAAAATTAATATCTGGTTTTCTTAGTACATTTGGGCTGCTATAACAGAATACCATAAACCAAGTGGGTTATAGACAACTGAAATTTATTTTTTATGCACTAGAGGAGGGGTGTTCCATCTTCTTTTTTTTTTTAATTATACTTTAAGTTCTATGGTACATGCGCACAACATGCAGGTTTGTTACATATGTATACATGCGCCATGTTGATGCGCTGCACACATTAACTTGTCATTTACATTAGGTATATCTCCTAACGCTATCCCTCCCCCATGCCCCAACAGAACAAGATGCCCTGGTGTGTGCTGTCCCCCTTCCTGTGTCCAAGTGTACTCATTGTTCAATTCCTGCCAATGAGTGAGAACATGCAATATTGGTTTTTTTGTCCTTGTGACAGTTTGCCGAGAATGATGGTTTCCAGCTTCATCCATGTCCCTACAAAGGACATGAACTCATCTTTTTTGTGGCTGCATAGTATTCCATGGTGTATATGTGTCACATTTTCTTAATCCAGTCTATCATTGTTGGACACTTGGGTTGGTTCCAAGTCTTTGCTATTGTGAATGGTGCCGCAATAAACATACGTGTGCATGTGTCTTTATAGCAGCATGATTTATAAACCTTTGGGTATATACCCAGCAATGGGATGGCTGGGTCAAATGGTATTTCTAGTTCTAGATCCCTGAGGAATCACCACACTGTCTTCCACAATGGTTGAGCTACTTTACAGTCCCACCAACAGTGTAAAAGTGTTCCTATTTCTCCACATCCCCTCCAGCACCTGTTGTTTCCTGACTTTTTAATGATTGCCATTCTAACAGGTGTGAGATGGTATCTCATTGTGGTTTTGATTTGCATTTCTCTGATGGCCAGAGATGATGAGCATCTTTTCATGTGTCTGTTGGCTGCATAGATGTTTTCTTTTGAGAAGTGTCTGTTCATATCCTTCACCCACTTTTTGATGGGGTGGTTTGTTTTTTTCTTGTAAATTTGTTTGAGTTCATCATACATTCTGGATATAAGCCCTTTGTCAGATGAGTAGATTGCAAAAATTTTCTCCCATTCTGTAGGTTGCCTGTTCACTCTGATGGTAGTTTCTTTTGCTGTGCAGAAGCTCTTTAGCTTAATTAGATCTCATTTCTCAATTTTGGCTTTTGTTGCCATTGCTTTTGGTGTTTTAGACATGAAGTCCTTGCCCATGCCTATGTCCTGAATGGTAATGCCTAAGTTTTCTTCTAGGGTTTTTATGGTTTTAGGTCTAACATGTAAGTCTTTAATCCATCTTGAATTAATTTTTGTATAAGGTGTAAGGAAGGGATTCAGTTTCAGCTTTCTACATATGGCTAGCCAGTTTTCCCAGCACCATTTGTTAATTAGGGAATCCTTTCCCCATTTCTTGTTTTTGTCAGGTTTGTCAAAGATCAGGTAGTTGTAGATGTGTGGTATTATTTCTGAGGGCCCTGTTCTGTTCCATTGGTCTATATCTCTGTTTTGGTACCAGTACCATGCTGTTTTAGTTACTGTAGCCTTGTAGTATAGTTTGAAGTCAGGTAGCGTGATGCCTCCAGCTTTGTTCTTTTGGCTTAGGATTGACTTGGCAATGCAGGCTCTTTTTTGGTTCCATATGAACTTTAAAGTAGATTTTTCCAATTCTGTGAAGGAAGTCATTGGTAGCTTGATGGGGATGGTGTTGAATCTATAAATTACCATGGACAGTATGGCTATTTTCAAGATATTGATTCTTCCTATCCATGAGCATGGGATGTTCTTCCATTTGTTTGTATCCTCTTTTATTTCACTGAGCAGTGGTTTGTAGTTCTCCTTGAAGAAGTCCTTCACATCCCTTGTACATTGGATTCCTAGGTATTGTATTCTCTTTGAAGCAATTGTGAATGGGAGTTCACTCATGATTTGGCTCTCTGTTTGTCTGTTATTGGTGTATAAGAATGCTTGTGATTTTTGTACATTGATTTTGTATCCTGAGACTTTGCTGAAGTTGCCTATCAGCTTAAGGAGATTTGGGGCTGAGACAATGGGGTTTTCTAGATATACAATCATGTCATCTGCAAACAGGGATAATTGGACTTCCTCTTTTCCTAATTTAATATCCTTTATTTCTTTCTCCTGCCTGATTGCCCTGGCCAGAACTTCCAACACTATGTTGAATAGGAGTGGTGAGAGAGGACATCCCTGTCTTGTGCCAGTTTTCAAAGAGAATGCTTCCAGTTTTTGCCCATTCAGTATGATATTGGCTGTGGGTTTGTCGTAGATAGCTCTTATGATTTTGACATACGTCCCATCAATACCTAATTTATTGAGAGTTTTTAGCATGAAGCGCTGTTGAATTTTGTCAAAGGACTTTTCTGCATCTATTGAGATAATCATGTGGTTTTTGTCCTTGGTTCTGTTTATATGCTGGATTACATTTATTGATTTGCGTATACTGAACCAGCCTTGCATCCCAGAGATGAAGCCCACTTGATCATGGTGGGTAAGTTTTTTGATGTGCTGCTGGATTCATTTTGCCAGTATTTTATTGAGGATTGTTGCATTGATATTCATCAGGGGTATTAGTCTAAAATTCTCTTTTTTTGTTGTGTCTCTGCCAGGCTTTGGTATCAGGATGATGCTGGCCTCATAAAATGAATTAGGGAGGATTCCCTCTATTTATATTGATTGGAATAGTTTCAGAAGGAATGGTACCGGCTCCTCCTTGTACCTCTGGTAGAATTCAGCTGTGAATCCATCTGGTCCTGGAATTTTTTTGATTGGTAAACTATGAATTATTGCCTCAATTTCAGAGCCTGTTATTGGTCTATTCAGAGATTCAACTTCTTCCTGGTGTAGTCTTGGGAGGGTGTATGTGTCGAGGAATTTATCCATTTCTTCTAGATTTTCTAGTTTATTTGCGTAGAGGTGTTTTTAGTATTCTCTAATGGTAGATTGTATTTCTGTGGGATCAGTGGTGATATCCCCTTTATCAATTTTTATTGCATCTATTTGATTCTTCTCTCTTTTCTTCTTTATTAGTCTTGCTAGCAGTCTATCAATTTTGTTGATCTTTTCAAAAAACCAGCTTCTGGATTCATTGATTTTATGAAGGATTTTTTATGTCTCTATCTCCTTCAGTTCTGCTCTGATCTTAGTTATTTCTTGCCTTCTGCTAGCTTTTGAGTGTGTTTGCTCTTGCTTCTCTAGTTCTTTTAATTGTGATGTTAGGGTGTCAATTTTAGATCTTTCTTGCTTTCTCTTGTGGACATTTAATGTTATAAATTTCCCTCTAGTCACTGCTTTAAATGTGTCCCAGAGATTGTGGTATGTTGTCTTTGTTCTTGTTGGTTTCAAAGAACATCTTTATTTCTGCCTTCATTTCATTATTTACCCAGTAGTCATTCAGGAGCAGGTTGTTCAGTTTCCATGTAGTTGAGCAGTTTTGAGTGAGTTTCTTGATCTTGAGCTCTAGTTTGATTGCACTGTGGTCTGAGAGACAGTTTGTTATAATTTCTGTTCTTTTACATTTGCTGAGGAGTGCTTTACTTCCAACTATGTGGTCAATTTTGGAGTAAGTGCAGTGTGGTGCTGAGAAGAATGTATATTCTGTTGATTTGGGGTGGAGAGTTCTGTAGATGTCTATTAGGTCCACTTGGTGCAGAGCTGAGTTCAATTCCTGGATATCCTTGTTAACTTTCTGTCTCGTTGATGTGTCTAATGTTGACAGTGGGATGTTTAATTCTCCCATTATTATTGTGTGGGAGTCTAAGTCTCTTTGTAGGTCTCTAAGGACTTGCTTTATGAATCTGGCTGCTCCTGTATTGGGTGCATATATATTTAAGACAGTTAGCTCTTCTTGTTGAATTGATCCCTTTACCATTATGTAATGGCCTTCTTTGTCTCTTTTGATCTTTGTTGGTTTAAAGTCTGTTTTATCAGAGACTAGGATTGCAACCCCTGCCTTTTTTTGTTTTCCATTTGCTTGGTAGATCTTCCTCCATCCTTTTATTTTGAGCCTATGTGTGTCTCTGCACGTGAGATGGGTTTCCTGAATACAGCACACTGATGAGTCTTGACTCTTTATCCAATTTGCCAGTCTGTGTCTTTTAATTGGAGCATTTAGTCCATTTAGATTTAAAGTTAATATCGTTATGTGTGAATTTGATCCTGTCATTATGATGTTAGCTGGTTATTTTGCTTGTTAGTTGATACAGTTTCTTCCTAGCCTCGATGGTCTTTAGAATTTGGCATGTTTTTGCAGTGGCTGGTACCAGTTGTTCCTTTCCATGTTTAGTGCTTCCTTCAGGAGCTCTTGTAGGGCAGGCCTGGTGGTGACAAAATCTCTCAGCATTTGTTTGTCTGTAAAGTATTTTATTTCTCCTTCACTTATGAAGTTTTCTTTGGCTGGATATGAAATTCTGGGTTGAAAATTCTTTTCTTTAAGAATGTTGAATATCGGCCCCCACTCTCTTCTGGCTTGTAGAGTTTCTGCTGAGAGATCCGCTGTTAGTCTGACGGGTTTCCCTTTGTGGGTAACCCGACCTTTCTCTCTGGCTGCCCTTAATATTTTTTCCTTCATTTCAACTTGGTTGAATCTGACAATTATGTGTCTTGGAGTTGCACTTCTCGAGGAGTATCTTTGTGGCGTTCTCTGTATTTCCTGAATTTGAATGTTGGCCTGCCTTGCTAGGTTGGGGAAGTTCTCCTGGATAATAACCTGCAGAGTGTTTCCCAACTTGGTTCTATTCTCCCTGTCACTTTCAGGTACACCAATCAGACATGGTTTTGGTCTTTTCACATAGTCCCATATTTCTTGGAGGCTTTGTTTGTTTCTTTTTATTCTTTGTTCTCTAAACTTCTATTCTCACTTCATTTCATTCATTTGATCTTCCATCACTGATATTCTTTCTTCCAGTTGATCAAATCAGCTACTGAAGCTTGTGCATTCGTCACGTAGTTCTCGTGCCATGGTTTTCGCTCCATCAGGTCCTTTAAGGACTTCTCTGCATTGGTTATTCTAGTTAGCCATTCGTCTAATTTTTTTCAAGGTTTTTAACTTCTTTGCCTTGGGTTCAAACTTCCTCCTTTAGCTCAGAAAAATTTGATCGTCTGTAGACTTCTTCTCTCAACTCATCAAAGTCATTCTCCGTCCAGCTTTGTTCTGTTGCTGGTGAGGAGCTGCGTTCCTTTGGAGGAGGAGAGGCGCTCTGATTTTTAGAATTTTCAGTTTTTCTGCTCTGTTTTTTCCCCATCTTTGTGGTTTTATCTACCTTTGGTCTTTGATGATGGTGACATACAGTTGGGGTTTTGGTGTGGATGTCCTTTCTGTTTGTTAGTTTTCCTTCTAACAGTCAGGACCCTCAGCTGCAAGTCTGTTGGAGTTTGCTGGAGGTCCACTCCAGATTCTGTTTGCCTGGGTATCAGCAGCGGAGGCTGCAGAACCATGAATATTGGTGAACAGCAAATGTTGCTGCCTGATCGTTCCTCTGGAAGTTTCATCTCAGAGGGGTACCCAGCCGTGCGAGGTATCAATCTGCCCCTACTGGGGGGTGCCTCTCAGTTAGGCTACTCAGGGATCAGGGACCCACTTGAGGAAGCAGTCTGTCCGTCCTCAGATCTCAAGCTCCATGCTGGGAGAACCACTACTCTCTTCCAAGCTCAGTTGGAAATGCAGAAATCACCTGTCTTCTGCGTCGCTCACCCTGGAAGCTGTAGACTGGAGCTGTTCTTATTCAGCCATGTTGGAACCACCCCAGGGTTGTTCAATCTTTTGGCCTCCCTGGGCCACATTGGGAGAAGAATTGTCTTGGGCCACACTTAAAATACACTAACACTAACAATACCTGATGAGTTTTTTTTTAATTGAAAAAAATTCATATTGCTTTAAGAAAGTTTACAAATGTGTCTTTCAAAGCCATACTGGACCACATGTGGCCTGCAGGCCAAGGGTTGGACAAGCTTGTTCAAGCTGGGAAGTTCAAAATCAGGGTGCCATTAGATTCATTGTCTGGTGAAGGCCAGTTTCCTGGTTCATAGACAGCTGCCTATCCTCTGTACCCTCACATGGCAGAAGAGACAAGACAGCTTTCTAGAGTCTCTTTTATAAGGACATGAATTCCATTTATGATGGTCCCACCCTTAAGACCTAATAAACTCCTAAAGGCCCTACTTCCTAATATCACCATAATGGGGATTTGCTTCCACAAATGTTTTTTGGGGGTGTACAAGCATTTAGTCTATAACAATGGTGTTAGAAATCAGAACAGGAGTTACCCTTAGGAGAGGAAGATTGTGACTGAAATAGTCATGATTGAACTTTTGGCAATGTTCACGTTGTGAAAATTCTCTGATGGATACCTGTTTCTATATGTTTTTATATGTGTGTTACAGTACACTTGTCTATATGTATGTTATAGTTCAATAAAAAGGTTGAAAAAAGAGAAACTTATAAAGCTAAAATTAAGAAGTTAGACAAGAAATGATTGATTTCTGCTGTACTTTGCTAGTAAACCAATATTGCTTTGAAAATAAGATTTATAAAAGTCAAAACAATGAGTAGTAACTGGTTGTAGTGCATAGTTTCCCCCCACACTAGCTTTCTTTCATCTAGCCTGTGCTTGTTTTTATCATGGAAAAATGAGGCAAATTTTTAGTTTATTTGTTCATCAAATTCTAGAGTGGTAAGACTCATTAATATCACTCAGCTTTCATTTTATTTCATCTATATATATTCTGTAGTGGGCTTCTCCCATTCTCCAACTTTAGAATATTTTCTCTATTTTTTGGATACAGATGTTAAGTGGAAGTTTTTTATGCTTAAAAGATGTCCAAGCAGAAACTCTTCAGATAACTGGAATGCAAAAGCATAAAAAAGCTCATTCTCCCTCTCCTTACCATAACCCCCACCCTCATCCCACACCCCAACCCACCCCCATATCATATGTTTCAGAGGAGCCAACTGGAATTTGGTGCTGACTGTGGAGGGAGAACGTGAACGGAATAGAGGGAAAATAAGTTTTGCATTTGGTGAATCGAGCATATGGATAATTGAGGTCTTTGGGGGGGTAAATGAATCGATACGTCTACTTGGACTTTCAAATACCCTTTCACAAGTTTCCATATGGTGATGAAATCACTTTAAATCTGTGCTCAAAAATAAATTTTAAATGTGTTTAAACTATTTCATTTTAGATCATATATGAGAACTTTAGAGAAAGTATAATAAAGTTTCACAATAACTGGAAAGTGATACAAAGAGGGCAAACTTTTCTCTCCAACAGATAATAAACATAAAAGTAAAAGACTATTGTTTCTCACCTTCTGGGAAGAAAAGAAAACTAAGAGAGATCATGTAAATACTTTCTCCAACTGGGAGTTTCTTCTAACAGTTTTAAAAGAGGAAAATAGGCAGAAAGATAACAAAAACACTAAAGAGTCCTATAGCTAAGCATGCAATTGTGACAATGAGACAACTCTCACTAGAGAGACAAAGTTAACTGCTCTTAGATATTACAAGGATTTTTGATCCCAACCTCCCTCCAAGCTCATTGAAAGTCCCTAGGATATAGCATACCACAGAAGAGCTGAGAAAAGTATTTTATTCAAGTGTGTTGCTTGAGGCTTGTAATGTCAATTACTTCATCCTCTCTGTCCCTATACTCAATTGATAACAAATATATAACAAATGAAGATCAAAGTATCAGCTCTAAAAACGGTAGTTAGTAGCCAATAACTCCCAAAAGATAGGGTTCCCCAGTAACCCTAACTTGGAAAACAAAGGTGGGACCCTTTGTTTTCCAAGTTAGGGTTACTACTTGGACTAAGTAGTTTCCTGCCACCTCCCCAGTTTAGACCTTGGGAGTTATCTTGCCATGAGCTAGATATCCACAGTGCACTCTGAGTCTGTTTACCCAGGAAGATTATCAACCTGCCTGACAAAGCCAGTCATGAGGAGAAGGGAGAATGGCAGAGAGTGTGGTCGGCCTTCAGCCAAATGTCTAATGGGTGTTTAAACATAGAGGTAGGAAGCAGAAGAAAGCCCACTGTCCTTCTTAACTTTTGGGTTCTCTGGAAAGCAGACACTGAGATGGAGCTAGAAGTAAGAAAAGATTTATGGGGAGGTGAAACTTGGAAAAGAAAAAAGGAGGCAGGATTGGGTGGGAGAGCCATCATAGCACAATGCAAACCTGACAAATGCCTCTGCTAGATCAAAAAAGAGACTTGGAGCAAAGATTGACCATTACAGTGTGCTGCTTGGGGCAGAAATGGCTAGGCCCTGTACCGCCAACTTGCTTGGTCATTGGCTTGGTCACCCCACAAATACCATGACCTCACCTCAAAAGCTGAAGAAGATTCTAAAGGAGATCAGAGGTGGAAGCTGTCAGTTAATCAAACTCCTGAGAGCTAATAACTCTTTCTCCACTTTAATTAATTAACTTAATCAACAAGTGAAAATTATATATGTTTAAGGTGCACAATGTGATGTTTTGATGTATGTATACATTGTGGAGTAGTTAAATTTGGGATAAAATCCTAGGCATTACCTTGCATAATTATTTTCTTATGGTGAGAACACTTGTAATCTACTCTCTTAGCAACTTGCAAGCACACACTATGTTGTTACTAACTACAGTCAACATGTTGTACAATAGATTCCTTGAACTTATACCTCCTAACTAAAATTTTATAACATTTGACTAATATCTCTCTAATCTCTCATCCCACTCCCCACCACTATCCACCCCCTAGCTCCTAGTAACCAGAGTTTGCTTCTGTGGAAATATACATATATAATAGACATATTTTCCTTCTGGTCCTCTGAATTTGACAAGCTTGAGCCTGACTTGTTGGTTGAAACTGTCTATTATTTTGATGCCATCTTGCCATCACGTTGTTGGTTGGTTTCTTTGAGGAGTAGTGACATTCTGAGGTCTCAACATTGGTCTCTTTTGCTGCAGGGTTAGAGGCAGCTATAACTAAATTGGCCTTTGTGAGTGGGAGTCCATGCTGTTGATTTCATGCAGAGTCTCACCTTTGCCATCATGGCTTCTTCATCTGTTTGCCCATCATACCAGCTCTGGGGTGGCTGCTGAAAAACTGTCTAACACAGCAAGCCAGATTGTTTTGTCTACTAAGTTGTTTAGAGCCTCTTTCATGGTGGATGTTTTCTAGTGCGAGTTAACATAATGATACAATGATCTTCACACTTGTGTCCATCTCATATGGCCATCCATATGCTTCTACTTTGATTCTCCTTGTTTTGATCTTCCAGTTTTTCCTCTTTCAGGTTATTGACCAGTTCATCAGGCCATTCACCACTGCTGATTATTCCATATATATTCCTTGGAATATATTAGTCCATATGTATTCCTTGGAATGTATTATATATGAACTAATCGGCAGTGGTGAATAGCCTGATAACTTTTCTTCCCCCACAGCAGATGTTCAGGTGCATCACCTAAAGCTCAGTCTATTCAGCAGACATTCTTGCCATTGTCTCTGATAGCATCCCTAAGCGGAGCTGTAGTGCAGCTAACATTTCATTTTTGACTTTAATCCACATAGCAATCATCCATCCATCAACCAAGCTCAGGTGTTTTCCTCCTCCTTCAGCCACAGCTGGAAGATGAGTGGGGCACTGATGCACCTATGGTAGGTGAAATGGGGGTCTGGGCTTCTTGCTCATGCAAGTTGCTTATGTCCTTTGGTCATACTCATGTTCATTTTAGGATGCACCATCTCTATCTTACAATAGATTGCAGCTGGTCCCCACTGATTTCTCTTTGTTGAATTGGACAGTCTTGATTCTGACCTCCAACTTGAAACAGTCTACTTTCTTGGTGTTTGTAATGCCACATTTTCTTTTAATTTGTTTTTGTTTTATATCTATTACTCTTCTCACCCCTTAAATGCTGGTGCTTCATAGATATCTATCCTTGGCCCATTTGTTTCCTCATTCTTTATATATGTTTTTATAGTTTTTTGAGCTGGAGGAATTATGTAAGACTTAAGTTTGGAGTAAAAAAAAAAATCGAGTGTAAACTTCAGCTATTCTGTTTACTAGCAGTTTGACTTTATGTAAAAAGTTAAACCCTTCTGAACATCAATTTTTCAATCTTATTAGTGAGAATCAAATGGGTCAATATTTGCAAAGAGCTTAGCATGAGATTTGCCACAAAATAACTAGTCTTTGATGGCAACTACTCATTATAATACATTATTTAACTACTGTCATGTCTATAATCACATCCCAGACCTCTGCTTTAAACTTTGATCATCTGTATCTTCTTTTCTTGATGTACCATAGGCAGTCAGTCAATCTCAGCATGTTGATGTTTGAACTTATCACCTGCCTATATAAATATGCTACTTCTTCTACATTCTCTCTTTTTGGCGGCTCCACCATCCACCCAGTCAAGCTTGTTGTAAATCTTACATCCATCTATTCCATCATCCCAATCTAATAAATTATTTTTACTTACTAAATATATACCAAATCTATCTACCCTTTTCCAGGGAAGGAAGGTGATAGCGGAGGTAGAACTTTAAATTTGCTAACTAAAGGAAATTAGAATATTAGAATATTCTTTTAAAAATATATTTTCTATCTAACTCAGGTTGTTGAAGGGGAAAGTAGTGTTTTCTGTCCACTTCCCCTCCTTAGTCATGATGTCTTATGAGTATAGAGAAGGGCTCACACGTCCTCATAGAGGCAGGATGGAGCTCATACCTTGATGCTCCCCTTTGTGTCCTTCACTAGTATCTGATGTTATTTCGTCTATATCGTTTTGACCCTGGACATCTTATGCTAGTATATTTTGAAGCACAACTGGTTGAATCTAATTTTTGTTAAGAGTTTGATGCTGGGCTCCACAGCTTCTGCTGCAGTGTTTGGTAATAAGATTCCTGTCATTTTGGTCTCCTCACTGATTGCACTCTCAGCCCCATCTGATTCGTGCACACCTTGAGAAGCCTAGTAATTGCAGCCACCCTCTGTAAACCATGCATACATATGAAAGGCCCTTTGAGGATATTCTCTGTCTGATCTAACTGGACACTTTTCTCACACATTTTTCAGCAACCACCTGGGCACTATCATTTTAAATACAGCTCTTTGCCACAAGATTTACAAAATATTCTCTGTCTATGCTCTGAAACGTATAAAAGTACACCCTTCTCCCTCTGCTAATCCCTGAGAATTTTCCACAAACCTATTTAGATGTTATTCACATAGTGCCTTTCCTCAAGGTTCAACTGCGCAGGCAAGAGGAAAGCAAGTAAGAATGCTTTCTGAGCTGCTGTTTCTCTCTTTCTGTTTTCCTGCCAGCCTTTATTAGAAAAAAAAAATCCCTCCTCTCTAAATTACCAATAATGGCAGAAGTCAACATTCCAACATCTAAGACTTATTTTTGAGCCATGCAGCTCACTTTTGGAATTTAGAACCTTAGAATTTCTCTTCTCAAAGCTTGACTCTCAAGATTGCTCAATCTGCATGGACTGCACAAAGTCAGGTTAGAGATAAGTAGTTGAAGTAGGGCCTATTTCTACCTGCTTTTCTACTTTAATAATCTGCTTTTAGCTGGCAAAGGAATTAATTATGTGCAATAAAGTGGAAAATATAAAAATCACATTAGTAATATGCTACCCTCCACTTTGCAAGATATTTTCCAGGTTCCTCCTCTGATTCTTCATTCTTTGAAGAAGAATGAAGAATGTACTCTTCATTCTTTCTATGGCCCAGATGAGTAACTTCATATGCTTCCTTAGGCTCTTTTGCCTTTGGCCTTCAGGTTGGGGTCAGTCAGTGAGAGGCACAGGTAGGAAATTTGAGGTAGGAGGTGAATAAGGTCAGGAATTTTTTTTTTTTTTTTTTTTTTGAGACGAAGTCTTGCTCTTGTTCCCCAAGCTGGAGTGCAATGGCATGATCTCGGCTCACTGAAACCTCCGCCTCTCAGGTTCAAGCAATTCTTCTGCCTTGGCCCCCTGAGTAGCTGGGACTACAGGCACCTGCAACCACGCCCAGCTAATTTTTGTATTTTTAGTTGAGACGGGGTTTCACCATGTTGGCCAGGCTGGTCTAGAACTCCTGACCTCAGATGATCCACCTGCCTAGGCCTCCCAAAGTGCTGGGATTACAGGCGTGAGCCACCACGCCTGGCCAAGGTCAGGATTTTTATTCTCCCAGCTTCCCACATGCCTCTGCCTAAGGCCACAGCTCCTACCCAGTAGCTCCCTTGCATAACCATAGCTCACCATCACCATTCCAGCAACTTCCTCTTTGTATCTTCAGACCTAGGGAGGGTAACATCTCACCCCTCACTAACTCTCCAATGATACAGCATGCCTTGCTTATTTCCCTTAGCTTTTGGTAAATAAACCCTTAATTAAATTTTCTTCAATTGCCCCAGTAAGTGTGACATTTACTTCTCTCAAGACCATTACTGATAAATCCATTATATCCATATGATTTTATACTAGCGTGACTTATTTCTCCAATTAGATTAGATAATTTCTTAAAGGCAGAAATTCTAATTCCTAAAACTCTCTTTTATCTGCTCCTTCCATCACAAGGAAGCACTAAATGCTTTCTGAACGTATTCGTTTAATCATTAGCTCTATGTAATGGACACTATTTTAGGCAACATGGATAGAGTGGTGAATAAGGTGGAATAGTTTTTTTCCTTATGGAGTCTATAGTCTCCTGGCTCTGTAACAATTTTTCCCATAATAGATTGCAATTTTTAATGAACCAAATGTGTAACTAGTTATTTGCTGTCCTGGTCATACCCCTTCTACACAAATCTACTGCACAGACATGCCATGTGGCTATGATAAGGCAGAGCCCATGTGTATGCTGAAATTTGAGCATTCAAAAGCTCTGATTAAGCAGTAGAAGCTTGTTAGTATAATTATAGAGCAGAGTATAGAAAGAAATAGGCATAGAAAGAAATAGGCATAGAAAGAATTGTGGATGCCATGATTAATTGAGAGACCATTTTGCCTTGGTTCTGATTAGAGTTCCCATGAAGCCCTATTCTACTTTGGTTTCCATTCTTAACTTCTTGAGAGTTCCATGTTGACATTTTTCCAAAAAAAAAGTTTCCTTTGTTTGGAATTGTGTAAGTAGCTGTTAGTTCTTTACAACCAAATGAGTTTGGGAAAGCATGCTCTCTTCCCTCCATGGACTGTGAGTTTTGTATTGCTGCTGATGATGGCATCACTAAGCACCTGGAGGAGCAAACTGAACCAATAGAGGGGCAGCTTCACTTTCCTCATTGTGTCCAGTGAAGGTTTGGTTTGCAGATGAAGCCATTGCTTTCATTGTCTGTCACTGCACTGCTCTTAGGCTAGGCTTTTAGGCATTTCCACCTCATGAATCACAGCCCTGCAGTTTGTTTTTCTTTCCCTGACCCTCACACTCCACACCTCCTCTAATCAGCCTTATTTTCAGGATGATAAAAAACTGCCAGATGGATCCCTTGCTTTGCTTGATCCCTGGATCATTTGTACACCTGCTGTTCCTGCTTGTACTTGCCACTGGGATTTCACTGTGTAAGAGCACTGCCAAGGTACATTTGTCACAGCATGGCTCATTATCACACAAACTAAAGGCAGGTCCGTGTCTTGAAACATAACCATTAAAATTGCCTGCAGGAATCCTATTAAGCTAAAAAGTGTTTATGAAGTATGTCCCTACATCTCATTAAAAAAAATTTGGTAGTAACCTATTGGTCGCATTTTTTCCATAATTCTGCATTCTTATAGCTGTGAACTCATTTTAGCAGTCTCAGCCAGGCTTCATTCTCAGAAACCAACCTTGTAAGTGGGACAGAGTAAGTGAAATCAAGAAATTCAGCCTTAAGTAAACCTTGTATGCTTTCTGCTCTGGACTGACAGTCTACTTCTAGCAACTAGATTACTACTTTGCTCTGAGACTCAATACTCTTATATGTCCCTGATCCAGGGGCAGTTGGGTAAGTGGTGGAGTCACTTCTGACTTTGTTACCCAATGCCTTGGGGATATTTGAGTGGTCCTCTATAATTCTCTCACATTTTTACAGTGCTTTTGCACCCATTGTCTCACTTGACTCTCACAATAGCCTGATTAGAACCAGCATGCTTTACATTTATTCCACACTTTTACTATAGAATAAAGTTCTCATAAATCCAGAATCAGTGCTTTTTATTTTTAGGCAACATTTATTTTCTTTCTTGTCATAAACCTGTTCTGGAATGTTTGGAAATAGAGATTAATATGAAGATCTAAATCACCTATAGGCTTACCATCCCATGATAACCATATTTAGGAGTTTTCAACCTATGTGCATGTTTTACATTGCTGAAGTCATTCTGTATGCAAAATTTTGCAACCTGAAATTTTGCATCTAACAAATTTTGAATTTTTTACACTGTAACATGTTGATTTTAGTCCTCATATGAAATTTCATTTTAAAGAAAAAGAAAGAAAAGAATCCTTCAGGTGTAAACAAGGCTGTCCTGTACCGTTATAGGCAAAAAGTCCTTGAGCCTGGCATTACACAAACCAAAGGGAATGGTTTGTATCAGGCACATGGAAAACAAAATACTATCATGGCCACCTAGACTTTATTGGTTCAGGAAATGTCTAATTCATTTATTTAACTATGTAAAATCCTATTTTTTTTCACATACTGTGGGGAACAATCTGTAGTATCACCCTTATGTCTACTCTGAGACAGTGCATGGTATGATAATGAAACAACTAAACAAAGCAAAGCATTCCTGCTGAAGGCGGATGCTCATGACAGGAAAAAATGTTCCCTGACAACAGCAGAGTTCTGTTTAGCCAGCCTCACTTGTGTGCAGCGTCAACCTAAAAGACAGGTGAGAGAAAGCAGCCTCTTTTGTGGTTTGATTGGAAGAGTCCTGGAACCTGCTTTGCCCTCTCACCCGAAGCCTAAAAAGTCCTCACACCCCTTGCCCCAGAATTCCCACTGTTAGTCACTCCTTTGGAGTGACTCTACTACTTACCTGACTGCCCCTGAATCAGGAGCATTTGGGAGTATTGTGTCTCAGAGCAAAGCAGGAATCCAGTTGCTAGCAGTAGACTGTAAACCCAGAGCAGAAAGCACGAGGTTTAGTTAGAGCTGAATTTCTTGATCTCACTTACTCGCTCCCTGCCCTTGACAAGGTTGGTCTCAGAGAATGAAGCCAGGTTGAGGCTGCAAAAATGAGTTCTCAGCTGTGAGAATGAAGAATTGCGGAAAATAATGCAACGAATAGGTCACGACCAAATTTTTTTTTAATGGGATTGAAGGTATTGAAGAACATTGTTATAATGCACATTTGTCATTTGACTAAATCATGACTCACTTTAAGCTATAAGCTGTAATTATTGACTCAACCATTACTCACTTTAAGCTATAAGCCGTAATTAATGCCTAATGCATAATAAAGATCTAAGTCATCACAAGCAGATTACACAGCTCTTGGACCAGGACCTGAGTGCACAGAAATGCAAGAAAGGATGGAAGGAAATACAATGTGAACACTACAAGAAGGCTTTGCCCAGAGGCCTGAGCCTGAGACGGAGCTTGGGAAGCCACAACAGCATATAAACACTTCGTACACAGGAGTGCTGGAGGGGGAGGAGGAGCACCAAGAGGGAAGAGTGCCACACAGAACAGCATTTGCCATTGCGAATGCTGAGGAATAAAGACAGAGTTTATGCACCTAAGAAGAGACAGGCTGCTTCACACTTAGAAAAAATAAGTTAGTAAATTGTTATTCTCAACATCATAACCATTTCATGTGTGGGTAAAACAGAAAGCTTTCCTTGAAGGCCGGGCGCGGTGGCTCACGCTTGTAATCCCAGCACTTTGGGAGGCCGAGGCGGGCGGATCACGAGGTCAAGAGATCGAGACCACGGTGAAACCCTGTCTCTACTAAAAATACAAAAAAATTAGCCGGGCGTGGTGGCGGGCGCCTGTAGTCCCAGCTACTCGGAGAGGCTGAGGCAGGAGAATGGCGTGAACCCAGGAGGCAGAGCTTGCAGTGAGCCGAGATCGCGCCACTGCACTCCAGCCTGGGTGACAGAGCGAGACTCCGTCTCAAAAAAAAAAAAAAAAAAAAAAGAAAGCTTTCCTTGGAAGCAGCAGTAAAGTTCAGCCATGGCCCAGGGCCCAGACCACTGGGCAGAGGCTCTTCCTGTTGGGAGAAACAGCCACATTCCCCTGTTATTTGTGACAGCCTCAGGACCCACAGGCTGCCTGCAATGTGCAGACTGCATAATTCAGCATGAAGATTGCCAACAATTTTTGGCTTCAGCTTTTTTACTGGTTTTCATTTAGCAAAAATTTAAATTTTTTCTGGACAGTTCTTGTTTTAATGAAGAAAAATTAACTTGGCAAAAGAGAGGGTAGGTAACAATGATCCAGAGAGTAATTTCAGAGCTTGCCGTCCCGATTAAAACACCCAGGGCAGCCATCAGCAGTTCATTCTCATGTGGTTTGAGAGAGAAGAACGTTCTGTCTTTAAGAAATGACAGTTGCTCATACTCATCAAGTCGTGAAGCTAAGAAAATATTTATGAATTGAGATGCAGGGCTTCTGATGGTGACAAGGGGAGCAGCATTACAGACTGAGTTAATAGAGGCCAAAAATTGAGGTTTAACTCCCACTTCTGTGCCACACAGATTACACCAGGATCTCTCACAGGGTACATAATACCAGGTAGCACGGGCCACGTAATCAAGTACCCAAATAAACCATAAACTGACTCAACTTGTCTCGTTAAACTCCTTGACAAAATCATAAACTTCTTACCACACACAGTGCTGCCCACTCCACTTCTAACAGAAAATTGGTACTAACCTTTTGAAAAAGAATTCTCCAAGCCACACATAGGGATTTGTTCATTGTCCCAGCAGAAGGTTCCATTTGGACAACAGAATATTCTCAGGTTGAAAATGTGGCCACCTTGCATCTTGAATGAGCCTTCTAGCCTGAGCCAGTGACCATGACAGGTCTGTGCTATAAGCCTCATGTACAGCCTGTGAAAAACATTCAGCCATGTTTAAGGTTTTGTTCCTGAAGACTTCAATTAAGACATGTCTCCACAGCTTCTCAATTTTATTCTCCAGATACACAAAGGATGTACAGGCTGGTTTTTAGCTCAAGTGACTATGTGTGGGGAGTCATCAAATACAGCACAGCTTTTGCCCCATTCAACACAATGTTCTTGAAATGGACTTTTTGGCACTCAGCATTTTGTTGCTGTCTATATTCAATATGTGCTATTCCAACTCAGACCCCTTTGCCTTATACCTTGATCCACTCACTTAGCAGTTTTGCTCTAAACACAAAGCAGAGGCTTTTACACTGATTTTACAACTCTATGCTTATAACCTTCTACTGTTCTCAACTATTTTGAAAAGATGTATGAAGATTTTTGCTCATATGTGATAAAACAAGTATTATTAAGGCCTGTGCAGCTATCAAGCCTCATATTTTTAGCAGAGAGCGTAGCCATGAACCTCATAGTAAACATTCAGAAAATTACTTCAATGAGTGCATAGTTATTGTAATGTAGTAAGCAGTAAGGTCATTGAATTAAAGTTAGTTTGGGTGTGTAAAAGTCTATGCTACTGTCGTAGTTATTATTGCCAGAAACCAAACACTTTTGGTTCCCCCTTCAAGCACTTAGAAAAATTGACTAGTAAAATTTGAGTAGAATAATGTTAATTTGGGGCAGGATCTTAAGAGCTGGGGTGCAATATGCCACCTCTCCCTTATCTTCTCTTGTGGGTGAGAAGCAATGCTCCAGATAGAGGTTGCTCCATCATTCTCATCCTGGTGTGAGAATGATGCAAAGAGCCCCTGCTGATGCAGGACAGATGTGTCATGAGAAAGAGAAGTAAACCTTTGTTGTTTTAAGTCATTGGGATTTTGGAGTTGTTACTGCAGCACAATCTAGCTTGTTCTTAATATACCTACCTATTTTGCAGATGTGAATCTAGAATAGATAAGAAAAAGAGGCAGAACTTCTGGGTTGGGTTCTTCTTGAAGTCTTAAGTGTACTTTCAGGTAAGAACACATGGTGATCTGCTCACCCTCTTTGGCTCAGCAGTGAACTCAGAGAATTGTTGGCTGTAACAACGACAAAGTGGAAGGAGTGAGTTAGCAGGACTTATTGTTTCCTGGTGTCATTGTTTTGGTCTGATATCAAATAGCTACATGTGTGGGAGAGAAAGAAAGGACAGTACGTTGGATAGTACTAAACGTTGGATCCCACTAAATATGTTTTATTATGAGAAAAGCACTATCATCAATAGCATCAAAAACACTTGCTGAGGATTATGTAAAAGACAACAAAAGGATTTCAATTGTTTTGTGAAAAATGATTAATACTAAATGTTTAACTTTTATTTTAGGCTTGAGGGTACATGTACAGGTGTGTTACATAGGTAAACTCATGTCGTGGGGGTTTGTTGCACAGATTATTTCATCACTCTGGTATCTTGCTTCTTGGAGATTCTTCTGTATGCATTTCTCTCTTATGTTTCTTTAGGATAAGGACAGAAATGAAATTACTTGATTATAAATTTTATAGATTTTGTATTTATGATATATGTAAACACATATATGTACTATGTGTTGCTAAATATATTGTATTTGTACATGCATATGTGTACATACATTACATACACAAAATACAGATATTGCCTTCAGAATTGTACCAATTTATATTCTTACTATCAATGATCAGGAGTGACCATCTCCCAAATCCTAGAAAATTCAAAAAAATGTAAATCATTAAATCATTTTGTAAACTTTGACCATATTATAGATGGGAAAACTTTTATTTTCTGTGCATTTCCCTGATCACTGTGAGGCTGAATATTGGATGTAGCGAGAAGTAAAAGGTGCCTTAGATGTAGGCCAGAGGTAACCTTGTGAGAGATAACCTCAGGAAAATTCAGCTTTCCTCACTGGTGAAGTTTGTAGGGATGCAATGGTCTGGTGCATGCTGAGACATCCTCTCTAAGGTAAAGTACAAATTACTACACCTTGCAGCTTCCACTACTAAAAAAGAGGCACAGGGTTTGGTGGTCCTCTTTCAACTTTGAAGGTAGCACATATCATAATTGGGAATAACGTTTTAGCCCATTTAGCAAGTGACACAGAAGCATGTTAGTTTTGATTAGGGCCCAGAACAAGAAAGGGATCCATAGTGTGTTCCCTACAGCTTTGGCCATGTGACCCAGCAAGGCCAATAATACTAGAGGTATTGAAGGTGGTTAAGGTACTAGACACAGATGCTATGTGGAGCCTCCAGCAATTACTAGGGGATATTCAGGACAGGATTTTAGAATTCTAAAACAAATCCACATATTGTTCAACAGACAATTATCTGGCACTTGATTGACAGCTACAGGCTCTACTAGAGACTGAGAGCCTGATCATTAAATAGCAGGTGACTATGTGACCAGAACATTTGACCATGACCTAGCTCTCTTTAGATCCACCAAGTTGTATGGTCAAGAGAGAGAAGCAGCAAGTTATCATACAATGAAAATAGTACATCTAGTATTGAGCTTGAGAGGGTTGAGAAAGTACAAGTAAATTGCATGAACAAATAGTTTAAGACTTCCAAGACTTTATAAACTCCTCTCCCTCAACTGTGGTCTCATGGTAGTGGTGAGGCAGGCCTCTACAATCAGTAAAAAAAAAAGGTCGGGGGGTGGGGAATCTCAGGCCTGGCTCACAAGGCAGGTGGCATTATACCAGAAACGGACTGCTGCCACACTATAGCTGCACTCAGGGGAGTCTCTCAAAAACAGTGGTGAAGGGAAATTCCCCAGTGAGCAAAACTACAAGCTCTACACGTGGTTCAATTTGCATGGAAGAAGAAGTTGCCTGAAGTACAGCTATTTATGAATTCCTGAGCTGTGACAAGGGGCTTCAGTGGTTGGTTCAGAGTCTGGAAGGAGCAAGACTGAAAAATATGAGAAAAAGAATTTCAGGGAAAGAGTCATATGGTTGATGTGGTTGGGCTTATGGAAGAGGGCACAAGAAGTGCTGGTTAGTAGTTTCCTGGGATATTAACCATAAATTTTGGAGGATTGGAGAGAAAGAGGTTAAAGGGTGACTATCTACTCTCAGCAGCCTCTCTCACCAATAAGGCTTTTGGCGCAGACCTGAACTTCCTTGTTAACTCAGGATTGACTGATTCAGAGGGGATGGGGCAGGCATCCTCTCAAAGCAATACTGGAGAGAGGCAAGAATAGATTGGATCTATTTCCTCAGTGCTCTGTTTTTGACCCTTTTCCCAAGGCTTCAGCCCCCAGAGCAATATCGCCAAGGATGTCTAACAATTTTTAAGTTAGTTTCTAATATCCATCTTCCTTTTGCCTTCTATAATTTCTATAGGATTGATTTAGGGGCAATAAGTAGAGCCTTTTCTAGTTCGCTGTCTTCCTGAATCACTGTTTTTAGCTTCTTCGATAATGAGATTGGGGTGAAACAAAGTGCACTGAAAAAAAAAATTAGAGCATATTCAGAAAACAAAGGAAGCTGGGAGGGCTATGGGGGAAAAAGAATGCTGAAAGAAGAGAGGAAATATATACATAGTTCCTGGACTTTTCATATAGTTCTGGTTCAAGTTCAAGTCAGTGCCTGCTTTCATTGGAACAAATTAGGTCCAGTTTCCTGAACTCAGTCTTTATGGTCCTATGGATGACAAGTAATCACCGGATCATTTCTTCCACAACTGCTGGGACCTTACTTAATCTGGA
Source organism: Hylobates moloch (assembly GCF_009828535.3). Classification (NCBI taxonomy): domain Eukaryota; kingdom Metazoa; phylum Chordata; class Mammalia; order Primates; family Hylobatidae; genus Hylobates; species Hylobates moloch. Next base: position 109,382,484 of record NW_026652280.1, read on the forward strand.
AATCCTAGGCTAGATTCAGAAATGTGTGAAACAGTGGAGGAGGGAGATTCCCTGCAGAATTTCAAGGTCTGAGATTTCCCAGAAGGCAGAGAATATGCCCTTTTTATTATTCCCATGACTTGAAGCTGATATTTTCAGGTATTTTTTTGATATGTAGAGTCCTGGCTATTGTAATAAAATTAGATATTTCAAATATTTTGCTTTTCTTTTTATCCTTCCCTATATGTAGTCAAGGGAGGCTCACACCAGGCAAGTGTTTTGATTTCATTGTCAATGTATAAGATTTCATTGTTGTCATTGCTGTGTTTATCACATTCCTTCTGGATATGGGCCATTAGCAGTCCACCAAAAAAATATAAATTCTGAAATGCAATGTACTTCAATGGGCTAGCTATCTTAGAAGCCTCTATCCCCATCCCAACACACATGGGAGGCCTCTCCCATCTGGCCAGAACTAGCAGCTGAAATTTACCCCTAGGGCTTCCCAATCCTGTCAATCACAGCATCCTGCTGTGAACACCATGCAGCCATTCCTCTCACACAGACTCTCATGCCAGCAGAACAAGTAACCACATGGGCTCTAGTCCACACAGCTAAAGCCCATGACATTCCAGGAGATAGCAATGAATCAGTACACGTCACCACTACAGCATCACTGCTCTGCCCAGAGTCCTTCATCCCAGAGGGTCCCCAAATATTTTGCAAGCTGATACTTTGTCCAAGCTGTGCATAAGCCTCTTGCTTCATCCACCCCTGGAATCCATGCACAGCACCTCGGTGGTGGAATGCAGCAGCTGTTCTGCAGCCGCACCACAATCCCATGGATCTCAGTTTGGGACAGGAAACCGAGAGGAATACCATATCCAATTGAAAGGACAGGGGGGAATTTTAGGAGGTAAAATTCACTGAGCCAAACTTGGAGGCTGGCCAGGACACCTGGTTCACACCCTTCCTCTCCCCAGAAATCATGGGTCCTTGTGACCACCAACAGCCTGACTCTAAGCTCCACTGGCCCCTAGGCACCAAGCAATGTCCTCCTAAGACTAACTTTAAACTCTAAATAACATGAAGGAATAACAATAAAACACTATAGAAACTAAGGGCGTCTCACCTCACACCTGCTAAGCTTAGCTAATGTCACCTTAGGAGGAACGGAAACATCACTGAGGTTACAATGAAAGTGTGGAAAAAATGGCCAGGGTGGCTAGTCTTACTTCCTTTGTGACGTAAGAGGGACATGCAAATCTGGGGAAGCATCTGATACTTGGAATTGAGGGTACGGGTCAAAGCCAGAAAGGCGGTACCCACATGATGTCATCTTTGAAAACTCTGTTTAAGTGAAATATAAGTGATTCACTGAACGAATGATTTTTCCCAAAAGCAACGAGATCAGTCTTTATGGGTGGTCTGTTTGAAGACACACTCAATTAGACAACAATAAAAGCACTGTAACTAGTTCTAATCCTGCTACTATAATAATATAATAATAATTACAACAATAATAATAAACATTATTGAATACTCTTACCAGGCACTTCACATGAATTCTCATTTAGTCCTCCCAACATAAAATACACATTATCACTAACCCCATTTTACACATAAAGAAACTGAAGCGCAAAGAAGTTAAGTGACCTGTCCAGAATTACGCAAAGAATAAGTGCCGCACCAGCATGTGACCCCAGACAGTCCAGCCACTACGCATGCAGTCACTCACTACACCCCTCCCGTCACCACCCTATAACTGATACAAAAAGAGCCAGGTGACATCACAGGAGTCATTACACCTTGTGGTCCTAGAGAGGCACCACATACAGAATAAAAAAATTAAGACCAATTTTAATTTGGAACAAACAGTCCCACTTATTCCTTCCATAAATATTTATTGAATGTCCACAAAGTACTGATGCTGTGCTAGAATTAATGGTGAATAGGATAGAAATGGTTCCAGGTTTCTTGGCTCTTGCAAGTTAGTGGACATCCAAAACACCCCCCACAATTTTCAGCAACTTCTTTCTGAAAGCTTTTACAGCAAAAGTACCAAAATATCTAAAAAGCAATTTCTGGAGTGGAATTTTAAACTCTGTTTTGAATTGTCTACTTATTCACTTGAGAAAGATGAATTATTTATATCTCAATTGATGCTCTTTATAACCTGCCTATATATGATATTTTAAAGAGCATCTTTGAGGAAAAGAACAAGTAACATATGAGAAAGTACTTGAAGAGGATTTACTGAGCGGGGTGGAAACATTATGATTTATATAGAATGCACATATTGACTTGGATTTTTTTACCTCTTTCAAATGGCACTTGCCTTTTGTGATGGATAATTTTATTTGTCAACTTGGCTAGACCATTGCACCCAGATATTTAGCCAGCATTATTCTAGATGTTTCAGTTTCTGTGAAAGTATTTTTTAGATGAGGTTTACATTGAACTCAGTAGACTTTGAGCAAAGCAGATTACCCTCCATAAGGTGGATGGGTCTCATCTGATCAGTTGCAATGCCTTAATAGAAAAAGACTGACCTCCCCTGAGGAAAAAGGAATCTTTTCAGCAGACTGCCTTTAGACTCTTACTGCAAGATCAACTCTTCCCTGGATCTCCAGCCTGCTGGGCTTTCAGATTTTCGACTTGCCAGCCTCCAAAATCACAGGAGTCAATTCCTTAAAATCTCTCTCTCTCTCCCCGTCTCTCTCTCTCTCCCCTCCACCACCCCCATTCAGCCCGCTGGTTCTGTTGGTCTGAAGAAGTCTGTCAGTCTGTCTAATACATCTTTCAAAAGCCACTAACTGTTCCCCTCCCTTCCATCTCTCCCCTAAAAAGATTTTATGTGGAAATTTCAGGCATTGGAGAAGGCTGACCAAGAACACATCTTCAATTAGGAGACCTTACCAAATGACTCTTTGATTCAATTTAGTCTACTGCAGAATTTTTTCAGGTCAGCCTAGAAGTTCTCTGAGACTGAACAGAAGACAAAAGGAAGGGTAAGAAACAACTGAGGAACCAGAAGTTTAAGCAAAAAAAGTTTACCAAAAATTTAAATGAGATATAAGTAATTCACTGATTTTTTTTCTCAAAAGCAATGAGATCAGTCTTTATGGGTGGTCTGTTTGAAGATACACTCAATTAGACAACAATAAAAGAACTGTAACTACTTCTAATATTGCTATTACTATAATAATAATAAAATAATTATAATAATAACAATAAACATTACTGAATACTCTACCAGACACTTCACATGAATTCTCGCTTAATCCTCCCAATAACTATAAAATATGTGTTAACATTAGCCCCATTTTACACATAAAGAAAGGTGTGTAAAGAAAGGTTAATAATTGCAAGTCCAATTCCAGGGCAGCAAGAGTATCAAAGATAGGTCAAAATATGAGGAAAAGCTGGAAGGTTGGAACTGGAGTGTCAGGGGAACAGGCCAGATATCCACCCAGGATGCTAACTTTAAAGGCACCATGAGGTGAAGAAGCCTACAAGAATTGTCAAGTCCAGGTCAATGGCTGGCATTGCCGAGTGAAGTGGGAAGGCCCTAGTTTCTTGGTGCACAAAGACAAGACCATCTACTGGCACCTTGCTCCTATTATTTCTAGTCAGAAGATTCTATACCCCAGGGTTCCACTGAGTCATAACTAGCACTAGCATTTTAGTAGCTTGTGTGGATAATTGACTTTAAGAAAATAAGAATAAAAGCAAGATCATTTAAGAGCATCTACAGTCATAGGCAAGAAGTGATGACTTGGAATTGGGCAAGTGTTTGAAATGGTGACAAGTAGATGGATTCAGGAAAGTAAAGCAATCAGATTTGCTTTTGGATGAGAAATGGATTGTGAGGGGTGAAGTGGTATTAAGTATGACTTCTGGTTTTGGAGACTGAGTGCATAAATGTTGATGCCATTTATTGAGATGAGAGCATTGGGAGAGAAACGGGTTTGAGATAAAAAACCATGGATGCTATTTTGAAGACATCATGTTTGAAATACCTATTAGAAGTAAAAATATCAAGTAGCAAACATATATTTGTCTGAGCTCAGGGAGGAGTTCAAGGCTAGAGTATGAAGTTAGGAGTCCTTAGTTACAGTTGTCACTCAACATCATGGGGTTCTGCATGATGACTTAAGATAGTTCTTCTCAACCCTAGCTACATATTAAAATCCCCTGACAAGGTTTGAAGAACTAATATTGTGCTGGGGCCCATCCAGAGTCAAGAAATCAGCATTTTGATCTAAGGCATTGTTTTCATTATTTTTTGTTTGTTTAAGTTCTCCCCATGATTCTAGTAGGCAACCAGGGTTAAGAACCACTGAATAAGTATTGAAAAGAAAGGACATAGGTCCAAATATGTTTGGAGCAAAGAAGGAACCCATGTTAGAATAAGGGTAGAAGTTCTCAAGGAAAAAAATTGAAATTTTGCTTGTGATTGCTCAAAGACATAAACAAAAACTCAGAGAATATTTCAAAAATTGAATATTTTAGATTTGGAAAGTGCTTTCTTCCCAAGCTATCCTGCCAACTCCCCTATCTTCCCATGTTCGTTACATGTTTCTCTCAAAGCTCTGTCCTCCACCACCTCCCATTCTTACTCCACTCCACAGACAGTCCCTGGCAAGGGCATCCACACTGTTTCAACTATGAAAGGCTGCTGGCTCTTTTCCAGATCTGAATCTCTAGGCCAGATTCTTCCTCCAGATCTCTGAAATCACATCTTCCTCTGTGACAAGACTTTGCTGGCGGGCTGTCCTCTAGGCCCTCACACTTGGTAGATGGTATCTTTTTTTCTGAAAACCTCCTTTCCTCTCCTATGGCTCTGGAATCCAGGTAGCCACCCAAGCCAGAAACCTTGGAATCACGTTAGATCTCTCCCTCTCCCTTACCTGCCATGTCTAATCAATCCAAATGTGATGCTTTTCTTCCCTTAACTCTTCATCTTTTCCATTCCCTTTGTTTCACCCTTGAGTTCAGGTTCTCATCATTTCTCTCTTGCTTATCAATCTTGCTCTAGCCCCATGCCCCTCTACTCCATCCTTGACGAGAATATCCCAAAATAAAAATCTGATGCCTTGATCAAAAATTTTCAGTCACATCTCAGTGTCTAAGAGACTACATCTAAATACCCAATAGCTTAAAAATGACATCAAAACTCCTTCATATAGCACCATTTTCCCGCTGTCTGGCCTCTGGCTGACTCTTATTTTTCCTGGTTTTATATCATTCCACCACCTACTTCAGACACACATTTTCAGTGTCAGACATAGTGAATTACTTGTGGTCCTCTGGCAATATCCTCTGCCCCTGCCACACCTCTGAAGCTTAGAAAGTAGTTTCCTCTGCCAGAATGGACCTTTCTACATCTAGTCAGGCTCCATTCAGTCTTCATGATCAGCCCTGTGTGAAGCCTTCTGGGTTCCTGCAAGGCCTCCTTTTAACTTGCTATCACATATTTTACGGAGCTCTATCAAAATAATTACCATTTATGTTGTATATTATTTCTTCTTTAAGAAGCTCTCCAAATTACATAAGCTTAAAACCTCACAAAACTTGGATCAGTCCCTGGCAGCATCCATACTCTTTTCATCTTTGTACCCAAATCAGCTAGCATTGTATCTTGCACATGTTTAATACATATTTGTTGGATGTTAAATAAATTAGTCAGTCTAAATATTTTATTTTATTGAAAGAGAGAACTCAGTGTAACCTAGTAAAATCATGGGATTTGGAACTAGAGAAATTTGAATTGGGGTGAAGTCTCTGTCACTTCCTAGCTATACAATTTTGAAAAGTTTTATTTGCCTTAGTTGTACATAGGGCTAAAAATAGTACTTAACTCATAGAAATACTCTTAACAATACCCTTGGTATTTTGATTGAGACAACTTTAAAAGACTCAATAAATGTTAGAATTTATTTATATTGGAAAAGGATAACCAAATAACTAGATATTTTATATCAAATGTTTAGACTTATAGAATGGCCTTAAGGATTATAATATAATATTTCTAACTAAAAATAACAAATGCTTTTTTTCTGCTTGACTATATAGCAGGACTATGACTTTCTCTGTGTTTTCTCAGGATTAATACCAAAAGTAAAACTTTGCATACCATAAAAAATTAATAAGTACTCACTGATGATTGTGGTAAGGTTAGAAAATAATAGAAAACTGTGGATAAAAACCCCAATATATATAGGTTTATTCCACTATCAACCAATTCATAACTCCATGTCTTAAATGGATGATTGCATTTAGTAGCAGTTAGTGTTTGTTCTGTCATAATTAACTGGACTTTTTATGTTCTACCACAACTAGTATTGGAGTGACATATTAATTCAAATAAATTATTTTCTCTAAACCTAGCAGCTTAGCTTGCCTAATATGTGTGCAACTGTTTATTGGCTACCCAAGAGTCTAAAGACATCAAACTGCATGGAGTAACTGAGCAGACCAGAACCTCTAGCCATTGCTGGTTAAGGGTTACAAGTGTACTCACATATTGATCCCTTCAGGCCTGCAGTTTAATCTAGGGTACCTTAAATTACCATTCTTTATATGTGCCTTGATATTAACAAGAGTTAAGAAGCACTTGTGTAGATGAAGGCCTAGTTTATCATGGGTTAATGGCTACGTTTTACATTTCTGTCTCATCCTCTTTCGCCCCTTAGAGTACCTGTATCCAGGCTGTGTGTCAATGGTTGGTTTCATGAGTATCTTACTGTGTTAGTCCATTCTCATGCTGCTAATAAAGACATACCTGAGACTCGGTAATTTATAAAGAAAAAGAGATTTAGTGGTCTCACAGTTCCACATGGATGGGGAGACCTCACAATCATAGTGGAAGGCAGAGGAGGAACAAAGGCAGGTCTTACATGGTGGCAGGAAAGAGAGAGTGTGCAGGGGAACTCCCCTTTATAAAACCATCAGATCTCATGAAACTTATTCACTATCACAAGAACAGCATGGGAAAAACTCAACCCCATGATTTAATTACCTCCCACCATCTCCCTTCTATAGCACGTGGGGATTATGCGAGCTACAATTCGAGATGAGATTTGGGTGGAGACACAGCCAAACTATATCACTGACCTTCTTAGCTTCTGAACTAACCCTGTTCTTCTGTATGTGGTGAACTCTGTCTCATGCATTCCAACTTTGAACTTCTAGATCCATGCATGGCTGTCAAACCAGTTTCTCTTGAACACTGCATTTTGAAATATTGAGTTCTTGATAACCCCACCTCCAGTTAAATATTAACATTTACACAATTCAGACATTTAACACCTATATTTGTCTTGCAAGAATACAACTTGGGTCATGGTCAGTCCTTGAGAAAGAATCCAAGAAACGTCTTATTTATTCATTAATCATATCAGAAACCAGGACAAGGAATAATCTATTTTTTAAAACTCACTCCATGTGTATTATTTTCATACATTCCCCACGTGTCCAGTAATTTATTCCACAAGCATATTTTTTACTACTGTCACATGTCAGGCACTGTGCAAGGCTTTTAGTGTATAAAAATGAATGACATTTAGTTCTTGCCCCCGAGAAGCATTTAAATTTTAAATAATCTTAGAATTATTGAAGATATAGGCATGTATACAACTAACCATATTGAAATGGGAAAATAGATACCTGAGTAACTAGTGCTAATTGTTTTCTTTAAGATTTTCATAAGCTAAGTGTGCATTTTTTAAAATGAGGTCACTGCTTCCATGTTCATTTCTATTTTCTACCTGTGATAATGCCAGTTGGGACAAAGGGGAACAGTGGAAGCATCCAGACTGGTCATATCCCTGGTAAAATCATCTCATCAACCCTACTGTCCCAATGGAAAGATTGTGCCATTCTCCAAAATCTTTGTATGATGGGTGTTTTCTTATCTTAGATCTTAATTGCTATCTCATTTGACATGCACTTCCCTCTCTCCCTTCCCTAACTCCAGCTTACTGAGTCAAACAGCTCTTGCTTTCATGCTTGATGTGCCCCATCATAGTACTTACCATGTAGAATTCAAGACCTATAGCCATGGATCAGGCAGAGGAGCAGGGTGGGAGTTTCTTTCAGAATTGGTTCCAAAGGTAGGATTTCTCACTTTTGCACCTGAAACTTTCATGCATTCATTTATTAAATGACCTGGATAAGTTATTCTTAGTACATCAATCCAGTTTTAACTCACTTTCAAATGACATCTCCAAAACTTCAAAGGCACAGGAAGTCACATGGGTCTGCTGAGATAATTCACAATTTAAAATAAATGAAAAGATTGCACAAAGCCATGCTGCAAGTTTTGGGGGTTGTATCTAAACTAGGCATAGCAAGCTAGCACAAAATTATTGAAACATAATCCCTATTCCTTTGCGACAAATGCCAGTTTCTCTTCTGCAAAAGAAAAGTCAGCTGTCAAGTGCCCTAGCAGCATGAACATTCTTACTTCAGACAATTCTGGCAAAACAATACAAGTCAAAAAGGTGGAACTGATTTTAGACCATATTAGCCATATCAATGGAATTTTCTGCTCTTTGGAAAACATCATACCAAAAATATTTTAGATCCATCATCCAAGGGTGTAGGACACCCTAGTGTGTGGTGACTGTGATTCCATGGCCAGGTGTGTCTTGAAAATTTACGAGTTAGAAAAAAATAAAAAGATGCAGAAGAGAAAACTCTACTCTTAAATGGTGGAAACAAATTCATTTTTAAAATTGAATCTCCACTCAGAATTCACAGACCAGGTTGACTAGGAAATCTGGTGAAATAAATCAGTCCACCAGTTTGCATGGTCAGACAAAAGAGAAAGGATGCTATTGCTCACACAGCAATGCCCACAGAACTCCAACTGGAGCCCACACGAAATCATTTAGTCAGGCAAATCTTGGCACAGTTACTATGTACAGTATTAGTCATTTATTTAACATTTAAAGAGATCCCACAAACTTCTGTTCAGTGTTCTCAAGAGGAATCTGCATGAAGAAAACAGAATAAACAGGTAGAAAGCAGACAGTTTGATGCAGCAGGAAAAGTGCTAGAATAAAGTTAGGGAGCAATGCAGAAGAAACATACAAAGAAAAGGGAAACTAACTCTAGATGCCCGTGGAAAACCTTCAAGGAAAAACAAACATGAGTTTTCTAGGCAGATAAAAGAGCATGAAAAGTTTGATGTATGTGATGGTTAATACGGACTGTCAATTTGATTGGATTGAAGGATGCAAGATATTGATCCTGGGTGTGTCTGTGAGCGTGTTACCAAAGGAGACTAACAGTTGAGTCAGTGGGCTGGGAAAGGCAGACCCACCCTTAATCTGAGTGGACACCATCTATTTAGCTGCCAGAGTGGCTAGAATATAAAGCAGGCAGAAAAAAATGCAAAAAGACTGAACTGGCCTAGCCTCCCAGCCTATATCCTTCTCCTGTGCTGGATGCTTCCTGCCCTCAAACATCAGACTCCATGTTCTTCAGTTTCGGGATTCAGACTGTGTCTCCTTGCTCCTCTGCTTGCAGATGGCCTATTGTGGGACCTTGTGCTCATGTGAGTTAATACTTAATAAACTCCCATATATATACATATATATATCATATATATACCATATATATCATAGTTTATTAAGTGCTTATATATAGTATATTATATATATATCGCCTATATATCTCCTATATATATAATATACTATATATACATATATATATGTATATATCTCCTATTAGTTCTGTTTCTCTAGAAAACCCTGACTAATACAGTGTAAATTTCTAGTTGCCTGTGGCATAGCAATGTTGGGAGATTCAACAGGAGATATTTAAATTATAAGAAATCATTTACAGTCATCCATTTTTTACCTACAATAACTTAGATTCTGAGAATAAAGGCTCTAGTAAGCATGATATTGAATTTGGACTTTATCCTGTGGGAAATAGGGAGGAACCCAAGGTTTTTAAGTCAGAGTGACATGTGTGGATTTTTAAAATAAGGTAACTCTGGAGGAAATACAGAGCAGGAACTACAGTAGGAAGAAGCCGATGCCAGGAAAATTGGTGAGGAAGCTGTACAAACAGTCCACGCATGAAGTAGCCACAGCCTGAACAAAGGAGAGAAACAGGAACAAAGGCAGAGAAAGAGAGAGAGAGAGAGAAAGAGAGAGAGAGACAGAGACAGAGAAAGAGAGTGAGTAGGGCCCATGTAAGAGTCCCTTCTTCGGCTCTGTTCTGTTTTACAGAAACTAACTTTCTTCTTTGGTCTCCATTGTTGACTAGCTTCCATACAAGTTTGACTTAGAAAAGGTGCTGGAGGAAAACAGGAGAGTGAGAGGATGGAGCAAGCCAGGGTTGTTCCATTGTCCTTCTAGCCTTAAGAGTGATAGTGGCTTCCTGCTTTTGCTAATATCCCTTTTTGTTTCTTAGTTCTTCCATAACCTACTTAAGTCAATTTCTTGAATAGTAATTACTTCTCCTCTGTTAGATACACCTGGAGGGGTGGTTATTTTCTTGACTGGACAATAGGAAAGTTGAGAGCATCAATGCAAAGTAGAATGTACGAAAATTAATGACCTTGGATATGGAGGTGAAGAAGAGGATGACGGTGAGAACAACTCAGATTTCAAAGAAATATGGGTAAGAAAAATAATAGAAGCAAATACTTACTGAAAGTTAGAGTGTTCCAGGAACCATTCTAAATGTTTTACATACAGTAACTCATTTAATTATCGCAACATCTATATGAGGTAGAAACTTAATATTATACAGTTTTACAGGTCAGAAAAACTAAGCCTAGAGAGTTTAAGTAACGTAACCACAGTCACAAATTAGTAAATGACAGCCTAGTGGTCAGTAACCTAGACTGAGGATGGAGAAGGATCAGACAATGAGCTCAGATCTGGACTTGTGGTGTACAAGGTTCTTTCTGAAATCCAGATGTTCTGTAGTTGGAAATATAGTCCATACCTTAAGAGACAGATTAAGGCTAGAGATATGGAGGTGTGACTCACTGTTATATAACTAAGTGTTGAAACTATAGAATGTCAGGTGGAAAAAGACCAAAAAAAAAAGATTTAATACTTTGGCAGTGAATATTATTACATAAATGAGGCAGATGAATTGACCCATTCTCTCTAATGCAGAGGCTATGGACAAGATGACCACCAATAACATGCTTCACAAATTACCATGCTATGCTTTTATGATATAATCCCCAAATTTCCCTGTTGCATCACTAACTTGTCACCACTTAATAAATTAGATTGTGAGTTTCTTGGCAGCACTGACTGTATATATTTCAAACAGTCAATCAAACAACAAGTATTTACTGAGCTCTTGGTATTAGGTCCTGTAGGGGATTTAAGAGAAGCCCAAGGTATTCTCTGTTCCCCAAAGTACTTAACACAGGCTGTCGAATATTCGGTACCTCTACTCTGTGACTTCACTTGCACTACATGCTGGGGCTCAGTACATACTCATAGAATAAGTTTTTAATTCAAGACAAGAAGGTAGTGAAATTCTTACTCATTTTTAAAGCCTTTTTAAACAATAATTTAGGGCACTTTGAAGATGTCTATAATTTCCCATATCATCTTAAGGAACTTCTTTGTTGCTAAAGAATGTAAGTCACAAGATGAGATCATTCCTTTAACATTTATTGAACATTCCGTGCATTAAGACAATGGAATAAATCCTGGGGATACAAAATGGGGCAAAACTTAGTTTCTGCCCTATTGAGATCCCCTGAGAATGACACAGAATAAAAGCAATGATTGTAAAGCAATATATAATGTGTTACAATGGGGCCATTCACTGGCTGCTGCCAGAAGCTGCTCAAAAATGCACCTAACTCAGCCTAGAACTGGGTATCAGGACATGCTTACGAGATAAGGTGGGGCTAGAACTGAGTCTTGGCAGACAAATCAGAGTGAACTGGAGAAGAGGGTGAGGACATTATAGAGGCAAGCATCCTCAACTGCATGGAGGTGTCAGAGTACATGACACATTCACAGGGGCCGTGTGTAAGTCAGAACAGCTGGAAAGAAAGGGCTGCGTTAGGATGTCACATAAGGGTGAGTCTGCAAAGTTACAGAGAGGTCAGAACTGAAGGGCCTTGTTAGTCATATGGAGAAGCTTAATTATATCCCCAGAGCAGTGAGAGGAACCACTGAAGGATTTTAATTAGGGGAATGAAACTATTATATTTACTTCTAGGTAAAATCATTTCACTGTTGACGGGTAAGGTATTTGCTACTGGTTGTGTGGGGTCGCGGGGAGTGGAATGTGGGACTGCTAGAGCATTTGGGAGACAAGTTACCGAAATCCTGGTGAGAAATTACGAGGGTAATGTCTTTCTCAAGTCAGCCAAGAATCCTGTTCACAATGACCTTTGGTTTGGATGTGCAAACAGGAGGAATTTATTTTCCCTATCTTTCTTTTTTAATGATTATTATTTAATGTAGGTTATAACCCTTCCTGGAACCATTTGCTAAGACCCCCAGAAAGAGGCAGCCATTAAAATTAAGCTGAGTGAGACGGAAAGTGGGGCTGTAAAACCTCCACCACAGCCACCTGGAAACAGCAAACGTTAGGCTTGTGAGTCCTGGCAGGCTTCACGGGAAGGAATCATGAACTTTCAGTTAAAACAGAAGAGACCATGAACTGGATTCTTTTGACTTGAAGTTTTCTTTCTTGTCTTTTTATTTTGAAGTTTTAACCTTAAAGTGAGAGGAGTTACGAGACTATGGAAAGGGTCAACATTTGTCCTTCCTAATTCTGGGACAGATTGTATTCAGTAAAAGCAATTAGGAGTTGGCAAGAAATCTTCGAAGTCAATAATGTTAAAGTATGATTTTTGAAAAGGTAAAATCATGAATCTCAGGCAAACATGTTATGAACAAGTGTCAAACATTTTATTTAACTTACTAATTGATGAGGGAACCAGTAAGATCTAAACACTGGTGCTAGGCTCATTTGAGAAACTGAGTGTGCAGAGGCTATTTAATAGACTGATGGGCTAGATACAAAACTGGTTAATGTGCAACAGGTCCATAAGCCTTTAGGTTATATGTTCTACCAGACAGGGGTTATCTACATCCTATTGAACAAAAATTTTTATGGTAACATTTCCTGCAAAAGAGTTGTAAGATCAGCTGGGTGCAGTGGCTCACGCCTGTAGTCCCAGCACTTTGGGAGGCCGAGGTGGGTGGACCATGAGGTCAGGAGTTTGAGACCAGCCTGGCCAATATGGTGAAACCCTGTCTCTACTAAAAATACAAAAATTAGCTGGGGGTGGTGGTGCTCACCTGTAATCACAGCTGCTTAGGAGGCTGCGGCAAAAGAATCACTTGAACCCGGGAAGCAGAGGTTGCAGTGAGCCAAGATTGTGCCACTGCACTCTAGCCTGGGCGACAGAGCAATACTCCGTCTCAAAAAAAAAGAGTTGTAAGATAGAAAATCAGTAGAAAGTCACACCTAGCACTGCCCTGAAAAACACCCTGTAATTAGAGGCCTGTTTACAATTGTTGGACAATTTTACTGACAACAGACAGAGCTTTTGGTAAGAGTGGCACTTCACATCTAGCATGCAGAAAACCCAAAATTTTACCAACAAAGTCTTATTTTGGCACAAAAATATTGTGTTGCGCTGGTAGAAAAATTGATTAAACATATGAACTGACAAATCAAAAAGAAGAAACTGTTCACTGAAACAAGTAGTTTAAGACACTGAAACTGTTCACTCTCATAAGGAGTTTAAGAAAACCTTGTAAAAACAGTAAGTATCAATTTCCCCTTTCAAGTTAATAAAAACAAGCTTAGATGATGCTCTCCACCATTAACAAGACTGTGGGGTAAACAAACACTTCCACAATGAGCATATAAGAATATACACAGAGAGCAGCTTTCTGGACCTGGGGCTCATATTCCAGTCCTTCAGGCCCTTGTCCATTGTGTGTTTTGCTATACAGACTTGCACAAGAGTAGAAAAATGGCAGGGATAGAACCCAAAGAACCTCCATCTACCCTAGAACCTGTAGCTTATGCTAGGACCACCATTGTGTTAGTCTAGTAGGGCAGAGAGGTCCCCAAAACATTCATATTCTGCTTCTAATTTAAAATATCATCCAGTCATACCACTCTGGGGAAACCACTGTTGAAAAAGACATAGAAGGGGGAAGTTTGCCACGTCTTGAAATCAGGAGGCTAGTGCCATTGCCTGGGTGCCCTTCATTCTTTGTTTTGTGACCTTTTGCCTCATTGTAGCCTCCTCCCCAATTCTGTCTCCCTTCTGTCCTCACCCTACCACACACACACACACACACACACACACGTGCACACACGCACACACACGCACATCACAGATCTGGTAAACTCATTCACACAGTGCTTCTTGATTTGTGTTATTACTTGCAAGGATATTTCCATTTCAAAGGAAAATTTATATTTATCTCATATTTGGATGATATGTAACCCAAATCTCTGTTGATAGAATTCAAACCTTCTGTGGATAGAGAAGTAGAAAAAAAAATCAGACTGATGAAGGAGGTAAATTTCTGGAGACCAAGCACCTAAGTGATGTACTTCCACAAATACAGGGTACAGTGAAGAAATGCAAAGTTGTCTTCTTGTCTTTGGGAGTCTTTGTTCATAGGGACTGACAGATAATAATGTTTTCCTGACCAAATTGTGAAAAAAGTTATTGTCTCAGGAAAACACCATCCTTTAAGTGTAATGACCTAGAAATGAGCTTACTATTTTCCAATTATCATGTTGAGTATGGAGGATACCCAGTTGAATCCTTTGAACTTAGAATTCTAAGAAATTTAGAAATATTATAAGTAAACTAAAAAAAATAATAATAAACATTAAAAGCAAACACTTATTAAGTGCTTACTATGTTCTGAATATTCTAAATAATTTTACATAAATTTCTAACACATTCCCAGCTTGGACCAAAGAACAACACTATGACACATATGACTATTTTCATTTTACAGAAAAGGAAACTAAAACACAGGGAACTTGCTCAAGTCACACAGCTGGTAAATGTCAACACAGTTTATCATTAAGAATAGAAATATATGTCTAGTTATATATAACATATATAATATATACACATACACACACACACACACACACACACAGTATATTTGAGCTACCAACACAGACATTCTGGAATTTTCTCTGGGATCTAAACTCAGAGGTCTCCTGGGTTCAGTATCATAGATAGGAGGCATTGGGCTAAGGACTGAAAAAACAGTGATATAACAGAAGTGCCTAGACCCAAATGTTATTACTGTCACTGACAAGAATATGGCACTTCATTACAAAGCCCCACTGCCTTCTACCGTACATTATGCCTTAGGCAACACACGGCCCAGATAGCACAACACAGCCTGGCAAAGCAGAGATGAGCCTGGAGGCTGGAAAGCGCTGGTAGGATGAGGAATTGCATGATCAAGGAGTGGGCCAAGAAAAAGAGCTGAGGTAATGAGTTTTATCCAACAGGTGGAGGGAGGTGTTGCAGTCTGGGTGGTGCAAAGAAATCCACAGAGAATAATGCTACACTAATGGTTACAGATAGACTCATAATTCAGACCAGAAGCATTTCTCTTTCATTTGTCTTCTTCTCACTCAAATGGTTGGTGCAAATATATTGCCATAGCTTTGTGTACTTTGTCTTCTCCTTGCCAACAACTGCAGCTTGGGGTGAGTACTTCTGGCTTCAGTGACAGTGCCCAGTGACTCTTTGCAAGAGCACGCATGGCATCACATTTGAGCTGCCTCCGCACCTCCAGAGCTCCTGGCGTAGCTGAAGAGTGCAAATATCAACAGTCTACCCCCAGGCTCTCCAGAGGCAGCATCTGAAAAGTGTGATCTGGCAGTTGGCAGGCCTCCCATGAGCATCCCAGGAGATTCCCCAGCTGTAAACCATGACCCTCTGACAAGTCGGATGACTGCCAGACTGTCTGGGAGTGGGGAGAAACAGATACCACTTACTCTTTCAAACTGGAAAGGGGGAAAGTCTGATTCATTGGTAGATAGGGTTTGCAAAGAGAGGACTGGTTATGGTGGTTGATGCTTTCTGGTGTTCTGTATTGTAAATGGATCTGTTTCTAGAATTAGGAATCACTTTAAGCAACACAGGCACACGCACGTGCCTACACACACAAACACACAAATGTGGATTTCTACTGATTCCAAAGTCCAGAACTGTGGAAGAACAATTTGTACAAGGAGAGCATTGAAACTTGCTTCTCTTCCAGGAAGGAAGGAAGGAAAGCAGGAAGGAAGGAAGCAGGTAGGCAGGTAGGTGGGGAAATGGAAGGAAAAAAAGAAAGAAAAGAAACAATCTTTTCAGGAGCAACTTGCTGCAAATTTTCAAGAAAACAGCTAGCTTAGCCTGTGAATGTTTTAATTCTTAAAAGTTTTGACAATGGAGGGAAAAGTAAAAGGAAGAGACAGAGAAATGTGGTAATTCTATGAATGTGTTTTAATTCCAATCAGGTTAAAAGAGATAGCATTACTTTCAGTATCTTTTAAAAATGCAGTTTAATTCCTATGATGATATTGTGCCTCTGTTTGCCTTATCCACCAAACACTAAATGAAGTGAGAGATAATTAAGATACCAGAGAGAGTGTCTTGTTTAACAACAACAACAAACTTCTGATCTGGATAGTAGAGTGGACCAAAGAAAGAGATTTTACATTCTTTATAAATCATCAAAAAAGAGCATCATCAATCCTAAATGATTTGGACATTTATTTGAATCATATTTTTCTTTCCAGATATACTCCAAGGTTTTTATTCTGCAATTACAAGTCTCCCATTTTCTGATTGTTTGTTTCTTCTCTGTAGCAAAACTCTGTACCTTCCAGTTTTTTTCTCTTGTCCACATCAAAACTGTTACTCTAAGTAGCGGAATAACCTCACATTTCACAACTACCATTTTACCCCTTACGTAATTATATTCCTGAAGTTTTTATCCTCTGCATTTCCTGTGAACTTGCCAGAAAGGAGAAAGAAGTACGGGCTTTCTCTAGGCTTAGTATCCTATGAATTCACCATTTTTTAAACAAAATGAGAGGTGGGCATGGTGGCATGTGCCTATAGTTCCAGCTACTCAGGAGGCTGACGTGGGAGGATCTCTTGAGCCCAGGGGCTTGAAACCAGCCAAGGTATTGTTTCTTAAAAACGAGCAAAAAAAACAACATAAGAAACAACAAAGTGGCCGCAGTGTTGTTTTGTTTTTCTACTGTTTGCTTCCCCTAAAGGAAGAGACCTTGGATTAAGCATGTAATACAAAGTCTGAAGCTATTCTGTAGTATACTTAAGAAATGCATCTAATGATAATGGTGAAGACTCCTAGATTATCAAATTAATAAAATTTAACACCACATTTCTTATCTACTAACATTAGCATTTAACATCATGTTCAAAAATTAAATTTTTATAGTAAATGCCCTGTTTTACAGAGTTATTATAGAAAAAAGTGTTCTTAACCATACTAGAAATATATTGCCTTACACAATTATGAATCACTAATTTTCAGGAAATTGCAATATAAGAAAATAATCTTAATATCACAACTGTATTAAAGTTTTTAATTTTTATTATTGTTATTGCAAAGGTAATTTGGAATCTTGTGGATCTCAAAGTGATTATTATGAATTTTAGTTACCATCTGTGTGGCTAGTAGAGCACCATTTCATCAGTCAGAAGACCAGAGTTCTAGACCTATCTTGGCCAACAAGCAATATGATCTAAGTAAACCACTCCTCTGGGCCTTCCTTTCCTGAGCTGTAAAACAAGATTAGTAAGCTAGATAATCCTTAGGGCCACTTTGGCTCTAACAGTCTACATCTATGTTATCACATACCAGGAGAAGTTATGGTTTAATCTATTTCTAGCTAATACAATGCCATATTACCTATATTTTACTTGAATTCCAAAGATCATAACACATGTAATCATTTGAAAAATTAATCATTAACAACAGTGGTAAAAAAAAACTAGGTATTTGAAAGGCAGAATATTTTTTGAATCAAAGACTATGTCTACACAATATCCAGACTTTGGTTTCGAAAAAAATAAATTAATACATTTCTGTCCAATATCAACTATCTATTTTCCCAGTTGCAAATTAGATTCATTGGAATACACAGAAAACTGGGTTACAAGCATGCTATTGAGAGAAGCTGTTATGATCACTCATGGAGAGGTAGATCAGTTATGATGCTGAGCAAAAGACTGAAGCATGTTAAACCTGAAGAGGACCCTAGAGAGAAGCCCAGACTTACCTTCAACAGATTCAATGACTAAAGTCTAAAAAGGTACAGTTTTAATTTATTTTATTTAATACTTAAATAATAAGCACCATTCTAGAGCTTTACAAATAGTCAATCATTCTTATATCCAACCTGTCCAACAGATACTACTATTATCTCCATTGTACAGAAAGTTCAAGAAACTTGTCCAAGGTCACATAGCTAGTAAGTGGCCTAGCCAGGATTTGAACCCTGTACTAGAGATTAGCTTATAATCATGGGTACTACATTTTGATAGAGAGAAAATAAAAAGTCTGCAGTAAGCTTCCAACATCCTTCAATACAAAGAGGCTATGAAAATGCCATAGCCTTTTGGTGGCCATGACCTTTACCAAGGAGTGAAAAGCATATCAGCTGACTGACTGTGTGAACTGACTGTTATTAACCAAAACACAGAGTGGATAAGTAAAATGGGTACCATTATCTTAGAAACATTATGTATAAAAGAGAGTAACTAATTGAGATTATTGAAAAGATAAGTTTTGAAACAGGAAAAAAATAATGAGTCAGAAAGAATGGTTCTAGCAGGTTGGAAAGGGCAGTACAGACATTGCAGACATTGATATAATGTATCATAGAAACAGACTTTTTTTATTATTATACTTTAAGTTCTAGGGTACAGGTGCACAAAGTGCAGGTTTGTTACATATGTATACATGTGCCATGCTGGTGTGCTGCACCCATTTACTTGTCATTTACATTAGGTATATCTCCTAATGCTATCCCTCCCCCCTCCCCCCACCCCACAACAGGCCCCAGTGTGTGATGTTCCCCTTCCTGTGTCCAAGTGTTCTCATTGTTCAATTCGCACCTATGAATGAGAATATGCAGTGTTTGGTTTTCTGTCCTTGCAATAGTTTGCTGAGAATGATGGTTTCCAGCTTCATCCTTGTCCCTACAAAGGACATGAACTCATCATTTGTTATGGCTGCATAGTATTCCATGTTATATATGTGCCACATTTTCTTTTTTTTTTTTTTTTGAGACAGAGTCTCGTTCTGTCGCCCAGGCTGGAGTGCAGTGGCGCAATCTCGGCTCACTGCAAGCTCCACCTTCCGGGTTCACGCCATTCTCCTGCCTCAGCCTCTCCGAGTAGCTGGGACTACAGGCGCCCGCCACCACACCCGGCTAATTTTTTGTGTTTTTAGTAGAGACGGGGTTTCACCGTGGTCTCGATCTCCTGACCTCGTGATCCGCCCGCCTTGGCCTCCCAAAGTGCTGGGATTACAAGCGTGAGCCACCGCGCCCGGCCCACATTTTCTTAATCCAGTCTATCATTGATGGACATTTGAGGTGGTTCCAAGTCTTTGCTATTGTGAATGGTGCCGCAATAAACATATGTGTGCATGTGTCTTTATAGCAGCATGATTTATAATCCTTTGAGTATATACCCAGTAATGGGATGGCTAGGTCAAATGGCATTTCTAGTTCTAGATCCCTGAGGAATCACCACAATGTCTTCCACAATGATTGAACTAGTTTACAGTCCCAGCAACAGTGTAAAAGTGTTCCTACTTCTCCACATCCTCTCCAGCACCTGTTGTTTCCTGACTTTTTAATGAGCGCCATTCTAACTGGTGTGAGATGGTATCTCATTGTGGTTTTGATTTGCATTTCTCTGATGGCCAGTGATGATGAGTATTTTTTCATGTGTCTGTTGCCTGCATAAATGTCTTCTTTTGAGAAGTGTCTGTTCATATCCTCTGCCCACTTTTTGATGGGGTTGTTTGTTTTTTTCTTGTAAGTTGGTTTGAGTTCTTTGTAGATTCTGGATATTAGCCCTTTGTCAGATGAGTAGATTGCAAAAATTTTCTCCCATTCTGTAGGTTGCCTGTTAGCACTCTGATGGTAGTTTCTTTCGCTGTGCAGAAGCTCTTTAGTTTAATTAGATCCCATTTCTCAATTTTGGCTTCTGTTGCCATTGCTTTTGGTGTTTTAGACATGAAGTCCTTGCCCATGCCTATGTCCTGAATGGTATGGCCTAGGTTTTCTTCTAGGGTTTTTATGGTTTTATGTCTAACATTTAAGTCTTTAATCCATCTTGAATTAGTTTTTGTATAAAGTGTGAGGAAGGGATCCAGTTTCAGCTTTCTACATATGGCTAGCCAGTTTTCCCAGCACTATTTGTTAAATAGGGAATCCTTTCCCCATTTCTTGTTTTTATCAGGTTTGTCAAAGATCAGATGGTTGTAGATGTGTGGTATTATTTCTGAGGGCTCTGTTCTGTTCCATTGGTCTATATCTCTGTTTTGGTGTACCATGCTGTTTTGGTTACTGTAGCCTTGTAGTATAGTTTGAAGTCAGGTAGCTTGATGTCTCCAGCTTTGTTCTTTTTGCTTAGGATGGACTTGGCAATGTGTGCTCTTTTTTGGTTCCATATGAACTTTAAAGTAGTTTTTTCCAATT
Source organism: Hylobates moloch (assembly GCF_009828535.3). Taxonomy (NCBI): domain Eukaryota; kingdom Metazoa; phylum Chordata; class Mammalia; order Primates; family Hylobatidae; genus Hylobates; species Hylobates moloch. The sequence goes on from NW_026652280.1 coordinate 109,403,202, forward strand.
CTGTGAAGAAAGTCATTGGTAGCTTGATGGGGATGGCATTGAATCTATACATTACCTTGGGCAGTATGGCCATTTTCATGATATTGATTCTTCCTATCCATGATCATGGAATGTTCTTCCATTTGTTTGTGTCCTCTTTTATTTCTTTGAGCAGTGGTTTGTAGTTCTGCTTGAAGGTGTCCTTCACATCCCTTGTAAGTTGTATTCCTAGGTATTTTATTCTCTTTGAAGCAATTATGAATGGGAGTTCACTCATGATTTGGATCTCTGTTTGTCAAAACAGACTATTTTTTAATCGCAGACTTGGTCTGTACAAAAATAGCACAGAGGGCCTGGCACAGTGGCTTATACCTGTAATCCCAGCACTTTGGGAGGCCAAGGCAGGCAGATCACGAGGCCATCCTGGCTAACACAGTGAAACCCCATCTCTACTAAAAATACAAAAAATTAGCCAGGCATACTGGCGGGCACCTGTAGTCCCAGCTACTCGGGAGGCTGAGGCAGGAGAATGGCGTGAACCTGGGAGGCCAAGCTTGCAGTGAGCCAAGATCACGCCACTGCACACCAGCCTGGGCAACACAGCGAGACTCTGTCTTAAAAAAAAAGAAAGAAAGAAAGAAAAAAGAAAAAAAAAGAGCAACACAGAAAATAAAGGCAAAAGTGGCATAAGTTTACATTGGAAAGAGCATTGGATGAAAAAAGCACCACAGGATAACTTCCAGCTCTGCCTCTTCTTGTAATGGTGGGTCCTTATACAAGTCACCTGAGCCCTCTGGACCTGTGTCTTCACAGCTGTATATTCTGAAGACAGTGGTATTTATACTACTTCCATCAGAAGTTATTCTGAAGCTTTAGTCCTCATCTGCGAATTGGATCAGAAATAATTTACAAAATGTCTAGCACATTGACAGTTATTTGATCAATAAATTTTATGCAAATATGAGATAATGACAATCTTAAAATGGATGTTTTTCCCCAAGCTAAAACAGCTTCAAAATACCTAAAGATGTTGGATCATAGTAAAACAGCTATTACCTTCAGCCAGATTTACAGGATATTCTACCTTACCTAGCCTTTTCCTGACCTTTAAGGAGGGATAAAGCACAGGTGTAACTGCCAAGCTTCCATCTTTCCCATACCTACCTTCCTGTCTTCAGAATACTTCAGTGTTGCCTGGACTATTATTGCTACCAGGAGTGGCCAAGTTTCCATGCTGCTCTGCTGCCCTGAAGAGCCAACTCATCCTTGATATTTCATTGCTCTAGGTTCTGGGCGGAGTCATGGTTTCCTTAGCATGGACCACAGCTGGGCTCTTCCCCAGGGTATCCTGAGCACACAAACTGCCCAGCTACATCTCTCCTTCACTCCACTCATTGTTTTACTACCTCTCCCTACATTCACTAGTGGAACTTTTTCCCAAATAATGTTAACAAACATTCCTTTCCTGGTTTTAGTCTGCATGCCACTACATGATAACCCTAATCATGTCAACATGATGTGAAAGGATCCTCTCCAATCACCCAGCCAAAGAAATATCTTCACCAGACCATTCTCTTCTTTCCCAACACTGATAAAGCCATTTGAATGCTAAAGCAAGTTCAAAACAAATAGTCATATACTTTCACAGCTACATAATTCAAAGTGATTGCCCAAAGAGTCTGAATATGTGGCATATCAATTTAATTTAATAGCACATTTGTATAGTGTTTTACAATGAAAATAAACAGAATTTTTGAATGTATGATTTCATTCTAATAACATACAAATTAAAAAAATAAGTATTTTTCACACATTTTTACCTTTAAGAAATGTAGTGTCCATAAAAATTAAGTGATTTGTCCAGACTTCTCATCAGTCAGTCAGACTGAGATATTTTTAAAAAATCTTCTCCTATGTTGAATGCATAAAAGTTTCTCTCTCCCGAAATACAGCAAGGATAACTAAATACGGAGCCACGCTTGACAAATGAAAATACCGAGGAACCCAAAAGGATGAGAGAATTCCTTGGTTTTATTAAATCAAAGAAGTAAGTGATACTAATTCTGAGAGGCTCACCGGGAAGTTGGAGAGCTACAGTTTTAATGCCCACACAGAAGGAGAGTCCAAGAGGCTGTCCCAGACAAGACAGAGGGAGGAGGTGAGCAGCAAGGAAGTTAAGAATCTGCCTGGAGTTGTAAATGGAAAATGTATGAGAACTAGAAATTCAGTCTCGTGTAGTATGAGGATGTGAGGTTCATGTACTCATATGGTTAGAGTTACAACTGGAAAATTAATTTGAAAACTAAAGTGAGTCCAGGGAACTCAAAGGGCTCCTACAGAATACCAAATACAGGAATATTCCTCCAACCCCAGACATAGAAAACTCCAAAAGAAAGTATTTTTTGCTGAAGATGATGTTGCAAGTACATTAATTGCAAATCTTATGATCAAATGAATCAACATTTGGAGTGACAGCACGTATTTACTACAAGTGGGAAAATCTGCACACCAAGAACCAGAGATGATAGAATAATCTGAATTAAACTATAAGTGTGTCTAAAATGGTGACAGATATAAAGAAATGAATATAACATAAAATAGAAACAGGATAATTTTTTAAAGAAAGTAAAGGTAGATTTGAAAATTTAGTGAGTAGAATTCTAGAAATAATCATTGATATGAAAAGCTCAATATATGGCTAAAATAACAACTAGATACAACTGAAGATAGAATTAGCAAGTTAAAATGAAAAATGTAAGGGAATCACACAGAAATTCAACAAGAAAAAAATAACAGGTTGGAAAATATAAAAGAGAAGTTAAGAGACAAAAAAGAAAGAAATGAAATTTGTTTTGTCCATCTGAATTCCAGAAGATGAAAGAGAATAAAGAATGAACTTTGGAAAATATCATGGATATGATTTTCCAGAATTAAAGAAAAATGTGACTTCAATGAAAAAGCACACTTAGTTTGTAGCAGGATAAATAAAATTAAGTCTACATTTAGACAGGCTGTAGTGAAAGTACAGAGCATTAAAAATCCGAAAAGCCATCAGAGAGAAGCAACAGGTTACTCTCAAGGGAATGGCAATTAGAATGGCAACGGAATTCTCATCAGCAACAACAGATACAGGTTTAAAGAAAAATAAGTATCTTTAAACGGCTGAGGGAAAATAACTGTCCATCTAGAATTCTATAAGCAGCTGAAACATTGTTAAAGAATGCAAACAAAAATTGCATTTTCAGACATAAAAGGACTGCATTTACTACCCCCAGTTCTTTGCTAAAAGGATTATAAAAGATTATACCTTACCAAAAGGAAATTTTAATCTAAAAGGAAAAAAAGAGTTGGAAAACAAGATGTGCAAGTAGCATAGAAATTGATAAACAACTTATTAAATCTAAATACTTTGTATCTGTCAAAAAATGGTAATGACCAAGGGGAATGGATTTAAACAATGTGAAACTAAAATTTTAGGCCGCAATAATATGAAAGATGTATGCTGTCCTCAATCCTTATATTATTTAGGAATACATAAAGATATTGGTTAACTTTAAACTTTAATTCTGCATGTTAAAATGTAAAGTCATGAATGTACCACAGTGTATATATATGGTCCCTGACTTATGATAGTTTGACTTATGATTTTTCAACTGTACAATGGTGCAAAAGTTATATGCATTTAGTAGAAATGATACTTTAAGTACCTATATAACCATTCAATAAATTACATGAGATATTCAACACTTTTTTATAAAATAGGCTTTGTATTATATGATTTTGCCCAATTGTAGGCTAACATAAGTGTCCCAAGCACACTTAAGGTAGGCTAAGCTAAGCTTTGATGTTTGGTAGGTTGTATTACATGCCTTTTTGACTTGATATTTTCAGTTTACAAGTCAATCCAATGTAACCCCATCCTAAGCATCTCCATATCCATTCTACTGTTTTTGCTTTTTTTTTTTTTTTGAAACAGTATCTCGCTCTGTCACCCAGGCTGGAGTGCAGTGGTATGGTCATGGCTCAGCTCACTGCAGCCTCAACCTTCCAACCTCAAGCAATCCTCCCACCTCAGCCCCTTGAGTTGCTGGGACTACTAGGCATGCCACCACATCTGTCTAATTTTTGTATTTTTTTTTTTTTTATGCAGACAGGGCTTCACCATGCTGCCCAGGATGGTCTCCAACTCCTAGGCTGAAGTGATCCACTTGCCTCGGTCTCCCAAAATGCTGAGATTACAGGCATGAGCTGCCACCCCCAGCTCCATTTTACTGTTGATAGACATTTAGGTTGCTTCCACTTTGGACTTACTATGAATAGTATTATATTGCTATAAACATTTGTGTGCATGTCTTTGGGTGAACATATGACACTCTATGGCAATGGAAATGAATGCAATACAGCAACTCACAACAACATAAGTTAATCTTGGAAGAAGGAATATATACTTAAATAATTCTTTTTTTTTTTTAATTTGAGACAGGGTTTCTGTCGCCCAGGCTGGAGTGCAGTGGTGCAATCTCAGCTCATTGTAACCTCCACCTTCCAGGCTCAAAGCAATCTATGATTCCACTTTTTTTAAGGTGCTAAAACTAGAAGTCATGATAGTGGTACCTTGGAGAGAAGGAACTGATAGGGAGGGGTACTGGGGACTTTATGGAGTATAAGTAATATTCTATTTTTTGACATGGATGGTGGTTACATGTCTGTATTTATTTTATGATAATTCATATAGCTGTACAAATCTAATGTACATTTTTCTGTATGTGTATTATATACATTTCAAAAGACTTTCTTTTTTAAAGTCTGTATGTGTATTATACACACTTCAAAAGACTTTGAAAGATGATGGTCACAAGTCTGTATTATTTTATGATAATTCATATAGCTGTATAACTCTGATGTACATTTTCCTGTATGTGTATTATACACACTTCAAAAGACTGTTTTTTAATGTAAGATTGTCATCAAAATAATGTAAATAAATTGTATAACTTTAAAACCTAGTAGAGGAAAAAGAAGAAAAAATGTGATTAAACAACAAAAGGTAGAAAAGAGGAAATAACATAGACTTTAAAAAGCAATACTACGGCACAAACAGTTCAAGCTCAAGAACTGCAGAAATGCGAACGGATTACATATCTACCAAGAGACAGAAAGTGGTGAAATTAGTTTTAAGAAACTAGCTAAATGCTGTTTATAAGGGACACAATTAAGATACAAAGAATACTTCAAAATGAAGAATGTTATGAGATATATATTAGTTATCTTTGCTGCTGTTAACAAATTACCACCAATTTAGTGGTTTAAACAAAACAAATGTATTATCTTCCTGGTGTGTAGGTTAGAAGTCCAAAATGGGTCGCACTGAGCTGAAATCAAGTCACTGGTCAGCAAGACTGCCTTCCTTTCTCAAGTCTCCTCACTTTTTCCAGCTTCTAAAGGGCCTCCCACATTCCTTGGCTTGTGATCTCCCTTCCCCATCATCAAAGACAGCAACGTGGGTTAAGTCCTTATCATATCACATAATCCTGAACTTACTTCTGTCATTACATCTATTTCTCTGACTCTGTTCTTCTGCCTCCCTCTTCTACTTTTAAGGGTCCTTGTGAATACATACCCAGAATAATCTCCCTATTTTAAGGAGAAATCTTGATTCCATCTGCTACCTTGATTTCCCTTTGCCATATACTATAACATATTCACAGGTCCTGGGGATTAGAATGTGGACATCTTTAGGAACTCATTGTTCTGCCTACCACAGATATATTGGGCAAATAGTTACCAAAGAAAGCTGGTACAGTAGTAGTAATACCTGGCAAAATTGTGTTAGTAAGGAAAGGGAGAAACTACAAAATGATAAAATCTACCAAGAAGATATATAATGTGATTGTCAATAAGAAGTAAAGCCAAGACTTGGACCTAGGTTTGTGTCTACTGGTCCAATGTTCCTACCAACAAAAACCTCTAAAGAACACAGACCAATAAAAACTTCTACTTGAAGCCCACTGTGCAAGTACTGGTAAATTTCTTGCCCAAAATGAAAATAATAATTATAATCTACACCATAGGGCTGTTGTAAAAAATACCTTAGGATTGAGACACACTGCATCTATCATATAAATGTTAAATAAAAATAATGTTTCCTGTATCCTTACTAGGGTTGGGCAAATCCAGATGTATATTATACTTTTCACATATTTCAAAATATTTTCAAATGTTTTGGTTGGGGTTCAATGAAAACCTCAAGTACATTTTGCCAAGTGCTTTTTCCATTAATTATTCAATCCATTTGTATTTCAAGGGAAATTCAGTCCACATGTTTCTAATTCATTTAGCACTAACTCATCAAAATATTGTTTTTCTCAGTGCTATTTTCTGTCCAAAGGCTTTTCGAGCCTTCTCTTCCTATTTTTATTTCTTAGAAACAAAAAGATAAAGCTTGCCAAGGGCAAACCCTAGTAAACTACCACAAGGTTTACTAAACACTGCATCTAGAATTCATTGAGTTTGAAGAGACTTCTATCAATCCACCCTGGTCCATGTCACTTCCCTCAGCGACTCCCTGGCTTCCTTGCCTTTTCCTTTCCTTTGACCAAGTTCTGTTTTGCTCATATTGTCCCATTATAGATTTCAGGTTTTCTATCACCCAGCATCCACAGGCCTATAGACACCTTAATCCTCTTCCCAAATCCCTTCCCCTTAATAAAAACCATCCCAGGCTGGGGCCAGTGAAATAATCAATTTGTATCTCTTCCCAAAATATTCGCATGGGATCCATGGCCAGCCTTAAAAATAGATAACACTGTTTTTAAAAAATCCGATCTTTTTATGTGTGTACTTTGTATGTGTGTGTCTGTGTGAGAAAGAGAGAGAAAGAGAGAGAGAGAGCGATACCTTATGTGTGATTGATGTCTTAACTGTGCATAAAGGGCACAGAAGTTGATGGTATCTTCATTCTGAATGCTCCAAAAACAGCACAAGCTGTACTTGTGGTTCCTATATCATTTATGGAGTATTCTTGCCAAAAAGGTTTAACCTGAATTGAATCATAAGGAGATTGTGGAACATGCTACAAGATAACTTGTCTGAACTCTCCAAAAATGTCGATGTCGTGAATAACAAAAGCCATCAGGGAATTCTTCTAAATTAAAGGAAACTAAAAAGACAACATAGCTAATTGTAATATGTTATCCTTAATTGAATTCTGTATTTTAGAAAATAGTTATAAAAGGCATTCTTGAGACAATTGGAGAAATTTTAATATGTTACATTTCTTCAGTATAATAATGATATTGTGATTACACAGAAGTGGATCATTTGCTTAGAAGGTAGAGTTTGAAATATTTAGGGGGGAAGTGACATGCTGTCTACAACTTTAAAGTTGACTGTTTCACCACATAATGCCAAGTACAATATGCATAAATGTTAGTTATGTTAGTTACAAATAGTTTAGAAAATACATATATGTATAATGTATATACATTTGTATATTTATGAAGAGAGAGTAAGTAAATATGAAAAAAAATGTTAATAGGTGGTAAATCCACATACACCTACTCGCACAAACATACACCCACACCCACAACTATACACACACACATACAAAGGAAATGTGGTTGTAGACTTCTAACAGCAAATTTGTAAAATTCATCTCAAATCAGAAGTCAATTTGCCTTTTAAAAAAATTGAAATATTTAGATTTTCGAGGTTGACTGATTCACCACCTAATGGTTACTTGTAATATGCATAAATGTTAGGGTTTTAAAATTTATTTTGATGATAATATTGCAAATGAGTGTTGTTGCTGTATGTGCAAGTAGACATGATGAAACAGGTCATCTCAATGATTAATGGGGTGATGGGCTCCCAAAAGTTAAAGGACCACCTGAAAGTATGCGTATATACATTTTTCCTGGTAGAGTATACATAAAATTTACAAATGTACAAAGCAAACTAAGGAATGTTCAAACTGCTTTAAGTATCTAAATGGGTATTCTGTATATTAAGAGAAATTTCAGAAAAACCTCTAATTTGTCATTGCTAATAATGCATGTGGCACTTTATAGCAAGGAGTTCACAGAAGCTAGTGGAAGCCCTTTAGTAAAATTGAAGCCCATTCACCAGTTACACCCAATAGGTGTCAACATGTGTAGAAACTGCTTCTTGAGAGGCTCAACACATTGGTAAGATATTTAAATGACCACTTTAGGAGCCAGGAAAAAAGGAAAGGGAGATAGTGGGAAAGTTAGTCAGCCAAGAGGTTGAGCTTGTGCCTTTGAAAGATTGCAGCATGCAGCCCCCCAGAGTATGAAAGGAGAACTGACTGTGCCTTCTAATGAGAACACGGTGAACCTTTGCAATGTGACTTTTGTTTTGGAAGGGGATTTGGGACATCACCGGTTTATGTGACACAATGTACACCAGGTGGTCCTAGTTAGGTGAGGGGTTTTATGTAAAAATAATCCTTCTTTGGCTTTATTCAGTACAATAAAACCACTAAGACGTTTTCCCATATGAAGTATTTCTACAGGCACATTCAAAATGTTGATCCCCTTTTTTATATGCATTTTTCATGACTCCTAAGACGTTTACCAGGTTGGGAAATCTGCAAAAACTGGTCCCTTGACAAAGTCATGGATGCTTTTTACCACAACAGGTTTGTTTTGTTTTCATCTGAGCCCAACGTACTTTCATAACATCTCTGACTATGGGCGTCACAAATAGGATCAAATATTATTATCCTAACCTTACTACTGAAGGCAAGGGTCTCACAGTGACTCCTAAAGGCTATCGAATTCTGAGTTATTATTGCACCTTCATATTGAAGACAGCAGTCCAGAATTTGCCCATGCTGAACATTTTTGTAGCATAAATTTCTCCTAATGAAACCAGTAATGCACAGTTTTGTTCTACAAATATAAAATAATACAATATGTATTGTTCATATAGGTATATATGTGAATATATCTATGCCACAATGTTTGATATTTGGGTCAATCATCTGAGGTCCTGAGCATTTCTGAAGTGTTTATAGAATCTTCACTGAAAGATAAAAGAATAGTCAGGAGGGATTTACTTTTACACGCTGAGTAGAGTGAAAGTGATTCAGACCTAGATTTGAATTTGAAGCTGTCATTATTATTATGTGACCTTGAGAAAAGTTATTCAGTCTCTTTGAGCTTTATCTGTTTCCTCATCAGTAAAATGCCAAACACTGTGACCTCATTGTGTTTTTATGAGGACTAAGTGAGACATCTTTTGATTACTCTCATTTAATTAGATTACTCAATTAATTCTTTTCCCAACATCCTTCATAGCAGAGTTCACCTACATATCCTGGCCATTTAAAATAAAAATACATACTCTCTTTTCTATTTCAAGTGCCAATCATCCATATGAGTACATATGGGTATTTTAGGCACAGCAAAAAGAATGAAACTACAGCTTTTGTTCATGTCCTATACCACATTACTAAAAGTGTCAGGGAACAGTACATATGATTAATGCTGCTGAAATGGGCAGGAAATTATTCAGGTGGATTCAATCAACCCAGCCAAACATATAGGTAGCTTATTAAAATTTAGACAAAAGTCTACAGGCACTTAATACATAACGATGACTCTAGATCTAAATTAAGAGCGCTCCCCACCCCCATACACCCCAGCCCTTGCAACTCACTTCCTGGAAGCAGCCACTCTTCTTATAACTAGAGTTATTGACCTGCTTTTCAACTTTTTTTTCCTCTCTGAAAGAAAGACACGTGACCTGTCCTAAACCCTAACCCAAACCCATTGCTGAAACACTGTGCCATTGAGCCGGCCCTTGAGGCTGTCTCTTACCATAGCAAAAGCAACATGAAATTGATGTGCTGCTTATTTTCAACTACACCTTCAGACCTGTGCACTCCTCCATGTGGATGAGAATTTTGAAGAAAAAGAGGCACAGTATAGATTTAATGGAAAAAGATAGTTATCCTGGAAAAAAAAAACAAACATAGTTTTCTGGATAAGGGTTCTTGCACTTAGCTCACTGGATGTGCCTTAGATATTTAAAGCAGTCATTTCAGATGCACAAGGTAAAGTGCTTTTCAAAGTTAAAGGTCTTGTGTTTGCTATTACTGCAGCAGGAGGCAAGGGCTTTTCCCTTCCTGCTCCTTAGATCACTTCACCTAGTCTTAGGAGAGACAGGCCTCCTCCACTGGCCAGCCCCCAGCCTGAAATTCCCTTAATCATCACAAAAGGTTTCACTCTTTTTAAAATCAGTCAAGAAAGGCAGCTTCACATGGCAGTAAAAGTCCAGTGCTATGATTTACCAGAAATAGGACCTTAATAATAATAAAATGACCTGTCTGTATAAAGTGCCTCCCATTCAAAGAACAACAAATACATTTGTGCTGTGTGGGTCATTTGAGAATGCAAGAAGACTAATGATTTTTAACTAGAAAATTAAATACAAAATTAATGGTTACAATGTTAATTGACACATCAGTTGTAGACTCTGAGTAACTGTGAGGGTTAGATATGATCGAGAGCTGTGGAAAATACAATAGATCAGGTTTTAGTTCCAGTTCTTGCATTCACAAACTAGGTGCTCTTGAGAAAGTTATTCAACCTCCCAAGGTCTCCACTTTTCTCATCTGTAAAAGGAGGGTATCAGCTTGGAGCAGCATATACTAAAGGGTGTTCCCGGGAGCATGCATTCTACAAATTTTGCTTCCCTACCCTTACTTCCACCCCCATAAACATAAACAATCTTTTGTGACATCCATTTGTTATACAAACTTATCTTGTAAACATCCAAAAGAGGTATTTATGTTCAATATTTTCTAAAATTATTGTCCTACAAAATCATTTTTTGAACCAGGAAGGCAACAAAGTATTTAGCTGGCAGCATACCTATATCTGTACTAGTGAGGCTTTTAAAATTTGCTTTATTATAGTATTATTTGGTTGCCAGATACACTGAAAACAGAAAATGGGCAGTTTCAGCCTACTGCATTAGTTATTTTCTCCTCAGTTAATAGCAATTTTGATTCCTCCAAGCTGCCACTTGGCTTTGGAAGGTCTTCCTGAGTCATTCACCAATTGTCTCAGTTAAAAATAGTACCCTGTCATGTGGGAGCGATCATGACCAACAGCAAGCATGACCTTATTTAACATTACACACGCAGCCCATGAGCTTCTTTCTCTTAGATATCTTTGAAAAGACCAGCAAAATCTAAAAATTAACCTGGGTAGTGCAGATATAAGCCATTTTCAAGTAAGGCAGGAAAAGGCTTTTCAAAAACAAAAAACACTCCTGACATAAGACCCTAGAAAATGGTGGGGGGCGGGGCAGGGGTAAGATTGTAGAGGGAATTTTTTCTTGTTAATTTGGTTTTCTTGTTTTGTTTCATTTTGTCCTTAAACACTGAAATAATTTGTATAACAAAAAGCAAATGCCATTCTTTGATGGAATGGTATGGTGGTGGTTTCTGAGGGATGAAGGAAAGGGGAGTATACTCTGCTGGCATGCATCTCTAGATTCTTGCCGAAATTTTACCACTTGCTCATTGTGGCCATGACCCAATCACCTGCCTTAGCGTGTATGTGTGAGTGTGAGTGTATTTTAATTATTTTTAAATTTTAAAGTATAAAAGTACTACAAACTCAACTCACAAACTTCAGGAAAAAGAGGAAAGAATCACTCCTAATACCACTATCTAAACACAGGAATTATGTTTGTGCATGTCCCTCAAGTCTTTTAAAATACGCTCATTATTTACATGGTTGTAATTCTGATGCATGTGAAATTTTCCATTTAACATTCCACTTACATTATATCTTATTTCATTTACGTTATGTCATAAGCTTTTTCCTAAGATGGTACCCAAACCTCACAGCTATCATTTTATAAGGGCTATCTAAAATTGCATCAGTTTACATTCTTGGCTATTCCTTTATTGTGGGACTTTTCATCTGCATCAAGTTTATAAATTACTATGCAATTAACATATTTGTGCGGTTGCCTTTTGTATATTTTTGGGTAATTTTTAGGACATATTTATAGGCATGAAATCACCGGGTCAAATGAAATGAACTATTTAGGGATCTTGGTATAAAATACAAAATTGCCTTCCAAATTAGTTGGGTTATTTTAATTTTGCCACAGTGTTAATAGCCTTAGTTGTTAACATTTAATTTTTTTTTTTTTACTAACTTGAAAGTATCTTTGTTTTTACTTGCATTTCTTTGATTATTAACATGGGTATATTAACTTTGAAAAGCAGGTCCTCACCCTATCATTGTAAAAATGGAGTTCCCTGGTAATGCTTGCATTCTCCTTAACAGTATTTTAATAATTTGCAAGTCAGTAAACCCAGTGCTCTGACCCTCAGGCCAAAGTCAGGCCTCAAGTTACAGGGCAATCAATCAAGAGAAGCTCTAAGCTAGGCTTCCAGCCCTGCCCCCTGCCAGAACAGACTAAGAAATTGTTCTTTTCAAAGACTGCCCTGGGTTTGCAGCAAGGCACTATGCAGCTAATATTTTCCTAAAGTTTGATGTTTTTCTCTGCTCTTGTTATGACGTTTTAGTTCTATGTACTAAATACTCATGAAAATCTATTTTGGGCCAAATAGTGTAAAAAATGAATAAGACATAGTCTTCCTCAACAAGATTAAAATCTAGTTCAGTGGTTCTCAAATGTGGCTAAAAATAAATACAATCATCTGGGGGAACTTTCAAAAAAGAACAATTTCCTGCATTCATCTCAGACCTGCCAAATCAGAAGCTTCAGTCTTCTGTATTTCTAACAAGCCACACTGAGGTACAGACAGGCTCAGGATCCAATGACCTAGAGTCTGCTTCTTGGTATTGTTCTCCAGACAGCAATTCTAAAGCAAAAATATAAGAAGGCAATTATCTGTGGGAGGATGTGTGAAGGGAAGAAGGGAAAAATCAGCTTAATCCTGGAGGAATGATTGATCCTAACAGAATAAAGAGCAATTGCACAATGCCTATTAACTGTTTCCTTTGGAAAAGACCCTTTCAAACCAAAGGTAATAATTATTATTCTGCTATAATAGAAAGAGTCGTAGACCTACCTTTTACCTGGGCAGTTGAAATTATGTCTTTATTTTCTTTTCTCCATTGATAATCCAGCCTCCTTGCCACTAGAGTAATCCCCCAAAGCACAGATGGGATCCCCATTGCTAACCCAATAAACCTTCACCTTCTTAACCTGACAATCTAGGCTCTTCATTAGCTCTTCCCAAACTACCTGTGTTTCTTACAAGGATAAACTCAGTTGTACTATTATTGGATAAGTTTTGCTTAGAGGGCAACATGTGAGCCCTCCATTTCAGCCCCTCGGTCTAAGTCTCAATTTCTGAAGATGTTCAGCACCCTCTCATCCCTTTGCACACCATTGATAAGGCCATCCTTGTCACCTTGAACGCCCTCTTCCCATATCTAGTCCAGCTCATATCTCACCTCCTTCCAAAGCTCTACATCATCCCACCAAGTACCTCTATACAAGCCCCTCCTTTTATTTTATCCACTATTGTTAGCTACCATTTGTTGAGTATTTATTGTTATGCACTCTACTAAAAGTTTTACACATACTAGTTCACAAACTTACCATGAATTAGGTATGCCCATTTTTCAGATAAGGGGAAATAAAATCCAGAGACATTAAATGCAGTATATAAGTTTAACCTGCTACTAAATGACAGAGCATAGACTCAAACCCAAATCTAGAAACAAAGCCTACACTATAATAATATTCCCTCTCTGCCATCCCAATCTCCTAGGACCTCCCATTGCTCTTTATTTATTCGAGAATCATCACATCCACCTTATGTTAAAGTTAAGTTTAAATGAATTGGGCTCCATTTATGCATAGCAGTCTCTCAAGGGCAGGGAACTGAACAGGTGGTTAATGCTTAATATTTTCTAGAATGCTTATGTTTTGCATTTCAGGAAGTTCTTGGTGAATATATGCAAAATGAATATAGTCATACTTCCACCAATAAAATTTTGCTGTGAAATACACTAATTAACTAATTTTCTCTCAAATCCATTATTATTTGTCTTGTTTATTACACTGACTCAGGGATTCTTAATATATTTGTCCTTAAAATACAACAAAGCCAAAAGGCACAGTCTGAGACCAGAGTCAGTTTAAAAGCAGTTATTACTCTTATCCCTCAACACCAGCATTATAAAAGGTCCCACTGGATTAGCACCTAAAATGTCATGCATTTAAATCGCTTTAATATTTTTTCAAAGAGGCCTTGGCTATGATACCACATATTTTCTGATTAATAGAAAATAAAATAAAAACCATATGTGAATAGTATCTACTACGAAATCTGAAATGAAATTTAACAAAATAAATTCTGTTCTCTCTTCCACAATTGAGGGCCCGTATCTCATCTTCCATGGGTCTAATGTGCCATTGAAGGTACAAGATTATAGAATCCCAGGGCATTAGAGTCATCTCATTGTCAAAGTGACCACTTACTCTATGTTTTCCCAAACGCAGTGGTTTGAAATGCTTTTAAATTGGGTAAACTGTGTTTCTGAACCTTAAATGTTACTTTGCCATTATAAGAAAATGTGCAAAAGGGTCTGCTTAAGAAAAAGAGAAAGAGAGAGAGAGAATGAGAGAGAGAGCCAGCTCTCAAAGGCCAAGAGAATGCCATCAAGACAAAGGTTTCTTACAAAGGGAATAGTGTTGAGGCCAAGAATGGGTTAACCCTGAGTCACTCTCCTCCCACCTCTTCTTCTTTCAGCCTGGCAGATACCATACAGCTGTTGAAAACTATCTGTCAACAAAACTATTACTGTCTTTCCTGGGATCAACACTATGTCCTGGACCCTCAAGGTCAGCAGAGCCGCCTTAGGAACAAGGGCAGGCGAAAAGCGGAACGCCCACAAGACCAGTGAAACCCAAGCAATGCTGGCAGGTGGAGGGCCTTCCCCAACTGCTGCAAACCCTAAAGGAAAAGGTAGGGCTCAAAGGGCAGAGGCTACCCAATAAAAGAAAGACATATTTCCCCACCCTAAACACTCTTTTCGGGAACAGCCCAAGTTCTTGGTTACCTTTTTTCCCTTCTCCCTTCTTGCTCCAGCTATTGCTTCCATTTACAGTTAGGAAAAAGAGTTGATGCTAGAAATAAATAACTCGAATAGTATAGTAAAAATATTGGCTAGTGGTTAAAAGGCAGTTACTCTGTGTTCTGTGCCATGTTAAGCCCTTCCTATAAATCATCTTCACGCACACACAAAACCACACACACAGACAAATGACAACAGCAAAAAATAAACCCATTGAGGTAGATTCTGTATTTTTACAGATGAGAAAACCAGTTTAAAGAGGTTAAGTAACTTGCCTGGGGTTTCGGAATTAATAGATTGTGGAGTTCGAATTTGGTTCAATTCGATAAAAGAATTGATCCAAAGTCCATGCATTTAATAAGTATATTTCTGCCTTTCCTTAATTCTCTTCCACTGTGGGAGCAGGGGATGTCCCAGAGAGGGTTTAACAAAGGAAACCCCAATCTCCCAGAATTTCTTGGGTAACAATTTATGCCACCAGAAAGCTGTGATCCAGAGAGAACTCTCAAAGTCATAACATAACTACTGGTAAGATATAAATCATACAATCTTTCTAAAAGGCAATGTCTCAATAGTCATCAAAAATCCTGAATAATGTGATACCCCTTGACTCAGCAATTTATCTAAATAAAGTGAGGATATTCACAAAAGTTTAGGTAGAGTCATCCATTGATACTGTTTATATTAAAAATCAAGGGGGAAAATCCCACTGTTAAAAATCAAGGTACTGGCCAGGCATGATGTATCACATCTGTAATCTCAGCACTTTGGGAAGCCAAGGCAGTCGGATTGTTTGAGCTCAGGAGTTTGAGATCAGCCTGGGCAACATGGTGAAACTCCATCTCTACAAAACATTCAAAAATTAGCCCGGTGTTGTGGCATGTGACTGTGGTCCCAGCTACTTGGAAGGCTGAGGTAGGAGGATTGCTGGAGCCCAGGAGTTCAAGGCTGCAGTGAGCTTTGATCACACCAGTGCACTCCAGCCTGGGTGACAGAGTGAGACCCTGTCTGAAAAAAAAAAAGAAAGAAATTATGGTACTAGTCAAAGAATACATTGAAACACAATACTGTAAACTCATTAAAAAACAAAGTTCTGGAAGAAAATAGATTGGCATGGAAATACATTTATAATAGATTGTGGTGATTAAAATAATTTATAAACAGCATATAAGTATGATTCTATTTAAATGTGTAGGTGTATATATAATGTAGAATATATATATACATATTCTAAACAGCATAAGTATAATTCTACATTTAAATAGAATCATACTTATATACTGTTTAGAATGTATATGCTACATTATACACTAAGCCAACAACAAATATGGGTGGGTCCAGAATTTATTATTATAGAATCAGAAAATCCCAGTTTTGGAAGATCTCTTTGAAGTGTTGTAGTCCAGGAGTGCCCATCCCAGCATCCGTGACAAATAATACCCAGCATCTGACCAACGGCTTCTACTGTCACAGAACTTATTAACACCTCCTTTGCCCAATTCCAGTGAATGTTTATACAGCACATGTGGTTTACAAAATCTGTCTGTGCAGAACAGACCTACGTCAACATGCTTTAGTAGAAAAAAGAGGTGGCAAATGTGATCCTAAGAAATGATTAGCTGCTAAGAAGCCATTTTCTTCCATAACTTTCTCTTCACAGGAAAAACGTGGTATAAATCCAACTAAGTAAAGCTAATAAACTAATTTGAGCTTCTCCAGTCACCAGCAATAACAGTTCCAACATTTATAACCACATTTGAATCTGTAACTGTTCTGATAACTGCCTCCAAAAGTCTTTATTTGTTTACATTAGTGATACTTCTGGAAAATTCTTCCAGTAAAAACCAGGCCCCAACAAGAGAAAAAAAGAGAAAAATAAGAAGCTTGCGTTATTGAAAACCAAGAGCTGAACTAGTTCTTCAGGGTATGTGAGAATGTTCTTGAATTTTTAAATTTGTATTCTTGCTTTACATTCAGTGTATATCACCAAGTTCTGCAGCACAGCTCTAGCCAAAGTCCAACAGATTGTTCTGAAACTGGACATCTATGTCATAACAGAGAATTGTTTAATTTGGAGTGGCAAGGTAGGCATAGAATGAGTGTGTGTTGTGGGAGGGAAGGTGGCATTGGCTCATGTAATTCATTCATTCATCCATCTTTTTATGTGCCAGGCATTCATCTAGCCACTAAGAAATAAGGCAGGTGACCAACATTTTCTCACTTCGGGCAGTTTCCAATCTGATGTAAGTGCTATGATGGCTAATGAAGGATGGAATGATAACATCCAGGAAAAGAGAAGCAGGTATAGTATTTCAGGAAGAGGAAAATGTATCATCAAAGATCAGTAAACCGAAGTAATCATTGAATAGCCAGAAGAAATTCGGTGTTGCTGTGGAGAGAGAAGGTACCAGGTAAGCAAAGATCAGACCATGAAAATTCTCGTAGGCCCGGGTCGAAGTCTAAATTTATGCTCAGGGTAATGGGAAGTCACTGGTGAAACAGTGTAGCATACTGGGAGTCCCAATTTTGGAATCAATTCCTGAGTTTGAAAACAATCTCTGCCCTTACTATCATCTTAAACCATATGAAATTGATAATATTAGGCCACTTCTTACAAAAATGGCAATCTTATATTGTTCAAACAAATAAAAAAAAAAAAAAGAAGAATCAATTCCCGTCTATGAAGTATTCAACTGAAGCCGGCTGAGGTCTCATTCATTACAGCAGGGAGTGGGAGAGCCCATCAAAAGTCCAGCCAAAAGGGCCAGGCAGGTCTGCTGACTCCTCTCAGAAAATGACACCTGCCTTTGCTGATGGCTCAGGGAGGCTATGCTTATGCCCGGGGAAGGCACTGATCTCAGCCTTCACTCAGTATCCTCAGAGCCCACCTTCCCTGCAGTGCCTGTGCCTGCTTCTCCTGTCCCTGTTTTGGGTCAGAAAATGTATAACTCTGCAGAGCCTGCTGTTTGTGTCATTCCCCAGCTATCTGATCCTGCTGGAGGAATTCCTGGCAAACAAGGCCCCATGCACACACAGGCCTCTCTTTTTCTTTCTCTTGCTCATTCACTCTTTTTTTTTTTTTTTGGCTCAGGAATCTGCCTTCTCTGGTAAGGCAGGGATGAGCTTTCTGAATTGTGTTTATTTGCTGGCGCTCTGGTGTGAAAGCACTCCCCGTCAACTGCATATTAATCTTGTCATCAGTCTGTATCTATTTTCCTCTGCCTCCCTCCATTGGCCTAATTTATGACTTTCCCTTCCCTTACTTTGTATTGTCACAATGGCAAGGAGAGCTCTGTTATGGGTGCTTAGGCCTAGGACAGCCACAAGACCTGTCCTAATAAGATGAGAGGCAGAGTGATGCAAAATCCTGCAATTTGTGTTGCTGGGCTAAATTTAGACCAGGCCTTCCCTAGTTGATTGTGTGCCACTGAACCACATTTATTGATGTCCCATAACATGCTACACACTTTGCTTAGTGCTATCAGCAAATGAAGAACTAGGAAATCTGGCCCCATCTTCTAGTGGAGAAGGCATCTGGAACAACACAAACAACACAAGCAGAATGTGTATTTTAATCGCAGAACCACAGATATTAACACCACAGACTTGAGTTGTTTCGACAAAATGGGTCTAAGTTCCAGTTCTAACACTTTCCATGTGTGTGACTATTTTTGTGTCCATTTGTGAATAAACATGTTAATTATCCTTCTCTAAACCTCAGTTTCCCCATCTCCAAAATCAATGAAATAATATCGATGCCATAAAGCAGTTATGAGAATTACATGACAGAATGTAGTCTTAGCTCTTGTTTTAATGTGTTGCAAATACTAAGCACCCAATATATGTGATAATTATTATTTAAAAAGGAGAATGAGAAGAATAAAAAGAGAAAAGGAAAGAATTACTGCTATAATTAGGAAGTAGTTAATGTTGTTTTTGAAGCCCTGCCAATTAACCTTGAGCCTTATGTTAATATGGAGTTTTTTATATAGCTAGAGCCTTAACAACAAACTGTGTGTTTGAAATCTTGACAAAACCTCAAGTCGGGCAGCGTCATCCTGTCACTGCCCCTGGAATTAGACTGGGGCTCAGACATTTAGTGTGCCTAAATCCTTAAGTGCTGTCTTCAAGGACTATGTATCTTGAACTGGGACTTCTTTATGACTTGTGGCTAAAATGAGTTCTCACAAGCTAAGTCAGATTCCATGTCCGAATCAGTGCTGCTCTTAGTATCAAGGTCAACTCGTGGCTATTTTTCTAGTCATCTTCTGTGACAAAGGTCATAGTCACTGTGATGGTTAATACTGAGTGCCAACTTGATTGGATTGAAGGATATAAAGTATCGATCCTGGGTATATCTGTGAGGGTGTTGCCAAAGGAGATTAACATTTGAGTCAGTGGACTGGGGAAGACAGACCCACCCTTAATCTGGTGGGCACAATCTAATCAGATGCCAGCGAATATAAAGCATGCAGAAAACCGTGAAAAAGTCAGACTGACCTAGCCTCCCAGCCTACATCTTTCTCCCATGCTGGATGCTTCCTGCCCTCAAACAGCAGGCTCCAAGTTCTTCAGTTTTGAGACTCAGACTGGCTCTCCTTGCTCCTCAAGCTTGCAGACAGCATATTGTGGGACCTTGTGATCATGTAAGTTAATACTTAATAAACTCATATATATATATAACAAATATATATATAAAGAATATGTGTATATATGTATAAAGAATATATATATATCTATATAAATATATAGATATATATATATCCTTTCAGTTCTGTTCCTCTAGGGAACTCTGACTAATACAGCCCTGAATTAGACTCAGCCCAACATGCTGTGAGTGCTTAGTTTGGATTGCAGAAAAATGGGACCCCAGTGAGTTCCAGAAGAAAGCTTCAGCACACAGTATCTCCCCTGATGGGCCCTAAGCCGATTTCCAAAGACCTGGTGTTCCATTCCTCCCAAGTGGCAATTTCAAACTGAGGTGTATGATTTCTCTGTGGAATTACCCTTTATCTGAATGTTTTTGTGAAATTCTAAGAGACCATAGGAATTTAGAAAGTCTCTGGATTCTGATAGTCCTTAATTTAAAATTTAAAAGCAATCTTGAAACTCACTCTGACACTCATGTACTAGGAGGACAGAGGGAATGAGACAGATGGCTAAGCTATGCAAAGCTTGCCTATCTCTCTGGCCTTTCACAGAATATCCCTCTTGCTTTTCTCATGTTCCACCCTGACCTGGCTGATGCTAACTCATCCTTCAGGTCACAGCACAGATGTATTTTGGTCAAGGAAGCCTTTGCTGACCCTTCATACCTGCCCACCTGAGTGCACTCTGCTTTCCCCACATCAGTGCATTTATCACACTACATTTGAATTCCTTGTTTGTTTTCCCTGCCATGCTGTAAACTCAGTGATAGCCAGGACCCTGCTTGTCATTCATAGGCATTATTTGCTGCTGCTCCTTAGTGTGGGGTCTGGCTTTAGATGTATATTTACTGAAGAAAAGGAATAAGGTGGGGAAAGGAGGCAGCATTATTGGATACATGGTGATCAGGCCTCAATGACAGCAAAGCATCAACTTCTTCAATTCTGGGCCTGTGATGCTGACACCAGAGGATGGTCCCTACATGTCAGAAAAGCACCAGAATCAAAGGGTCTGAGCATGGACTTCCCTGGACGTGATTGAAGTGAGGAACTATTGCAGTTTATTTGTCTGCATATTGTACTAATTTAGCACTAATCTCAGGCTGCTCCTAACTTGTATGCGAGTTTTTCTGTCATCCTGAGAAGTCTCATTCTGATTTCTAGTCGAAATTTTACTCTTGAAAAGTATAATTATTTTTCAGTCCAGTTTCCACTCATGGCTAGGACTCGCTTTTGACAAAGACAATTAAGAGATAAGATATATGATTTTTTGGATGTTGATGGAAAAAAGCATTTGAGAAATAAGCAACACCCAAATTCAAAAGTAAATCGCTGTTCAAAAAAGATCTTTTAGTAACAGATCTGTCTCTCTTTCTCTGTGTCTCTCTCATATGCACAAAAACAACACACACACACTGAGTGGCAAATTAGAAGCTGAAAGACTTCACAGGAAAAATAGAGACAGACATCTAGTTCCAAACTTACTAATTTTATGTCCCTAAGCAAGTAATTTCATCATACTGTTTCTCAATCCCATCATCTATAAAATTGGGATAATCATGCCTATCTGGTAGGATTGTTAAGAAGATTAAAAATAATATCTGTAAAGCATCTCACACACAGTAGGCACTCAATAAAAGGCAATGATGATGATGATGTCTGACACTCACAGGGAAGGAGCAGAGGGAACACTGAGTACCCTGGCAAAACAAACCCATTACAGCCTACAGGGAAATCCCAGGCTGGGACATGAGGTAAGTGAAAGCTCTGGATTCTTGAGATGGTAACGTGCAAACACCATGGAGACATCTGATTACATGACTTAGCATTGATTTGTGGAACTTGCAGACTGTCCAGAACTCGGGGGCCTTCTCCAGTCCTGGGCATAGCTGGCTGCGAGTGTTGGCAGAAGCCTCTGCACAGTGACACTTCAGAAGGCAAACTGGTCCTGGCTACTTCTTTGCGAGTAGTAATTCAGACATTCCCAAGGGGTTCGCAGCTCCAACCAAATACTTTAGTATACTCCATTTTGTCCATTTGTGTTTATAAAACTGGTGGCTTCCTAGCTGAGGATGTAGCAACACTTTCTCCTTCAAACCCTCAACCCTGTGAGTTGTTGGCCTGCAGAAGTCCTTTCCCACAAAGACAGACAGTCTCTGCCCTTTTCCTCCCCTCAGCTGAGATCCCTAGAGTTCTCAGATACGATCATTCTATGTCTGAGATCTTCTCTCTCAGTTTCTTATGACCTCCAGGAGTAACTCAGGCCCAGCTAATTTTTATCTATCCTACTGCATATTTTACCGGTATAAATATTGACAGAATTGAAATCAGACTATATGTACAAATTTCCATCCTGCTTTTTTCATTTAACATGTTAGTGACCATCTCGCATCTTTTAAAATTTTTGGTACGTGTTATTTTTAGGACAGCATAATATCTCATCACACGAAGGATCAAAATCTACTCAACGTTCCTCCCCTATTGAATATCTAGGTTGCCACTCCTCCTCTTCTCGCCAACATATTTAACAAAGTTTCTGCAGGGTCATGAAATACATGCAGATGCATAAGCACCAAACAGGAGAGGATTTCTTAAGGAAGATAATGGAAAGTATTGAGTGCCCTGATTTTACCGCCCTGTTATAAGAACTGGGGGTCATTTCATGAAGTAAAAGGACTCAAGTAATTAAAATAATTAAATAAGTCAAGTTAGTGTGAGTCAGTTGGTGTGATTTGCTCTCACCAGGGAAGTTCAAGTCAAGCACTGTACTAGAGTTTAAAAACAACGGAGTCATTTAAAGACCATTCCTTGCATTCATCTCAGGTCAACAGAGGATAAAGACCAGAGTAATCAGGGCTGAGGTTTCAGAACATGATGTGATTATGATGGTGTTCACCCTGTCATGTAGAGCCTTCCCAGCTGGCATTGGGTGTTATGAAATTCCCTTCCTCGGGCATGTGGAACCTTCACCACATGAGAGATTGGTGGGGACATCCCTAAGGCCTGACCTGTTACTGTGTTCTCTTAAAAGCATCATGGAGTTCAATGATCTCTTTTCCATCAAGAGAAGGAAAGCCTTTCCCAGCTGTGCCCCTGCTAAGGGCCACAAGGGACTTGATGGGGTAAAACACAAGGTCTGGTGTATGGTTTAGAAGAGGTTTGTGCCAAATTCCTTAAAACAAATTTGGAGTGATTCTAGCCCAGAACTCTCCTGCGAGGAGTAAAGGGAGACAATAAAAAAAAATCAAGTCTGCTAATCCTACCTAGAACTGCCCAAGACTACTTTGGGCTGGGGACACACATGCTCAGCCTTCAGAGATGCACATGGGTGCATTTTGTTAATCCCCATCACTGCGTGTCAGGGATAACTGATCTATGACTAAAAATAGTGTGAGGACAGCAATACCAACCATTTGGGGCTGAACTGAGGACACAGTGGAAAACTTGACAGCAACACAGTAGAACCTTCCTGGCCCCAGGCCTCAGGCTCAAGGGCAAGAGTCCGGGTTCATCTGCTGGAGAGCGTGATTAAGAGGCTCACCTTCCCACAGCGGGATCCAATGGCGATGATCTTCTAACACTACCGGGCACCTTCTGAGTGTAGCGTAAAGTGATAGGAAGTGGGCATGGCATGGTGTAAGACATAGTTCTTCTCTGGAAAAATCCTGCAACTGAGTGACACTTAAGAAGGATACAGAAAATAAAATAAAAAAGATTCTGCTTCACTTCACTGATTTCAGTGTGAAACTTTGTCTCCACCACCTACATGAACAGGGAAGGAAATCCAGACTGTAAGAGCAGAGGTCCATGCCCATTCTTGGCCCTGGTACAATTCTTTGGGTGGGAGGGAGGGAACTTGGTCAGAAAGAAGCCTTAAGCTCACATTTGCCAATTTGTTCAGATTAGTTACATGTACGTAGTGCCAAAATTTACTGGCAATGTTTTCTGTATAATTATAGCATCATTGAATCTCAGTGTTTTTCCACAATATAATTATGACATGTCTATTGATATAGGTTGGATGTTGTCCCTCCAAGTCTCAAGATGAGATGTAATCCCCGGTGTTGGAGGTGAGGCCTGATAGGAGGTGTTTGGATCATGGTGCGGATCCCTCATGAATGGTTTAGTGCCATCCCCTTGGTGCTGCCCTTGTGATAGTGAGTGAGTTCTCGAGAGATCTAATTGTTTAAAAGTATGTGGTACCTCCTCTGCCACTCTCTATTGCCCCTGCTTCTGCCGTGTGAGATGCCTGCTCCCTCTTTGCCTTCCACCATGATTGTAAGCTTCCGAGGCCGCCTCAGAAGCTGAGCAGGTGCAAGCACCATGCTTCCTATAAAGCCTGCAGAACCGTGAGCCAATTAAACCTTTTTTCTTTATAAATTACCCAGTCTCAGGTGTTTCTTTATAGTAACACAAGAACATCCTAACACACCTACTATGTGCCAGATATGGTGCAAAGAACATTTTTAAGATTGCCTTAAACACTTGTTACAGTGATCTTACCCAAACTGTATTTAATAAAAGAATAGTTCTTAGGAAAACTGCTAGGTATTCTCAAGAAAGAGCCTCATGCCATATTCCCTTAGAGTGGCAATTGGTGACCACAATACAAAGTCACATTGAGACATCCCTTATCGTCCTCAGAGTTCCAGACATAATTGATAGTGACAAAGGCACTCATTTTACTTCTCAGAATATAAAATCCTAAATGCTGTTGAACAAGGCATTCAATGGAGCTTTTACCTCCCTTGATGGCCTCAGGCTGCAGGCCTCATAGAGTTACATAATAGCTTACTTAAACAAGTTCAAATTCAATTAAATAAAAAAAGTCATATTTCAATCTTCAGTCAAACATTAGGGATTAATTGTAACAAAGAGTATAGCTCCATTTTTTTTATTTGACTACTGACAGCTTTTAAGCGTCACCCTTACCTTTCCCCTCGTGTCTGTTATCTGGGCAAGCAGAAAAAAAAGCTTGGGTGCTTCCTCCTTTCAGCACTCCTGGGAAGTTCAAACTAGACAAGCCCCTACTTGAATGCAGGGACCCTTCTCTGGGCCCCACCCCATCACCCACCTATTTTACCTATGAGAGTTTACCTACAAAGGCACTTAAAACAGCTCCTAGCACATAGTACAGTAAGTGGTATATAGGCGTAAGTCATCGTGATTATTGTGATTGCTGTCGTTGTTGATGGTTTTATTGTTAGAGAAAAGGACCGGCTATCCCCTGACTTGTGGCTTTCACTTCAACTTTGTGCCATTCCTGGAAAGCACACAACATGATTTACTTTTCCAACTTCTGCTTTTCCCTGAAGATTAATCCCTTATATTAGATATGGCTGGTTATTCAATCTTCTAGTGGACAATAAATTCTTAAATCCCTTGGGGGAAAAGGCCTAACTTCATGTCAGCCTCTCTGTGAAGCTTTTCCTAACTTTTCCACTTGGAGTTCATCACAAGCACCTCCTTCAATATGGTCCCATGATTCTGCTCTATCAGAACATTTGCCACTCTGCGCTGGAGTCTTTATGTACTGGTCTCTTGTCCCCACCAACGTGTGAGCTCCTTAGGGAAGGAACTATGCTGGTTTATCTCTGAATGCTTTTCCATTTTTTTCACTGTGGAGAAAAGCAAAGGGAACAAAGCAAAAATGTCACTTTTATGCATGCTGAAATTGAAAGTTTTGAGATCTCTCGCTCTCCTGTGTGTGTGTGTGTGTGTGTGTGTGTGTGTATGTGTATTTCCTGATGAAAATATTCATTGAGCAATTAAATCAGGCTGGGGTTTGGAAACAGGTCAGGGCTAGAGATAAGGATTTAAGGGTCATTTTTACACATTGCTTTTAGAAATGTTAGGAGTAGAAAAGGTCACCGGTGATGAGATTTTAGAGAGAGAAGAGGAGGAGGAGAGGGTAAGAAAAGAAACCTAAGGAATCTGGAGTTTCCAAATGCTTGCCCCTTATCTCTACAGATAGAGCAAATTGCTCCTTCTTTGCATCTCTAACAGATTCAAGCCCTCTCTAAGCTCTGGGGCCAATTTTGACCTTAGGGAAATTTAAGAAACTCTGAATCCTTTCTAACCATTCATTCATCTCTGCAGCTAATCCCAGATATGAACCAGTCCTGAGAAGTGTGTCTCTCTTGCCTTGTTCTCCAGGGTCTCATTACGTATGATAATCTCTCTAGAATCTTAATTTGACTTTGTCTTGTCCATGAGGTGCAAACTAGTCATGATAATTGTGCAGGGTTGAGATAAGAGTGATTAAATGGGACGGGGTGGACTGGTGATCCAAAACAAAAATAAAATATGAACAGGATGCCAAACCTTCATACATTAATCCAAAACAAAGGAATGAGTATGGAAAGCAATGGCTAATATTAGTTCCTGAGCTGTCACAACAAAAGGAACAGAGCACATATGTAAGCACGTGTGGGAGCTCCTAAAGTCAAGAGCCAGAAGAATTTGCCAGTATCAATAAAACGTGAGAAACAAGGCACTCATATACCCTGCTAGAGGAAATGGTATCAACCATCTTGGATAGAATTAGGAAATAAATTAGGAGATATATTATATACATATATATATATATATATTTTTTTTTTTTTTTTTTTTTTTTTTGAGACGGGTTCTCGCTCTGTCACCCAGGCTGGAGTGCAGTGGCGTGATCTCGGCTCACTGCAGCCTTCACCTCCCGGGCTTATGTGATTCTCCCGCCACAGCCTCCTGAGTAGCTGGGATTATAGGTACCACCACACCTGGCTGATTTTTGTATTTTTAGTAGAGATGGGGTTTCATCATGTTGGCCAGGCTGGTCTCAAACTCCTGACCTCAAGTAGTCTGCCTGCCTTGGCCTCCCAAAGTGTTGTGTTGGGATTAAAGGAATGAGCCTCGTGCCCAGCCAGGAAATGTATTTCAAAAGCCCTGAAGATGTATATCATCCTTAATTTTGTTATTCCACATCTAACCACTTAATGTAAGAAAATAATCTTTAGCATGGATGTTAATTTATAGGAATGTTCATAGAAGATAGAATGGAGAAGAAAATGAAGTCAATTGCTAAATTATGTAAGAAGATAGATGGGTCACTAGATATTAAGGAGCTTGAAACATTCCTCCTGAACATATCCTCATACCTTTTTTCCTTGCCTCCTTTAAGTCTGCTCAAATATGTCGCCCTTTCAATGTGGCCTTCCCTAAACACTCTCACCTCCCATCCCTCCACCCTATTCCTCTTTTCTATTTCGTTTTTCTCTATAGCACTTACAGAACACTTTCTATAGCACTTTCAAACACACTATAGAAACTAACTTATTTTGTCTCTCTGTCTGAATGATAATCTCTACAAGAAAAAGGCTTCTTGGTCTGTTTTGTTCACTGCTGCATTCCCAAAGCCTGTGAAAGTAAGGGCACACAGGGCATTTCCAAGGTTCTTTAGGGGGCAAATGTGGAAAAGAAAAGTCTGCCTTCTGGGCGGCATTTATGAGTACAGGCAGTCTCACAGTTTTGGAGGTGGGGAAGACGGGGAGGGAATGGGGTAAGAAAAGTTTGCCCACCAGTGGCTCTGTAAAAGGGATTGGGCCTTGTTTCTGCCTCAACAGCCAAACACACAAACAATAGCCATGTTTGCAAGGGTTTGGCAGATGAGTGGCTGTTACCTGAGTAACCTGAGGTCGGGAGTTCGAGACCATCCTAACCAACATGGTGAGACCCCATCTCTACTAAATACAAAGATTTTGCTAGTGTCTCCTGCCACACTTCTCCCCTCAATCTCCAACTCTTTCACCTATAAATGTTTCCTCCCAACTCTTTTCAGCTTTTGCTGCTTATTCCTCTATCTCACGGGTTTTGCACAGAACCAAGAGGCAGTCTCTCCACTGGTAAGTTTCCCAAATCATATGCACATGTAAATTATGATTCCAAGGCTAAAGTTTTGCTAAAATCTTGGTAAACAACTACTGGGTTTCTGTAGAAGAAATTTCATCAACACGTGAAGGGAAATAATCCCCATGTAGGGGAAGCTTAGTTGGTTGATTACTCAGTCTTGTCTTTTATTCTTCCTATTTGGTTATGGAGGCAAGAATAGCTTGGAGGTAAGTGTTGGCAGCTTTGATAGAAACAGAGGTCCATAGGGTCCAATTGCTCTTGGATGCCAAGAAAACTAAGGTGTTAACATTCCAGAAGGATCTAACAGAGCCCTGGTTAATCCATCTCATGCCGGCATCAGGTGAGTGAAATAAGCAGACCCTAAACCATGTGTTAGCCATCTCACCAGTAAACTCAGATCAACCATTCAAGCACCCATGGCTTTGTGATTGTTCATCACAGAATGCCTGTAAAGTAATGTAATTTACACTTCTGGGGTCAATTAAATCAGGCACACCATAACTGCAGTGACAGGTTAAGTTTCCAGGATAGTGACATCAACGATATAACTCCCAAATTCAGTTTACCTATTGTGCTTCTAAAATATTAAAAGGCACAGAGGAGCCAAGATGGTCAGTTTGATGTGCAAATTGCCTGGACAAAAGTGGAATTTTACAGCTATGGATAATGTCATATTGTGTTTTCCTGTCATCAAAATTGGTCCCAGAGAACAGAACATCAGGATGTGTCAGTACTGTATGTAAGATGACTGCCAGCTGCCTAAAGTTTAAAAAGTAAGATGAGAAATTTTTCTAAGAATAGTGCTTTATACCTTCTTCAGGCTTTCCATCAGGAAAAATCTCAAAACATTTGACTAAGTTATTTATCTTTAATTCTGTTTTTGTACTAGAGTTCATCAAAAAAATGAAATGAATATTTATTAAGTATTTTCCTTGTACCAGTGTGGTGGCTGTTTGACAAATTTAACAGAATGCTAAAATGGAATTTGATGCTGAAAGACTATATTTGTCAGGATTCTCCAGAGAAACAGAACCCATACGATACACACACACACACACACACACACACACACACACACACACGATGTAGTGTAAGGAATTGACTCTTGCAATTATGGAGGCTGGGAAATCCCACAATGTGCTGTCTGCAAGCTACAGACCCAGGAAAGCCAGTGGTGTAGCTTTGAGAACCAGAGGCCCAATAGTGTAAGTCTCAGTCAAGGGCAGGACAATACCGATGTCCTAGCTCAATAGTTGGAAAAAGAACAAATTCTCCTTTCCTCTGACTTTTTGTTTTATTTGGGCCCTCAAAGAATTAAATGATGCCCAGCATATTAAAAAGGGCCATCTGCTTTGCTTAGTCCACCAATTGAAATGCTGATCTCATCCAGAAACGTCCTTATAGACACACCCAGAAATAATGTTGAATCTGGGCATCCTGTCAAGTTGATTCAAAAAGTTAACCATTAGAAACATCAAGAAAAAAACTGATTCCACAAATGTGCACAACTTTCAAAGGAAATGATCAAAATCTCATACAGAACTCACTCATGCACTTGCATGAGGGACATAAAAAGTCAAGAGGCATATATTTGAAGAAAATGTATTTGGAGAGAGCTGTGCTATGTGTCTCCCATTCCACTCCTCCACAGGAGAGATAGGTGAAGGTACCACTTCCTAAGCCCAAATCTGAAGAGAGGGGTTTTTAAGAGACCAATATGAGATCTTAACAGAAGTCCTTGGAACTTAGGGGGATAGATATAATGGTTTGGTGTTTAAGCCACATCTGAGGCATATAAATAAAAAAAAAACTGGCTGAAACTGAATAGAGGGCTCTAGCATGACAGTCAACTACACTCCTAGAGTCAAGAGGAAAGAATTGTGCATTTTCTGTGAACCAGATGATTGGAGAGGACTGCTTGGAGGGAACATTAGACCTCAGTAGGAGGGAAGCTGGAGGTAGACTACTGGATACCTGGATATTATGCAAGAAGGCAAATAGTAATACATGCCAGACAAACTTTAGGTGACAGAACCCTAGTGATAGCCGAGGGTGGGGTCATCAAAGAATTTCCAAAAGCATCTAGGTAAGGAAGAATCAGGTCCCCAGACTGTCAACTTGGGGCCACATCATCATTCCTAATCCTCTCACCTCTGCCTTCTTCCCTCTGCCCTAACCCTGGGGAAACCAGAAGCACTAGTTGGAGAAGAAAAAGGCTAGCTACATGAGGAAGGAGAAAAGCAGCCAATTGTACCTGCCTTCCGGAACTGACTGCATACTTCCTGCTCAAAGAGGACCTAGAGGCAGGAGGGTAGAAGCATCAAGTTTAAATAAAGTTCTACAATTTTAATTCCTGAATTGAAACTGTATTTGTGATTCTAAAGGATGTAGCATATGTACTACCTAAGAGTGATGAGAGAAGTAATGAGATCTGGAAGGCTGAATAATGGCCTCCCAAAGATGTCCACATCTTAATC
Organism: Hylobates moloch; assembly: GCF_009828535.3. Lineage (NCBI taxonomy): Eukaryota > Metazoa > Chordata > Mammalia > Primates > Hylobatidae > Hylobates > Hylobates moloch. The sequence continues at coordinate 109,433,289 of NW_026652280.1, forward strand.
CTTGGAACTTGTGAATATGTTACTTGAATGGCAAAAGAGACTTTGTAGATACAATGTAGTCAAGAATTTTGACTTGGAGAAATTATCCTGGATTAACAAGGATGGCCCAATATAATTGCTGGGGTCCTTATGAAAGTTATGTAGGAGGGTCACAGACACAAAAGGCAATGTGATTGCAGAATAAGAGGGACAGCAAGAGGTGGAAAGATGCTATGCTGCTGGATTTGAAGATGGAGGATGGGACCACAAGCCAAGGAATTTATGCAGCCTCTAGACTCCAGAAAAGGGCAAGAAAACAGATTTTCTCCTAGAACCTCCGAAAGAAACACACCCCTGCAGACCTATTTTAGGACTTCTGACCTCCAGAACTATAAGATAATACATACGTGTTGTTTTAAGCCACCATATGTGTGGTAAGTTTTTAAAGCAGCAATAGTAAACTAATACATGAGATTTGCTCAAGTTTTCATGAAGATGCAAGGGAAAAGCCTCACTGACTAAAATTAAATGAACAGGAGGAAACAAAGGGAAAAAGCCTATTTTGTGATTTTGTATCTCACAAGGCAAGTTTGTTTAATGTAATAGTTACACTTTGTCATCTCCATTAGTATTCACAATAACTTTGTGATTAGCTATTACAGTTTCTCATTTTAAAGTGGAGAAACTGAACATCAGAAGTTAAGAAACTTGCCTAAGGTGACACAGTAGGCAAGTGAGACCAAAATAGGGAAAGAGCCTGCACTACTGGTGGTGCCCCAGCTGGTATAAGCACTCTCTCATCAACCTGGCTCCAAAGCCCATCCCTTTGTCATTGCACTATGCCATCTTTTAGGTGTGTTATATCCCAGTAAACCCATTGTTAAGTTGAAAATATTCTAAGTCAAAACTGCATTTAATATACCTAAACTTCTGAACATCATATCTTAGCCTAGCCTATCTTAAATGTGCTCAAAACATTTATATTAGCCTACAGTTGGGCAAAAGCTTATAACACAAAGAATATTTTATAATACAATGTTAAATATTGCATGTAATTTATTGAATACTGCACTGAAAGTGAAAAACAGAATAGTAATATAGGTCCTCAAGTATAGTTTCTGTGAGTAACGCTTCTGCACCATTGTAAAGTTGAAAAATAGTCAAAGCATTGTTGAGTCTAGCACTGTCTGTTTATGTAATGCGGGTACAAGGAAACTCTGGAGAATGCTGGATACGCTCATGATCTTGATTGTAGTGATGGGTTGCTGGCTGTATACATGATCAAAACATTTCAAATTGAACATTTTAAATGTGTACATCTTATTATATGTCAATTATACCTCAATAAAGCTGAAATAGGAGAAAAAGATATATTCAAAGATATGTTCAACAATAGCCCTTCTGTCTCCTCCTTTCCCTGCCCTATGGTCTCTCCCTCAGCCACCCCATCTCTGGATTGACAGCCCAGTCTGAGCTGTGTACTGGCTCTCTTCCCAGTCTTTTCCCCGTAGGGGATCCCTTTCTTAGTAACTATCTCCCTTCAGCTACAGCAGCAGGGACCTTGCCAGAGACAAATTGAACATTCTTCAGCATGCTGCTATGAATACAAAATGAAAATTGATCATAAAATCTTCACAGAAGATGACGTTGTTTCAAAAGTTGTTACAAGGTACTATAAGCATCATAAATCATTTTGAAAAGACAAGTCAGGCTGGTGAATTAGCATTTCTGTGAATTAGCCATTTGGCAAACTGGTTTTCAGGGAATTGTCTTTTGGTAAATTAACTAGAGCTCCCTGGCATCAATATCCTTCTTTTACTGAGGGAAATAAATGGGCTAAAAAGAGTATTGATCTTACATGAATTACCATAAGAATCTGTATGACCCTCCTAGAAGACAGACTTTGCATTTGCAAAAGAATCAAATATGTTATTATTTGCAAGATTATCTTGCCTGAAATTTATATTTTATTGATTTATAAGGTTTTTATCTTAAAGTTGTGGCTGGAGAGCCAGGTAAAGTACTAGAAGAATTCATAATTCAATGGAATGGTACTAGAGTTATCACCAGAGCTAACTGGTAAAGGCACCAACATGTATTTAGAATTGTGACTAGAGCTGATCGAGAAGATGAGAAGTGAAAATTCAAATATGCATTAAAGAAATAAATTCATTGAAAACACACTGAATGGTGGTTTTTATAATTCTATCCACCTCAATTGGGTGAAAAACTTTGAATATGTTTGCAGAAGAACTAGAGAGAAGGGTAAATTAAACATAGAGATAAAAGATGTGACATCTATCCCATCTAGGGATACACATTTAGAGTCTTTGTTGACATAGGAACCATAAAGTAGGCCCAACAGGCCATCAGCACCTCTGGCAGCATCATCTTACATGACGTAGTACTACAGAGGTTCTATGTACTGGTCTGCCTAAAAAATAACTGCAACTTGGCCTCATATATTTCCATTCAGTAACTGCAAATCTCCCAAGATGATAAAACATCCGAAAGTGTGTTATTGATCATCTGTGGCACCAACAGAATTATCCTAGATATTTAAAGCCCCATATCTCATATTCTTGTCTTGGATTCTTAACCTCTGCTTGAATGAGACCTCTGCTTGCTTAAGATAGAAAAAACATTCCTCATCATAATGAAAGTGCCTTTCAATCCTGAGAAAGATTAGAATTTAATATACTAATGATGAAGTAAATCAACACATACTACAGTATTTTTAAATATTTTTAGGAATAATACTATATATGTTTGTTATTTAATGTCTTTAATGTCCAAGAAAGTCTGACATATTAGTCAAACAAAAATCCAGTTACATGGTAAAGGAGTAGTGCCTTTCATAATAACTGTTCACACTGCTTTAGACAGTTTGCAAAAGGAAGCACAAGTCTTTTTTAACTTTTGATAGAATGGTAGATCAAAGACGGTTTGTGCTATGTTATTGCTTTATTCTTCTGCTAGGAGATTTTTCAGTCTCACACAGCTAACAGCATAGTAAACCTAACTGAAGAAATAGTGATAGATTGGAAAAATGTCATATAATTGTTATTGTCAATGGAACTATCAAGATGAGGCAAATTAAGAATCACAAGCATAATACATTTATTCACACCTTTCAACAGAGTGTTCAAAAGAAATTATAGCATAGCATAATATAGCAGAATCACAGGCTGACCCAGAAAAACAGAGAGCCACTATCATCAGCCAATTTAGTTTATAAGCATCTTGTAATATAAACAATGTTTAGAGAAGATGAAATCATAGCCAGTTCAAGTTAAAAAACGGTTCCAACAATGACAACAACAAATAGCCTGCACCTCGTGATTTGTGGGTGGCAATAGTAGATAGTAGAACTTAGCAAAAACAATAATTGCTAAAAGAAAGTAGTTTACTGAAACCTGCTGCAAAGTAATCAACCAAAATGCCCTGAGCATTCAGTGTTTCTTTCATGAATCCTGCGGTAAGGAACCTCCTATTGCTCAATTGCATTGATGATTTTAACATTATGTGCCTGCAAAGAAAACAGGTAGAGAGGAAAAGGCAGAGGTAATTCAGTTATCTTGAAACCCAGTGATACAGCTTCATTGCTACATTTCTAGATCAAAAGAAAAAAGTCTCAAGCAATTGAGAAAAAGCAGAAAGTGATTGCAAAAGTGTTAGAAAAAAATTATAACTAAAATAATCATTTAAGTCTACTTCTGAAAATGTCCAGAAAGAATCTTTAAGTAGTGCACAAAGCTTCCATTTTATTGAAGTAGTGCACAAAGCTTTCCCTCTTATTGAGGGATTTCTTCAATAAGACTGTCATAATCATTGGCCAAATCTTCAAGTTTAGAAGATAAAGAAAAGTTACATTTTTATTTTAGTTACTATTATAGAGATAAAAAAATCTTTGTAACTTGATCCTGCCAAAAAAATAGTTTGCTTCTCCACTGATCTTAGTTAATAGTGGTTATCTCTATGGTGTCACAAATGAGTGGTATTTACCTTGGGAGTAATCTAACAACTAACATCTCCAGAAACAAACGGTTTCTACATTATGATGTCAAACTTTTCAATTTAACTAGCAACATTTTTTTCTCGTCGTTTGGAATGTTGATACTTCAATCTTAGAGTAATTTAGACATAGCTATCACATTCATCTTGTGCATATATAAAAGGAAGATATAAAGAAAATACATTGTCACCTATGACTTTCTGAGTCCAACTCATCTAACTCACTTTTTGTCATATTTTGCCAGACAATATCACCTTCTGTACCATGGAGAATATATATAACGCAGTATTTCTTAAAAGAATGCTCCGTGATGCCCTTCTATTTGGTCAGCAGGGAGTTTCTGACACATTGATGTTTGACGCTTCAAGAACAGTCCTGCTCCACCCATGAAATGATTACATCATTCATCCTTATCTTGTTGCTTTGAATTTTCTATAATCTTTTCTAAGGATTTGGAGACTTCCCCTGCTTCAGTTCAATTTCTTGGAGAATAATAGGCAATCCTTTTGCACATACCTTTCCAACAAATATCACTCTCCTTTCATCTTGCGAGTATGCACGAATGATATTTTAAATAATAAATTATACTTTTTGAAAATGTCTAGTTTATTCTTATTCCAAAGTCACATTTGACTTAGGCCTTGATTTTAGTCAGATATTAATTTTAACTCCTAGCCATTTGACATTCTGTCAAAATGTATATTTGGTACAACTCTGCCTTTTATGAAACCTCTCCTTTGCCATCTCAGCTTTCATTCTCCCACACTCTTTTTTTAATTTCAAACAGAATATCACTAAGTTGAGATTTTCCCCTCTCTTGTGCTGCTCATAAGACCCAGGGGAGGCAGTCTCCACCCTCAGCTTCAAGGGCGGGCCTAACTGGTCTTAGAAAAATCCGATTCCCCTTGTTAGTGATTGATTCAGAAATTAATACATTACCTAAATCTAGCTAATGAGATGTGAGAAGGGATTTGCTGGAGGTTTGGGGAAATGCTTTTCTTCTGTCTAAAAGAAAGCCAAGGGCCAGGCACAATGGTGCACACCTGTAATGCCAGCACTTTGGGAGGCCGAGGTGGGTGGAACACCTGAGGTTGGGAGTTCGAGACCATCCTAACCAACATGGTGAAACCCCATCTCTACTAAATACCAAAAATTAGCCAGCCGTGGCGGTGTATGCCTGTAATCTCAACTACTTGGGAGGCTGAGGCAGGAGAATCGCTTGAACCCTGGAGGTGGAGTTTGCAGTGAGCCAAGATTGAGCCACTGCACTCCAGCCTGGGCAACAAGAGTGAAACTCTGACAAAAAAAAAAAAAAGCCAAAGGAGGCCTTTCTCCCTCTGCAGCTAGATATAAAAAGGAAAGTAGCCCCAACTGCTACCAGCAGCCATCCCATTGCCATGAGAGAAACATGACTTAAAATGAAACTGACATGGCTAACAGCACAGCAAAAGAGAATGAACAGAACCATTGATGACAACATGAAGTCATTAGATGACCCAACTCCAAAGTCTGTCCTATCTTTGATCTTTCATTTATGTGAGCTAATCTGTTTCCTTAAACATTACACAGGTATTAAGATGCTTGTGGTTGAACCCATTCTAATTGATATAAACTCATTCTTTTTGGTTTATCAGAATGATACTTTAGGCTAAGGCCCTTCATTGATTTCTATACAATAAGGGATCTGAAATTATTAGCAAGGCAAATAAGAAATTTATCTGATGCTTTTTCTGATTTTAGCAAGATCAGATCTAGCAAGACATCTGGATTGCTGAATTCTGCCATCAATATTTTAACTTGGCTCTACCAATTAGATGATCTGTTTCAATAAATAGCAAATTAGTCACTTAGGGTGATAGAGATAGGCCTGGTCTAAACATGCTTTGAATTTGAGAAGTTTACTTTATCTTCACCTCAGTGAACCATTGTTTGCATTATGCTTCAAGTTGTTGTGACTTTGAGTCTAGTGATGTCTACATGTAGCTTGAATAGTTGTGTGAGGTGATGCTGACTTATCAACTTTCAAATCCAAAAACATTATATCTTTGTTTACAATACATGCAAAGTCATCTTTTACTTTCTGATTAAATTTGAAGCTAACATATTTTTATGATTGAATGACTTCTTGGTTCTCTAGTTTCTTCTTCGATGATTTTTTTCTCTTTTCTAGCTCTTGCATAGAGCAAATATTTACTGATTTTCTGCTATGTGTCAGATATTCAGATTCAAAGATGAAGAAGATGATAAAGACCCACACCAGCCCCCAAAGCCTTATGGCCCAGAGCAAACCCAGAGATGCCACGAGAAAAGCACAGTGAAAAAGTGTAAGCCAGAGGCTGCAGAGAAGGAGGGGGCAAATTATCTCCCTGCACCCATGTATATATATTTTCTGTAAATCCTTTGACTTCTGCCATAATGTGTTTTTTAATTTGACCAAGGATTTATTTAAATATTGATTATCTTCCCACCCTTGACTGCTCCCTCACCATATCTATTGAACAGAGGACAGTTTCTTCTAGACAGTTTCAAAAATGGCACAAACACTTAATAAAGATTGCATTCCGTGCCTGTCTTGCTCTCTTGGGCCTTCTTCTGGAGCTTTAGGGTGAGGACTGGTAAAAGAGTGGAAAGTGGGCTAAGAACCCTTTGACTATGAATCTTTAATGTTTCTCAGACATAACTCATAGAAATGTACCTCTCTGCTTGGTGGACATGTCACACACTTTTCCCTTTTTTCTTCTTTAAGATAAAAACTATGAGAAGACCATCCATCCTCTCCATTAAAATAGGTAAATCCAGTGTGTAGTTTTCTTCTGCTCTATTTTCAACATTTCAATCACAGAAATAAAGGTACAGCATCCCACTTTCTGCTCTATCTAAAAGAGCACGAAAGTAAGTTACCCTTCCTGTAAGTAAAATTTTGTTATTCTGACGATCATCATGGAGAAAAAAGACTCTTATTTTAATGGGGACTATGTACCCTGACCTAGTAAAGGGCCTAGACTTCAAAATCCTTTGAGTGCTAACGTTAACTCTTTCTTACTTGCCCCTTTAAAGTGAGTCCTGTGCTTTAAAATGCTATTTCATTTGCTGTTATGTGTTCCTGTTCTTACTTGCAAAAATATTTCCTTAGTTGCCTTAACCAGGCATGAGCGGTGTTGGGGAGACAGTAATGTCAGTGTCCACCTCACTCAATGGGATCCCTTCCTACTTTAGAAAGTCTTGGGATCAAGCATGAGCAAGCTTTGTAGCAGGAAAAAAGGAGCAACCATGGGTTGGAAATTGCCCTGGTGGGTACAGACAACCAGATGAAGAAGGGGCTCTGGATGCTGGAAAGTGTATCAATATAATTACTGACACCCCTGGAACTAAGGTTATCATCTTAACTGAAAGCAAAGCATGAGTACCTCTAACTGCATACAAGAGGAGAGAAAAAATAATGCAGCTATCATTAATGAATTCCACACCATATGACAAGCACAGTGCTGGTCTGTTTCACGTATTTATTAATCTTCAAGTGCTCCAAGGGCTCCAAAATGCCTCCTGGCTAGTGACTGGCAGAACTGGGAATCAATCCAGCACCATCTGACGCCAAACTTACCTTTAAATTATCCTTTCTAAAGCACACCTCTCTGTGTGTTTATCCTTTTTCTGAACCTCAGGCAGCCATGTTTATCCAGCCCCTGCAAGTGTAAAATTGATGACATAATCATGTGATGGTGTCTATGGGACTATTACAGGAGGATTAGGCTATTATCAACAAATCAGGGACTAGTATTGTTTTATCAGCATGGGAGTGTTTTCAATTAATTTGTAATTAAATAAAGGAAGCAATTTACTGGGTCTTGGAGGAGTCAGGGCTGTGGAAGGTTTATCTCATCAGTCTCAGCTGTGCATTCCTCCTGCACCGGCTCATTGTTTAGGTCACAGCAGTGATACATGATCTGACCTATAGAAGTAATTCAATAAAACATCAATATTTTTCTTCCTTTAACCCATGGTGCTATGACAACTTGAGAAATCTGCCTTGAATAGCCTCCACCATGAGTCTGTCAAGAGCTATACCTCTAGCCTTACCGCTCTGTCAGCTACTCCTGCCAAAGAACCTGGTCGTGTTAGGAATGACCAAACTCGTTTTGTCTAGGGTAGAAAACAAATAAGCTTCATGGGTTCAGACTTGTTTTAAATGTCTTTGCACCTAAATTTCCTAGGCAGTTTTAGCCTCTTTACACCCAAGATCTGATGCAATTCCCTCTTAAATCATCTTGCAAAGTAGGCACTATTATCCCCATTGTATTGTATGAGCAAGTTTAGGTTAGTTGATGGCTAAGCCCGGGACAGTACCTAGTTCTGTAGCCCTCTCAGGGCCCAGGGCTTTTCCACCTATCGTGTTTGGTTCAGGCATACACAGATCATGAAAAGTGAAAATATGGCTGGTCCTCCCCAAGAACCAGAGGATATTGTCATCATTTCTTGGTGAACCCTTCTGTTATTTATACTGTCTTAATCATTATCTAGTTATTCACAGGACTTGGCACAAATATTTCAGCAAATATATGCAAAATAATAATAATCACTATAATAATAACAATAGTGATGAGAACAACAAATGCAAATCTGACTGTTTGCTAGGTTCTAAGGACAATTCTAACTGCTTTACATATATTAACTCATTAAATCCTCATAAAAGTTTTATAAGTTAGATGCCTATTATTATACCTGCTTTACAGGTAAAGGACATAGTGACAAAGGAGTTAATCAATTTACCTAAGGTTACGCTCTTACTTGTGGTGAAATTGGGTCTCAAAACCAGGAAGATAAGAATTGTCTATGGTAGAGGTCTTCAAAATGAAACATTACTAAAAAGTATTAAAATGTATCATTATATTAACTATTTATGGTAATGTTATTATATTTATTATTTATCTTTAAAATATCCACTCATAGTTAAAATACTGTTTGTATCGGTATCCTTGCTCAATCTGAATGTCTGGTAGTCACATTTAATATGCAAGAAGCTCTAAGGAAAGAATGCTAATCCCCCACACACACCTGAGTGGAGTGATGTACACCCTCACTATACTGTCAGCTGACTGTAGTTTACTCGGACTTGGTTTAGTTGCATACACAAATTATAATATCTGCATTGATTTCAATCCATTCTCCTAAGGTGGACAAGTGGCCTTAAAAAAAAAAAAAATGACTCCTCCAAGGAAACTTGGGTTTGAAGATAGTTCCCACAATGCAAACATAAGGAAACAAGAAGAAAATGGCAGAGTTGACACTTTTTCACTCCAGAGAGATAGCCACATTACAAAGCACATCTAATCATATCTAATATGCTATGGTTTATTTTTGGCACATATAGATTGCAAGAAATGATTGAATCTTTTTGCACAAGAAGATTCAGAAACAAACATGAGTGACATTAATTTAGAAAATATATCATTTAATCTAAGTTAAAGTTCATGCTTCACAGAGTGCTATATAATTGTACTCTGCAAAACTTAACTTATTAAATCATAAGGCCATAGTCTTCTTAAAATAACAACAAACTTTTGAGGGAGAAGCTGATGTTTCTTAAGCAGATTGGAACTTTCTGGTTTTCTTTGGTTGCCATTCCTCACAGTGGACAGTAAAAGTTTACAAACTTTTTTTTTTTGCAATTTCCACATTAGTCATCATCTATCTTGAGATACAAATTTACTTCTTAATATTTCATTAAACTTGCACTCCCATTTTTAACTTTCTGCTTCTCAAAAGGTTTACTGCAAAAAAAAAAAAAAAAAAAAAAGAAAGTCTTGTGGAACTATAACATAGTTGGAGACTTACACCACACAAATAAATGACAAAATCACTATAACAAAGAAACTTCAGACTGTTCTTCCTGTACTCTCTGACAAAGCTATTAGGTTATATTTTGTGCAGTTATTGCAGGGACACCTAACCAATGATTTTCCATGTTTCCACTTACTGTAAATGACTCTCTTTAATTGTCTAGTAGCTTTGAGCATCTCTTAAGTCATGGTATAGTCCATGGCATAACTAGCTGGTACACAAAGTGACTAGCAGCGCCAGTGGCAATGAAAACTTCTTCCCCCACCACCGGACCAAAGGTGACCTTAGCCACATGAGCCACTCATGTCCAAGAGTTCTGTGATTTATCAATAAGCAGCTCGAATGCTATCCTGGGAAAGGTGATTTTGGTTACATTGCACCAAGAAGGGTTAGGAAAAGAGAAACAGATTATTGCTAGCATCCTTCCAATTTTATCATATGTTAAAGTGAGAACTCTGTTTATTAATCAAGCTTCTCACGTACTACTAAATGAGACTAACTGTGGTATAATGTGGGAAGGCTGGGAGTGGTGGCTCACACCTGTAATCTCAGCACTTTGGGAGGCCGAGGCGGGGGGATCACAAGGTCAGAAGTTCGAGACCAGACTGGCCAATATGGTGAAACCCCGTTCTACTAAAGATACAAAAATTAGCTGGGCATGGGGCTCACTCCTGTAGTCCTAGCTGCTTCAAAGCCCGAGGTAGGATAATCGCTTGAACCCAGAAGGCAGAGGTTGCAGTGAGCCGAGATCGTGCCACTGCACTCCAGCCTGGGTGACAGAGCAAGACTCTGCCTCGAAAAAAAAAAAAAAGTAGAGGTCTACCCAACCCACCTTAGCCTACTTTAATAAAATTATAATATGTCATTGAAAGAAAACAAATCTGGAATAAATGCTAAACCTGACAGGATGCCAGAACAACAGATGTCAACTGGGATTGTGCCAGGTAAACCAGGATATATAGTCACATTCTTTTTAAGGTCCCTTTCAAGACTCAGCGACTGCAATCCGATGATAACTAGGAGTCAAAAAACTACTCACCTCGCCGGAATTCTGAGATCAGATGTTGAGTCCCGAAATGACCTGAGTCTTCCCCACTAGTAGTCAACTTCCAGCTATTCTTTCAAAACTTATTAGGCACCTGATTAGTAAGAGACACTACACTAGTTTCCTGACCTCAGAGAACTCACAGCACAACAGGGAAATTAGAAAAGAAAGCCAGCCGTTCAAGTTCAACTCACTGTTTTGCCCCATCTTGGATCTCATCACCATTTTTTGGTTGGTTTGTTTTCTTTACATTTTAAAATTAGGTTCTTTATTATTGAGAAATTCAAATCAAAATCACAATGAGATACCATTTCACACTGGACAGAATGGCTGTTATTAAAAAGTCAAAAAATAACAGATGCTGGTGAGGTTGTTGACATATTTTAAAAGTTAAGCATAAAAGTATCATATTATGTCACAGATATCACAAATATATTTTCCAGTCTGACTTTGTATAGTCTTTGCTCAAAAAATTTGTTTTTCCTTTTATGTAATTGTTATTCTATTCTTTATATTTTTCCAACTTTTATTTTAGGTTGAGGGAGTACATGTGCAGGTTTGTTACATGGATAGATTTTGTGTTGCAGGGGTTTGGTAGCACAGATTATTTTGTCATACAGGTAGTAAGCACAGCACCCAATAGGTAGTTTTTTTATCCTCACTCTCCTCCCATTCTCCACCCTCAAGTAAGTGCTGGTGTCTATTGTTCCCTTCTTAGTGTCCATATGTACCCAGTGTTTTGCTCCCATTTGCAAATGGCAGCATGCTGTGTTTGGTTTTTTGTTCCTGTGTTAATTCATTTTGATAATGGCCTCCAGCTGTATCCAAATTGCTGCAAAGGACATGATTTCATTACGTTTTATGGGTGTATAGTATTCTGTTGTGTATATGTACCACATTTTATTTATTCAGTTGATGGGCATCTAGGTTGATTCTATGTCTTTGCTATCGTGAACAGTGCCACAAAGAATATACATGTGCCTGTGTCTTTACAGCAAAACAATTTTTATTTCTTTGGGTATAAATGGGATTGCCATCAATTTTTGTTTTTGTTGCAATTGCTTTTGGAGTCTTGGTCATGAAACCTTTGCTGTGGCCTATATCTGGAATGATATTTCCTAGGTTTTCTTCTAGAGTTTTTATAGTCTTAGGCTTTACACTTAAGTCTTTAATCCATTCTGAGTTGATTTTTGTATATGGTGAAACAAAGGGGTCCAGTTTCAATCCTCTGCATATGGTTAGGTAGTTATCCCAGCACCACTGATTGAATAGGGAGTCCTTTCCCTATTGCTTGTTATTGTTGACTTCATCAAAAAATGAGATGGTTGTGGGTGTGCAGCTTCATTTCTGACTTCTCTAACCTGTTACATTGGTCTATGTGTTTGTTTCTGTACTAGTACCATGCTGTTTTGGTTACCATAGCCTTATATTATAGCTTGAAGTTGGGTAGTGTGATGCCTTTGGCTTTGATCTTTTTGCACGTATTGCTTTGGCCATTCAGGCTCTTTTTTGATTCCATATGAATTTTAGAATACATTTTTCTAATTCTGTGAAATATATTGTTGGTAGTTTGATAAGAATAATACTGAATGTGGAAATCACTTTGGGTAGTATGGCCATTTTAACACTATTGATTCTTCCTATCCATTAGCACAGAATGTTTTTCCACTTGTTTGTGTCATATCTGATTTCTTTCAGCAGTCATCCCCCCTTTTTAATAGGTTGTCCTACCCATACACATTTACCTGGCAGAGTCTTTGTCGGTCTCGTTACCTCTGATGTATGCAGAACCCAGAATAGTACCTCGTGTATGGTTAATTATTCAATAATATCAATTTAAGGAATGAATGAATGGAGTTCTGACAGAGATAAACCCAGGCGACTTGGAACAGGCATCTAACTGAGGTAGGAAATCAAGGAAGTAATGGGTGAGCTGAACTTAAAGGGCAAGGAGGATTCAACAAGTTATGAAGGGCAGGAAAGTGCTTTCCAGGCATTGAGGAATAACATGTGTAAATGCCTTGACACAGCAGACAGTGTATGCTTGGGGAACTGCAAGTTATTCTGAATGACTGGGAAATAAGGTGGAGGCATAGTAGGAAATGAAGCTATGGGCGGGACCAGGTAAAGCTTAGGAATCTGGATTGGCCTTAGTAATGAGGAAATAAGCCTACGGTCATAACACCCTGAAGGCGCTCAATATCATCTCATCTTGGAAGCTAAGTAGGGTTGGGACTGGTTAGTACTTGGATGGGAATAATGAGGAAATAAGAGGTGATTTGGGATACCACTCAGAGATGTAAGCTGGTTTTCTGAAGATATGAAGCTCCAATCATACCCCAAGTCTCCCTGGTCATGCAGAACAATGATGCAATAAATACAGGAATCTAGAGTAAACTTAGCTATCAACTCTTGGAAGGAAAAGGAATAAGATCCATCCCAAGTTCAATGGTAGTGGACCTTTTATGGAAAGACCCACAGCCACATTTGTCTCAGTGCCACGTGTTACATTTGGGTCAGGAATGGTGGAGGGCCTGCTTTCAGGCACTCAGCCTCTGTCTACAGAGAAGTAAATAGCTGAAGTAATTAAGTGACTAATTAAATTAAAGAGTGATGAAACTGATCTGAATTCTTCAGATTTTCTTTTCCCAGCATGTTCTTTGCCTAATTGCCTTGATTTTCCAGTGAATTGCCACCCTTTATGGAAGAAACCTTGACAACTTGAGTACAACTAAGCAACGGGAATTTTTTGCAAGTTTGAGTGAAAGGTGCCTGGGGGAGGAAGAGACAGAAAGAAGGTGCAGAAAGCAGAAACAGGAATGTCTGTTCTTTTGACTGCACCTTTGTCTATACTATCTCAGAAATATCTCCAGCATTTTTTCCTAGTGTTATCTCTTGCTTAGAATAGCATGAGAATTTCCTTGTTAGAATTTTTCTCTCCAGTGTCTAACCATTGCAATAGGGTAGTTCTCAAAAAGCACAATCCCACTACTAATTGCATCCAGCTTCATCTCCCACCATCTCTTACTTTCACCCAACTCTCCGTGAGCCAGCCTGACCTAATTAGCATTCTCCAAACATACTCTGCACTTAAACACTTCCATATATTTGCTTTTACCACTCCCTCTCCCTGCAATATCCAAATTTTGCCCACTTCAGAATGTGGTTTAAATTCTTTGAAAGTTTCTCTGATCTTTTAGCTAAAGGGGACCCATTCCTCTTCTCGACTTCCATGGCAGCTTACCTATACCTTTTCTCAGCACTTAACACTTCACTTATATTCAGGCTGTGTATATAACAGGTTTATTTCACTTACCTTTCCTTAAAGTCTGTGCCTCACCCATGTTTGTATTTCTTAGACTTTTCTATCCCAGTGCCTGACTCATGTGGGAAGCCAATAAATGAATGAATGAGCCCAGGTGTCTGGAGACCTCCCTCTACCAAAGAGGTGTTTAAAGCTGATGGCATTTTTTAACAGAGATAGTCAAGCCACAGTGCATCTCTCCCCCAGCTGCTGGCTTATGTGGTACTAAAGTCCCCAGCTGTGCACAGCTGTGCCAGTTGGGGACCATCTGAGCATCTAGCTACATCTGCAAAATGAAAATACCCAGGCAGGGGTGGGGCTTGTCTTACTGATTACTATTTTTGCTTTAAATAGTTGCATCTCTGGGAAGTCTATCCACATTTCTCAGGCTTCTGGGTGGGCTTCTGAGCATTAGTACCACTTGTTAGCTACAGTCTGAAGAAGTGCTTTGGTCTTTTTTTTCTTTGTTCCCTCCGTAAGAGAAATCCTAAGTCTCTGGGCTAGTGAATTTTCTGGATTCTCTGCAGATAGTGGCTGGTGTCATGATGAGCATAGTGAGAACACCTGTTATAGCGAAGGATTATTACTTAAACTGTGTTTTATTTTGAAAGAATTTTGTAAAAGTTACAAAAAAGGCATGTAGTACAAAGGGAGGTGTGAGACAATGGAAAATAAAAATAAGTGTAGAACACTAAGGTGATTAATGATTAATATAGGAATGATTGATGTAAAACATGAAGGCCATAGGATCCTGTGTATTTGCTGCAGGTAGACTGCAGATCTCACTCCAAGCTTCTTAGAAACCAAAAATAAAATAGGGAAAGAATTATATGATTGTCTATACCTTATCTCATAAACACTGTGATTATTAGAATAACAGTGTCCGTAAGATAAGAACAAATCAAGTGCTCAAGGGGAGCACCTCCTTCCCCGTACCCAAAGAAAATGTTATTTTGTGAAGTCACCTACATGATGCAGAAAACATTGTCCTAAGTAACACAACATAAAAATGTGAAAAACACCACAGCTGAGTCCCTGGGCCAGACTGAAATCTAATGATAAGGAACTGCTGTAGAGATCAGCGGTTTTCTCCTGCTCCTTACAATTTCAGCCCAACAAACATTTTTAGAGCTGCTACTCAGTGTCAGCCAGGAGTAAAGGTTGCCAAGAGCCAGAGAACAGCAGAATATGCCAAAACCATCTGCATTTCCTCTTTTTTAGGAGGAACGGGTTTGTGGTAATCCAGTAACTCTCTTTCACTCTGATTCCTGGTGCCTCGTGGGCCCTATGACATGAAACCAGGTGATGTCCAGGGGACAAGACAAAGATAACTGTCCCACATGTGGACAGAATCTGCATCTACCAAAGGTGGGCAGAACGGGGCAGTGTTTTATATAACAATAAAGTTATTATAGCTCTTAGATTGTGCATGAACTGAGGAAGGGGGGTAATGGTACACAGATGAACCAGGTGCACACATCATTCTTATAAAGCTCACAGTCTAGTAGGAACAGCAGAGAAATAGCCAAAGACACCAGTGTCATGTAGCTGTCGGAGGGGACCCCTTGGCTACACATGAGCTTTCCCACCACAGCTCTTTCAAACACTCACATGATGCTCCACACCCAAGGATCTCCTTCTTGTTAGCAAATCCCACTTCCCCAGCTCAAGGAGAATAAGAGAACAGAAAGTACAAAAGCTCTAGCAAGACCTTTAAGGCTGCAGTAGAGTGAGTGAGAAAGAATACTAAGAAATGAGGCCAGAGAGATTTCTGGGGCCAGGCCGCAGGGGCCTTGCAGGCAGTTGTAAGGAATTACAATCTGAATGACGTGGGAAGTCATTGGGAGATTTTGAACACAGCAAAAATATCTAGATTATGTTACTAAAGAATGCCTCTGGCTACTGTTTTAAGTATTCACTGTAGGGATGCAAGGGTAGAAGCAGGGAAGATAAGTAGGAGGTGATTTGGGATCATTTAAAGGAGATATGAGAGAGGTTAGAGTGGCAATGGTAAGGTGGAGTGAGAAGGTAGAGCACACAGGACTGGGGAAATGAAAATCACCAAAATTGGGCTTCAAGAAAATTCACCTGACAACAGGGGAAAGAAGAAAGAATGTGTTGATAATGGGAAGAAATTGGAAATCCTGAGAGACAGTATGTCTCAAAAGTGGTCCATAAATCACCTATATTCAAATCACCTGCAGAGCTTAATATACAGATTTCTGGGTCTCCACCCAGAGCTACAGAATTATAATAATGATGCAGGAATCTTGGTGAGGGTCTCACTGGGTATTCTTTTCCATGTCAAAGTTTGGTCACCTTTGAAGTCCTTAAAACTAAAAATCAGCACAGTGTTAATTGATTAAATTTCAAGTTCAAAGATAAAATTTTGTAACAGATGGATATCGAAGCTTTTTTCTTCTTCTTCTTCTCCAAAATAACATTTTTCCTAGTCAGTTTTGGTCACTATAACAAAATGCCACAGACTGGGTCACTTATAAACAATAAAAATTTATTTCTCACTGTTCTGGAGGCTGGGAAGTCCAAGATCAAAGTGTCAGCAGATTCGATGTCTTGTGAAAGCCCATTTCTCATAGATAGCTGCCTTCTCACTGTAACCTCACATGGTAGAAGGGGCTAGAGAGCAATCTGGCCTATGAAAGAACTAATCCCATTTATGAGAGCTCCACCCTTATGATCTAATCACCTCCTAAAGGCCCTACCTCCTCATAACATCACCTAGTTAGTGGGGGGATGTTATAATTTTAACATGTGAATTTGGAGGAGATATAAACATGTAGTCTGTTGCAACACTACTTAATAATAATACTGGAAGTTTGGTATATATACTATGTGCTAGATATAGTCCTATATAATTTACCTAAGTACCAGGGAAAAATTGTGACAACTTCATCCCCACTTCCATCCCTCCTAAGACAAGTGGATGCTAAGAAGAGTCCTTTGCTTGCTGAGTGGAGTCATGGGTATTGAGCTACTGATTAGAGGCTGAGAGGGTGCAACAATGCTCTGTATAAGAAAAAGGGTAGAGGGAAATTCTGGGATGATCTGGGATGGAGCCAGATCCTCAGCAGAGCATGAGAGCCAGGGAAGAAAAGAAGACCTAAAGGCTGGCCCTGAGGAGAGCTGGAGAGGGAGGAAAGACAAAGTGGCAAGGACCCAGAGAGGAGCTCATGGGAATTAGCAGAGATCTTTAAAACAGGATTATACAAAGCTTTAGGAACTAATTGTTCCTGTGAAATAAGTGCTCTTCCCCACCACCTCCTATCAAATTCTTATCAATATTACCTGTTAGATCTGTTTGAGGGATGCACTGACGTGCTTGGTTCTGCTGTGAGGTGATACAGGCCAAGAACAGAGGTTGCCCATTTACCTTCAGTTTGCACCCCACCCACTCATTCAAGCTAATCCAACTCCACGGAGGTTGCCAACTTCACCCACATGAGACTGTCCTGCTCACCTCCACGTTCCCGCCCATTGAGCCCCTTGTGGCATTCCCAGAGTCTGTGTGGTAACTTTATTTATTGCCTCAGTGTTTTCCAGGTTGAGAATCTGGAATTAGCATAACCTTTAACCCACAGCAGCTGCTGATTTATCACAAAATCTGTTAGAGTCTCTTCCAGATGTTGATGTTTCTGACATTAAGCCATTTAATTTAAAATTGGCTCAGCTGCAAAATTAGGTTAAAGATTTTTATAGTCACAGTCTAAGGCAGAAATTTTACCCTTTTTATAAACCCAAGGTGCGAGTGGTACAAAGCACAATTCAAAGATGATTAAATTCCGGACCACTCAACGTTACAGTGTATCTGGAACAAGGCTAAAGGGTGGGAGGCGAATGGATTGTTCTTGCCTGGGGAGTCACTACTGAGCTTCAAGGATGGCTGCCAGATCTGTAAAGAGACTGCAGGTGTGTGGTGGCTTCAAGGTAGCTTGGATGAGAAGGGGCAATCCCCCACACAAAGAAGGAGCATATACATTTTTTGTTCTCAACTCTATCCTGAACTCCTGGAATCACTGCTGG
The DNA here is from genome assembly GCF_009828535.3 of Hylobates moloch. NCBI lineage: Eukaryota > Metazoa > Chordata > Mammalia > Primates > Hylobatidae > Hylobates > Hylobates moloch. The sequence continues at coordinate 109,451,511 of NW_026652280.1, forward strand.
TGCTTAACTGCCTGCCAAATTAAACTTTCCATCGTTAGGTTGTCCTGGGTACCTGTCTGAGTCTCTAACCTACTTACTGCTATGTAAAAGTTCCGGAGCCCCCACCCGTCCTGGAGCCCCGCCAGGAGAAGGGGAGTGGTAGTGGCTGTGGCTGTGGGGAGCAGTTAAGTGTGTTGGAAGGAGGCCTTACTCAAGTTTCATCAGAGAAGTGGGCATTTGAGGTAAGGATGATGAACATACAGATGAAGCAAAGACCAGGGTGGAAAGCATCTCAATCTGGCCCCCGAGTGCCCCTCCTGCCTTGATATTTCGCTGCCAGCATCCAGGCGGAATCAGAAGCTCAGGGGAGGTGAGCCCAGAGAAGGCAAAACCCTCTTTGAATTTAGGGCTTTAAGAGAAACATGAGCAAAATGGAACACATTTGAGGACAGAGGTGTCTGGAAGAGAGAACTCTTGGCTGAAATTTCAAGAGAAGTGGTCTGTAAGGGGTAAACTGTGACAAATTTTTAAAAACATCAATATCAATACTTTTTACCAGTGTGAAAAGACAACGTGACTTGTTCTGTGAGTGACAGAAGATTTCAGGGTTCAGCAAATGGCAGATACAGAAAGGTGAATTCTTAGGTAAATTACAAAAAAAAGCCCGTCTCTATCTCTGGAACTTCTAGAACTGCCTGGATAACCACTCAACAAATGTACCAGATGGGGAGCAGGCTGAGGCATTGGATGGGGATTTTCTTTAAAAGACCTTAGAGGTTCTTCAAATCTATGATCCTAGACTCAGGTCTACTCTTATAATGTTTCCTACCTTTTATGTGAAACTAAGCCTCTGGTTATCTGGTCATTTGATAAAAAAGTAAAACTCTTCACTCTAGAATATTAAGAATATGCAAAAGGTACCATATGGTTAGTGTTTTGAATCTTTCAGAATGACAATTAGTTCCTAAATGCAAAATATGTGTTTTTCATTTAATTATATTAGGGGACATGTTAGGCAAATTATGCAGACTGAAAGAATTGGATAGTGTGGATATTTTAAAATATTTGCCACAGCTCTTCTGCCAAGGAGGAGTCAGGTTTCTAATTCTTTTCCCTTTGAATGTTTTGCATCTGGATTTATTTATGCTGGGATAAATGCTCACTTCCTGACCCACAATTCCTCCTGGTAACAATGAAGCATCCACCCAGGACAAGCTTCTTCACCTCAACTTTGGTCAAACTCATGACTCAAAGGTTCTTTTAATGCAAGGGTTGAATCTACAAGACTCTACCATTCTTATAGACTGCACAGAGACTATGGGAACTATTTTTTTAATTAAAGCAGTGTGATGAAAGTGTTGATTGTAGGGGGAGTCACTCATTATCCAGAAGTATTATCTGCACTGCCAAACATCTGGATTTGGTGAAGAAACATCTAAGTGGTTCAAGTGAATTTTTCTTTTTCATTTGGATATTTTGGTGTCATGTAGACTCAGCCTCAGTCAAGACTTGGAGGAAAAACCTGGCAGAAAAAAAACAGAATTACTTAATGCTAGCATAACAATCTTAAAAGAAGAAAGATGTTTCGTTTATGATTGCCATGATGCAGGAGACACTGGAAGAAAGCCATTCTTCTAAATAAGTCAGAGAGTAATAACCAGGTCACAGAAAATAATGAACTATATCCCTAGACCTCTTTCTCAATTCTGGCAAATGAGTGGTAAAGTGGTATCAATGGTGCAAAGTAGGATAAACTGTAAATCAGGTTAGCAGATATCTGGAAATCCTGAATGCATAAAGTTTAACCAAAAAAAAATAGCTACAATCTTGAGCATAAATAAAACACATATGAAAGAAACCACTTACAGCCTTTCTGAAGACTAGCGAGGAATGGACGAAAGTCCCCGGAATTGGGCTAAAAATAAATACTATTAGACCAAGCCGGGAAAGGAGGAAAGTGATTCTGAACATTATCCTTCGTTAAAAAAAAAGAACTCTTTAACTGTTGAGAATGGATAATCCCCACACCCCTGTAGGCCTCTTAGAGGCTCAAGAAAAGGGATAGGACTAGGCATGTGCACTGTGGATGCATTTCCATCAGGATGAGACTCTTAAGGTTAGAAAATTCAATTTGTACTGCAGTTGTGCAGCTTTATCAAAGCAAGGAAATTTATAATATTATTCCCTTTTCATTCCTCCCCCATTCCTTGTCTTTCTATACCATCTGCAGGTTAACACAGCTCTCTGTGTAACCTCTCCACTCATGATCTGGAAGGCCGAGACCTTGGGTGCTGGTTACTCCCATACCCTGCCCTGCCAATTGCACATAACTTCTCGAGGCCTGTTTCTTCATCCTTAAAATGGGGATGTTAAATAATATTACTTTAATCATAGCATCCAGAAACAATAGTCTAGTATCCATAAGAATTAAGAAATTATTAAAGAAGCAACATTTGGAATATTTAAATGCATTTGCAAAATGATATTTCTGACCAAGTGGCAAGGGCAACCCAGAATCTAAGCACCATCACTGAGGCCCAGCATTGGACTACAAGGTAATAGGTAAGGAGACATGAGGGAACATACTAGACCCAGTGTTCTTTAAAAAATATTAATGGGACATGTAGATTATACCAAGCTAGAAGAAGCAGACCCCAGTGTGGGCAGGCGGTAAACACATGAATGATATTAAGAGATTATAGAAATATGGGTGGGAAAGAATGAAATGGAATTCAACTTGGAAAAATGCAAAGTAATGTATTTGGGAGCAAATAACCAGAAACACATGAGTTTGCAGTGTTTTATGGCAACAGAATTAGCTGGAGACAGAATCATCCTGCCAGTGACTGGAAGATGGATGATCTCTGCACCCCTAGAGGAGGCCGCACTTGGAACTCTGAGTTCAAATCTTCCCCTTCAAAAGTAAGAAATGAGAAAGAAAAATAAAAAAGAGGTCAGGAGAATGCCAAACTAATAATTAGGGAATTTAAGATGGTTGATTTAAGATGAGTTTTTAAATTTTGCACAGGATGGGCTGGCAGGTATCAGGCTGTGACAAGAACACAGAGCATTGTAGATCAAGTTTAAAAACTGGTGTGAAATTGGGGAATATTAGAGAAGGGGGTGGTCTTAGAAACCTACTCCACCACCACCCCCACTCCATGTTACAAATGAAGCCAAGACTCAAAGAGTTCAGAAAAGGATGTCATTTATTAAAGTGATTTCTTAAACAATAGAACTGAATAGGAAACCTCAGGGCCTCTTGGTTATTGCACCCCTGGCCCAGTAATCTCTGAATGTGGCAACGCTTTGATGTGTTCTTGCCTTTGAACATGAATTTATTCTGCCCTTGTGCTGGTTCCTATCCCCCAGGGCCCTCTCCTTGGTCCTCTGTTTTCTAAAGATTACCCTCCCAGGTCCCACGCCATCACCTATAACATGAACTCCTTCTTCACCACACAGGGAAGGTTCATGCACACAGCCTGGCTGCTGGTGAGGAAGCCCGTTTTAAACACGTCTCTCCTTCAATCAGAATTAGTTTTCCCTCCTGACTGTCCGCTTAGGCCTTTTCCATTTCCACTAAAGCAGTGATCACATTGGGTTACAAATCTGTTCATGCTTCCACACCATGACATCTGAGGGGAGGGGCAGTGTCCCAGTCATCTTCACATCTTCAGCATTTAGCTCAAGGCCTGGCATAATAAAATGTCTTCTCATGGATGTTAAATAAATGAAATATTCTGTTTTCTTCCCATCACTCACTTGCAAACCTCTGTTTCAAGACAGATTTTGGGAGGCTATATGTAGCGGTGGTGTTAAAACGTGACATTATTCACTACTTTCAGACACTTAACACCATCAGAGCAGAAGTCTTTTCCAGAAATCAAAGCTAATCAACCCATCATAATGTATTCACCCTCCCACCAGCACAACTGATTAGGCAATTCCATCATTTTGCTTTCTCGCAAATGTGTTTTATATTTCACAATATATTTCTCCACTAAAGGCAGATTCCATAGTGAAATAAATCGGAAACATTTGGTTAAACAGGAGTAACTTGCTTTTCTTTACTGTCCTGCGTATTATGGATCTCAAAGCTAGGGGTCACCCAATTTGATCTCAGAACCCTTTAATCATCTGTTAATATATTAGCTTCAGGGAGTCATGTTTTGTGGAAAACATTTGAAATATGTTGAGCTTTCTGGGCAGGTGACTATGTCACATGTTCTTGTAGTCGTATAAATAGCCAATGCTTACTGTGTGTCAGACCCTGATGCAATACTTTATGTGTATTAACTCATTTAATTCTCATAACCTTATAGGAACAGCTATTACTCTTACTTTATAGATGAAAAAATCTGAGGTATAGGGAGGTGAAGAAATTTGCACACCATCGCATAGCTAAAAGTGGCAGAAGCAGAATTTGATCCCAAAACTTTGGACTCTAGTGCCCAGTACTTTAAGCTAAAACCCCATTCCCTATAATTGTCATCCCAAGTTGACCCCTGGGTGCTGTGGAATGATTCCCAGCCCTTATGGCATGCAACCCATTTAAATATTTGAAATATTTCTGTGGCCTCTCTTCTCTGAATCTTCAACTACAATCTACAATCATTCCTCAAATGACAAAGTCCGAAATTCTTTTACCTTCTTGAATGATTGGCCTCTGACATATAGAATAGATTCTACGTCCTCAGTAATTTTAGGTCTCAGAAGTAATCCAGCCAGCCTGATGTGGTTTAACTAACACTAAGAACAGTAAATAATTGATTCTCTCTAGAAACACATTAGGTGTGGGGAGTCTTATTTCTATGTTTGTCTGTTTGGGATATCCAAATTATAATACTGGCTCACGTTTAGCTAAATAGTAACTAAAACCCAAGGTCAGCAAAGCATGCATTTGAAAATATTTCACAAAAATTTTCACTTTTGTAAATGACAAAAACAATTAATGAGCAAAGACTGCCCCCAGCTAAATGTCCCCACTTAGGCAAATCTGCAAGTATCACATAGGCCTCACTCAGGACAATTCCTGTCTCCCATCTGCACAGTTACGACCGTCAGTAACCAGCTGGCAGATGTAACCAGCCCTTTCTGAAGGGAATCATGAGGATACCAGTTATGGCCTGGGAAATGGTTATGTAAGAGGAACTGCTTTTAATGAGGCTCCCACTGACTTAATATTAGAAGCAGTGTGGGAGAGAGGATGAAAGAAGGAAATTAATAATTTTTAAAATTATTAATTAAATTATATGGATACAAAGAAACATGGGTACAGCCCAATGGACACTCAGAAACATAGCTCCCTCTCTTGTTCCACTAGAATCACTTAGTTCAGAAAAGCAGATTGGGAGTGGTCCATCACCTACGTAGAATGGTCAGCCCTCCACTTGAATGGGAATTTCCTCACTTGACAGATGGGGATTGAGTGTCTGTTGGCTAACATTTTTCCTCTAATTACTAATTATACCAGAGAAAGGGGCTTTATGAACAGAGTCCTGGAAATGTGAAATTTGATCAGTAGAGATTTGCAGTAAAGATGGAAGATTGATGTGTGACGTCAGACAGCTGGCCAGGAGGCGCATCGGGCAAGGAAGCTAGCAGCTGCTTATAGCGGATTTGAGAGGGTGGAGGGAGAATCCAGGAAGGGGGGATCAAAACTGGATCTTGGAGAGGAAAGATAAGGAGAACCATGTTAACAATTTTGCTTCCCCCCCTCCCCTTTGTGTCCTTTCAGATAAGAATACATTAATCCTCTGAGTTTGAGGCTATGTCCAGCAGGTGGCAAGGCCTATTCCTGCACAGGAGACAGCTGCTGGGACTGAGGGAAGATGCCAGAAAAAGGGAGCTTCAGGTGGGAATCCGCACAAAGCAATTAACCTTCACCCTGAAACACACCGGACTCCCCTCCCACCACTCACAAAGGAGAGCACAACGCTGCAGGCCAAACACTCAAAGCATTTCCTAGGGCAAGGATGCTGAAAGGGTCATCCAGGGACCAGCTGCAGCAGAATCCCATGCTCTTCTGTTTGACAGTGTGGATTCCTGAACTCCAGCCCAGGCCTCCAGAGTCTGAATATCTGTATGTGGAACAGTCGCTGCTGCCAGTCACTTTCTCTTACATCATCCTGTGTATTTTCTTCTTCACACCTAAACCATTATCTGAAATGATATCATTCATTTACTTGTTTTCTGCCTTCTCCACGTTAGTGTATGCTCCCAAGGAGCAGGAACCACCTGCTCAGAACAGTATCTAGCACAGAGGAGGAGCTTAATAAATAAATCAATGAATAGGTGAATTGAAGGGAAAGAGGGAAGAAGGGAGAAAGTTCAGAATGGCTTCCCTAATTAGTAACAAAGCTGAGCTGAGCCCAGTTCCTATGCCCTGGGGATCTTCAGGGAGTAGAAATCAGGGCAACAGCCAAGAGAAAAGGAGGTTGCTGCCCATCAGGCGTTAAAAACAACAACATAAAAGACTGAGGATTTTATATGAGTAATGAGCCCTTAATGTTTCCACATGCATCCACACACACCACAGACTCCTGCAGGGCAACATATCACCACAGCCAAACACAAAGACCCCACCGCAGCCAGGCAGTGTTCATGGACCAGCCCCTTGCACCTTTGTCTCCGGAAAGCCTTTAGTGCACACCTGTCATTCTGAAGTTGCCCCTAAGGCATCAATATGAGGCAAACATTGACCCCTTTAATTTTATTTCGTTTTTTAAAATATTTTTAATTTTAATTTTTCTGGGTACATAGTATGTATGTATAATTATGAGGTACGTGAGATGTTTTAATATGGGCATGCCATACCCAATAATCACATCACGGAGAATGGAGTATCTATCCCCTCAGCGTTTATCCTTTGTGTTACAAACAATCCAATCACACTCTTTTAGTTCTTTTAAGCCACCCCGAATGTTAGAACAACAGAAATTAAGGCACTAAAAGTAATGATAGTTTGCACAAAGACAGAAAGTGGGGAAAAGTCTAAAACCTGGCTTTCTTGCCTCATAAACCAACTGTCTCTTCCAACTTTACTGCTTCCTGCATTTTCTCTGATGCTTATTCTTGAAACAGCTACATGCTGTTTGAGGCTTATTTTTTGTAACTGGCAAGAAGGAGGGAGGATGTTAGCGTCGTACCATGCTCAGTAACACACATTAAACTTAATCTTCCTGTGACCCTTTTTTCCTACTTTTATACAATAAGGTTGGTAATAATGATAATACTATCTAAGGAGATGACTAGAGCACTCACAAACACAAGCTAGTGCTCACAAATACAGTGTATTAAAATGTAGCACCTTTCTTATATATACATATAATGCTTTCTTATAGCCCTATTCTATTAAATCAGTTTTTCAAATCCCCACCCCCTTGTAATAAACATAGCCTTCTCCTGGTTTGAGTCTTCCATAAATGGGAAGCTCAAGGATCAAGGGCTCTAGGATCTGGCAGGGCTCTGAAGAGTCACACAGGCTAAGTCCTCCCCTCCACACTGTCCTGGACAAGGCAACAGAGGTCCAGAAACTTCACATGGCATGGCAAGCGACATGGCCAGTTTCTGTTTTTTGCATCCGGGACTTTCCATAGGAACCCTAGTGTTTGGCATAATAACTTGGAACACTGAGGCAGGACTTGGTGGCATACCTGATATTTGTCCTCTTCATTACTGACTGATTAGACACTAAATCCCAATAACCCCGAGGCTTTAGACATCTTTAGAAATGTCTGCATATTCTTTTGTCACTACACCTATTCCTTCATCCTTAGGGGAGCTATACCCATGTAGAAGCAGAGTCATGGTGGTTATGAACACAAGGGAGTTATAGGGGACCCTCACTGGGACGGATGTGGAGAGCTGAGTGGCTGAGTTTGCGCTTGCTCCTCCTAAGAAGCTGTGTAAGAAAGACCTCCCTCTCTAATGGGTGAGAGAAGGAAATTTGAAGCCTTGCTCCTGGGAAGGTGACACTCACTCCTCAGACGCTGCACTATCCTCTTCCACAGCAGCTCTGAGAGGCATCATTGTCACAGCTGTGTCAGCCCAGCATCAGCACAAACCAGGAGAGGATAAAGAAGCAGGCCATAAGCAGGTCCTCTCATTTGCCAAGGGAAGAAAACTGACAGGCATTCCCTGGTGCAGGACAAAGGAGGCATCAGAAGGCCACGTGCAGTGGCTCACTCCTGTGATCTCAGCAGTTTTGGAGGCTGAGGCAGGAGGATCACTTACACCCAGGAGTTCGAGACCAGCCTCAGCAAAACCCCATCTCTACAAAAAATAAAAATAAAAAAAATTAGCCAGGAGTGGTGGCATATGCCTGCAATCCCAGCCTCTCAGGAGGCTAAGGTGAGAAGGATCCCTTGAGCCCAGGTTCAAGGCTGCAGTGAGTCATGATTGTGCCACTGCACTCCAGCCCAGGCAAAAGAGTGAGGCCCTAACTTTAAAAAAAAAATAAAATAAAATAAAGAAGTTATAAGTCTAATGTAGCACCATTTTTCCATTGAGCTGGAGAGCTTTGACAATCATGGAGCTGGGCTACCAAGTTTGTTGTGTTTTACGTATCTGCTCTCAAAATATTTTTGAGAGCTAAGCAGGATTCAAAATTATTATCTTTTTTTGAGGCTAGAACAACTAGGAGTGTCTTTCCCCCTTCTCCACTCAGGAAATTCCTCTTCATTCCTTACAATTCAGCTCATTGTTAAGGACCTCTGGGATGCATTGTCAAATTCCCCTACACAATCTTCTGAAAGGAATGAGTCTTTTTCCTGTGTGCTCCCACAACACTTGGCATACTCCTCAGTGACAGTGCTGTCCAGTGGGGTGCTAATTATTTGCTTTTCAAGGCTATTTCCTCCAACTGTGCTTCTCTCCAGAGCAGGGGTCCGGTTTCCTTTATCTTCATAGGCTCTTCCCCTCCTCACCCACCTACCTTTACCTCCCTACCTCCAAGTCTAGTTTTAAAGCCTGGCACATCAAAGGTACTGAAAGGACAGGAGAAAGAAATAAAAGAAGGAAATTTAAGTAGCTTACCCAAAGTCACACAGAAAGTCAGCATCAGAGTTCTGACATTTACTGCAGCACTCAATTCTAAACTAGGCTGTCATCAGGCTGATTTGATGGTTCACAAAGAGTGATATATTTTTAAGAATGATTTTACTACTAAAGAAATGAAGAACACACAGCCCGGGCCAGTAACTTTTTAAGTATGATTAGATGATGGCTTATGGGCTCCATCTAAGCTTTAAATCAGGATCATTTTCAGGTCTAATGGAAATTACATGGTGGCTTTGGCTTCACAGGGAAGGAACTTGGAGCTAATCAGCCTCGGGAATGCCACCATCTGAGATGCCAGGGCAAAAACAAAGAAATGCCATCAATTAAGAGTCTCTGTCAAGAACGCTCCAAGGCTGCAAGGCTGCAAGGCTGCTGAGATGAGATGGGACTGGAATCCTAGCCACAAGCTTAATTGCTTTGCAAGAAGCCACAGCTGTTGCTGTAGGGAAGCGCAGGCAAAATCCTGTTTTCTTACTTTCAACTTTCTGCTGACCTTGTTAGAGATTGTTTCTGAACTGCCTGATGCCCACGCCTATCTCGAATGGTATTTCTTCAGTGTCTCGTGTCTTGCCTTTGCTTTTCCTTCTATGCCCAGCACTTAATGTAGTGCCTGAAATATAATACTCACTCAAGAAATACCTGTTTGATTATTTAATTAAGCCACCAGAAGAAGAGTTTTAATACCAAATGACAGTTCCCTGTCACCCGAGAGCAGTACCCCTTTACTTTTTGAACCAAGATTGCTCTTAGTCCTTTCACTAGAATATAGGAACATGAAGAAAGGAGAAATAGCATTAAAAAATTGGAATTTTGTTCAGTCTATGACTCTGCATCAAAATTTTCCAGCCATATTCCATGACCAAATCAACTGTTTTTGAGACTTATTTCTTTTCCTCTTGCAAATGACAAGCAATCCTTGAATAACAAGTGACTTGTCCCAATTTGTAAACTCTTCTGGCCTCTGAAATAGCTAAAATGACCTAAGGCCTAACAGAACAGTGGCATGTATGGACTTTACCAGAAGTTGGACCCATGGGGTAAGATCTAGAGGGTTATTGGCTTAAGTGGTGTTAAGCAGCCTATGATTGGAAAATGAAATGAAATAGAATCCCCTCATAGAATCAAGAATAGATAGGCCTCATCCTAAAATAAACAGGCCAAAGAAGCATGGGTGGCAATGGCCTAATCCTCAAACCTGTTCTTCCCCCTTTATTTCACTTAGGTTTCCAAACATTTGTTTCTGCCTTCTATCTGTAGCCTTAGATCCAAACACATTTTAAGACTCTCTGCTCTTAACATTAAGCAATCTGCTGAACTCCTTTTAAAACTCAGTACAGTAGGAAAAGGCTCTGGTTCATAATGAAAATTTTTGGTGACTTTGGTTCTTCTTTGTTGTGAAAGGATTTCTACCACTTTATACATTTGGAAATTGGGGTCATCTTTTCTTCGTGGATAAAAAAATACACTCTTTATTATATTGCATAAATAATGTTTTTGCATTCACTTCACCAACAATACAAAAATATTTTCTCTCTCTCCTCTGGAGCAAAGAAAATGATTGGTTTCAGCTGGGTCCTCTGAGCACTGCGGGAACTCCAGTGGTTCCCAATGCTTTCCTGGACATGATACAGTGGAAACTTAAATAAAAGAAATATATTCCTCAGAAATATATTCTCCTATAAGTCTGCTATATAATAAAAATAATAAATAGCTTACATTAATATAGCACTTTATAGTTTACATCATTAATGTTTTAGCAATTGATCCACATCAATGGAGCTAACTATAAATCATATGGTGCAGATAGATTTTATGAATGACAAAATTTATGTTCTGTAAGCTTAAGCTACTTGCTAGAGATACACAACTAAGCTGAACAAAATTAAAATTCACATTTATTTTGGCCGGGCACAGTGGCTCATACCTCTAATCCCAACACTTTGGGAGGCCGAGGCAGGAGGATCACTTGAGACCAGGCGTTCAAGACCAGCCTGGGCAACATAGGGAGACCCTGTATCTACAAAAACTTTAAAAATTAGCTAGGTGTGGTGGCATATACCTATGGTCTCAGCTACTTGGGAGGCTGAGGCAAGAGGATCACTTGAGCCTAGGAGGTTGAGGCTGCAGCGAGCTATGATAGTTCCACTGCACTCCAGCCTGGGTGACAGAGCGAGACCTTGTCTCTAACAACAACAACAAAATTTGTAATTCACATTTATTTTGTTATTCTGGGGATTGTTTCCCTGTTATTTTTCCAACTGTAATAAAGAAACTTAAGGGGATTCATGACGAAATAAGCACATGTTGCCATCAGTATGTTCAAGGTGAGCAGGGAGTGGGAGGAAGAAAAAGGCTGTATTCCTGAGACAATAGCTCAGATGGTGGTGTTGTGTGGCATCATCTGGCCTATTGGGGGCAGCAGTGTTTAGAGAGCAAAGTGGATACAGCAGGCCAGGGAAGATACCAAAGGACAGATATTTGCTCCCTGAAATGTTTGATAGTTAGACTTGGCCTCACAAGCAATGGAAAACCGATACTCAAAGCCTGTCTTTCATTGTGTCTCAAGTCTCTGAGATCAACAATGTCAGGGCTCTGACTTTCTACATCTAGTTTGGGATATTGCTTCAATATTCATTTACAGCTGCCACCTCCCTCTGACAGAGCATCACGGATGAAATGAAAAATGAAGACTCCAGCCATTTGTGGTTATTAAAGGCTGTGTAGTACCTTTTACAAGAACTGGGTGATTAACATTCACAATCTTGGCCTATTTCCAACACAGAGGAAAGGACTGTGCTTCCTCATTGCCTGCTTGCCCTGCAATTTCCACTGGGTCTATTGCACAGAATCACAGTGGAGGGATGTAGACCCTGGTAGATTGGTCAGGGTAGAGTTGTTGTGAAAAACCCATTCTTACCATGTTTTAATTTAGGACATCTGAGGACCACCTGGATGCAGGAAACCAAATTTATTCCTGCCTTCAAAGGAGGGGAGAATCAAGGCTTTAGGAATAATTTACTTCAATCAATTTCAACTTCACTTCCCTGGGCTGTTTTGTAGAACCAACACCTTTCTCCTCACTGTGAAAGACTCTGACCCTGGACAATAAGCAGATGCATTTTTCAGAACACCTGGCAATACCTACCTATAGAGGAGGCTTCACTCTAGGTTCTGAATGGCAGTTTTAAGGCTAAAATATTACACCCATATTTTACTTTCTTTAAAAATATATCCTCCTAGAATTCCTCTAAATAATAATAAATAGCTTGCCAAACAAACAGCCAGATGACTCTTAGATTATATCTGCAAGAGTAGAGAGAGGGAAAAGAGAAGGAGAAGCAAAAGAGAAATTGTGCCAAGCTTGGGACTCACTCAGATATCACGTGTTTTGAATTTCAAATCTCCTGGTATTTCAGTTTGCATATCCTTGGCAAAAAAAAAAAAAATTGTATCACTCTTAGTATGACATATTAAATGCCTTACTGGACATCAAGCATTACTTATTGAGTGACCTGAGTTGAGTGTAAATGAGTCTGAAACAGTGCAAGGTTCAAACTATTCAAGGTTCACAAAGGGAAAACATTATATAGAACATGGGGGTGGGGAACTAAACATATTCCTAGGGATAAAGTAAACCCTTGGCTATAGTTAGTAAAGTGTTAACAGAAAAGCAGATGCAACCCTAACAGATTTGGACTTTGGAAAATAAATGTTCACTGGGAGAGATTTTAATCTGTTTCTTTAATAGAAAGACAATAATAAGAATTGATGGTTATTGGTCATGCAGTTACCTCCCTGGGCTTTTTAATAGCTAATATTTGTGAAATACATACAGAGTGCAAATTTCTCCTCTAATGATAAAGTTGTCAAGTCTATGTTAATTTTATTGCCATTAATATTATTTTTGAGAAGCAAGCAAATGATGTCGAATTTTCTCAGTAAGTGCTCTGCTTCCTTAGTAATTTTTTCCTTTTCATAAACTTCTGACTAAAATATCTCTTTGTGTCACTTGGCTGAGTTTTCACCAGGACCACAAAATGATGTCCACTTCAATAATTTTATTTTGGCCTTGCTCACTTTTACCTGTGCTACTGCCACCTCTTCCTACCAATGTCTGTTTCTTTTTCCAGTTTGCTTTATTGCACATCTATTAAATACAAGCAACTATCTGCAAAATATTCCCCCTCATTATAGGTTCACAGTAAAAGAAGCCCACAAAGAACTAAAAAGTGGCATAGAAAACTTTGAACACCAAGAAGAGGCCTGTGAGACATTATTTGATATTTTTCTTTTTCACTATTGACTAAAAAAAGATATAAGCACCTTTGGTTGTTTCTTCAATGTCATTAGACTTAGTGTGTAAGGGTTTGCTCATAGAGAAGGTCCTGTGTTCTTTTTATATTTCAGAATGATGTTTTTATCAAAGTTGGGCAGTGCCTTGGGGGCCATTCTTCCACGCAATGAAGTTCTCGACAGTAATTTTAATGTTCTTAACTAAAATGAGATTGCAGGAAAAAAGTAATCATCTGAAATAAATACATCAAAATTCTTTCCATAAACAATTAAAATTTTCTTGTCTTTCATTCCTTCAACAATACACATTTTAAAACTGCAATCATAATGGATCTCATGAAGACTGAGTAGAGGGAAGGAAGGAGAGAGGCAGAAGGAACAATTTTAGACATGAAGTACATGGAAGATCTCTCTCCTAAGAAGACAGCTGAAAAGGAAAAACTTAAAGAAATGGGAGAAAAAGCCACAAAGATAATTAGACAAAGAGCATTTGAGGGAGGGAAAATGGCACCTGCAAAGGCCCTGTGGCAAGAATGTTTGTGACACGTTGTAGGAACAGAGGGAGGCCCATATAACAACAGCTGAGCGGCCGAGGGGAACTTAGAAGACTAGAAGGTCAGAGAAGCCTCAAGGGACAGATCACACTGCACCATTAAGTCAGGATAAAGATTTTAGATTTTGAGTGAGATGGAATGCTATGTAAGGATTTGAGGAAGAAAGAAGTCACACAAGGACAAATTTTAAATATATCACATTGGCTACAGAATTGATCATTAGGGAGCAAGGATCGAAACAGAACGAGCATCTAGAAAGATAGTACAAGTCCAAAGGATAGAGGACAAGGACTTTGACCAAAAAAAATGCCATGAAGATGCTGAGGTGCAGCCAGAGTCTAGATACCTATGAAGGAAGGTTTGTGTTGGATGTGAGAAGTGCTTGAAAGAGAAAAGACAAGTATGGCTCCAAGGTTTTGCCCTGAGAAATTGAAGAAACATTTATGATAGGAGGAAAAATACAAAAAAAAAACAAGGGTGGAGGCCAATTCAAAGACCAAGAGTTCTATTTTGGGCATGACAAATTGAAAATGTTTGTTGATATTTAAACGGAGAAATCTATATATAGTTCAGGGGATACATTTGTGAGTCTTCAGTGAAGAGATGGCTTTTAAAGCCATGACACTAGAATGAGACCACCTGAGAGTGACTGTAGTCAGGGAAGAAACCTAAGGACTGAGCCTCAGAAACCCCAACATAAAAGGAGATGCTGAAAATGAGAAGAAAAAAGCAAAAAAGAAAGAGTAACCAGAGAATAGAGTGACCAGAACCTAAAAAAGAGTTGCAAAAGCCAAGATAAGTATTTCAACAGAAACCAGGTCAAATATACTGACAAGTGAGGAAGATGAGGTCTAAGAGGAGCCCACTTAATTTGGCAACGTGAGGTCACTGCTGAACTTGAAAAGGGCTGTTTTGATGCAGGGGTGGGCCTGCAAGCCATACTGGAGTTGGTTCCAAAGAGTCTGAGAGGGGAATAAAAGGAGCAACGAGGAGAGACTACTCAGTTTCCTGTGAAGGGGAGCAGAGCTGGGAGGTCAACATGAGGTCAAGGCAGCACATTTTTCTAATAATGGAGTACAGTATAGCTCATGTGTATGCTAATGTGAATAGTTCAGTAGTGAAGAAAAAATGATGATGTGGGGAAAAGGTGAAGGATTTGAGGAGAGATGCTGTATTATTTTGCTGGGCCTGCCGTAACAAAGTGCCATAGACTGGATGTCTGAACAACAGAAATTTATGTAATCACAATTTTGGAGGTTGGACGTTCGAGATCAAAGTGCCAACAGGGTTCATGTCTTCTGAGATCTCTCTGCTTGGCTTGCAGATGTATGTCTCCTTCTGTGAGAAACAAATTCACCTGTCCAAACCCAAAGAATGGACTCAGAGACCCCGAGAGCAGTGAAAGTGAGACTTTTAATTACCATCTTGCAAGATCAGGTGTCTGATGGGCAGGCACACCCAGCACAGTTACAACAAGCAATTTATCCCCTAGTGCACATGTCCCTCCCCCAGTTCCTCATAGGCTGAGTACTATGGAGTTACAATCTTCCCAGATGACACCTATCAGTTGCTGGGTTGGGGCTTTAGGTGTTTTTTTGTTTGTTTGTTTGTTTAGGGTTGTCTTGCTGCATTTTGTTGCAGCCACAACGCATTGCAATCCTAGTCAGCTCAGGGGCTCTTTAAGTATTTGACTTATGACCTAAGTATCTGGGCAGGTTGATAAGAACAGACAAAGTGAACTATTTTGCAGGCTAGTAAGTTTTCATCTTAGACTAAACTTTTTTGGTTCAGATGAGGGCAACTCAGGGGGTTGAGGCAGGGGGGGACTGACAAGCAGGCATTGGCTATCCAAGCAGGTGCCTAGTATATCCTATTTTTTCTGTAGTTTGCTGATCTAAGCTGATTTAAGGCACTTTGTCTTGGAAATTGACTACTGTATGCATTATTTCCTTCACTTCTCTCTTCACATAGTCTTTTTTCTCTGCATGTCTGTGTCCTAATCTCCTTTTCTTATAAAGACACCAGTCATATTGGATTAGGAGCCACCCCAATGACCTCATTTAACTTTAATTACCTTTTTAAAAACCATTTCTCCAAATATGGTCATATTCTGAGGTACTGGAGGTTAGGACTTTAAGAATATGAGAGTAGATATATGTAGCTTCGTAGGTTTGCTAGTGGGAACATGTATCTGAAGACAGTCTGATCAGTAGCTTAGAGGAAAATTGGAAGAAACATTAGAGGTTTCAGGAAAAAGAAATAAAAAGGTAAAATAGTCACCTGGGATGTGGTGAAGTGACTAATGAACGAAATGGAGTGGAATTACTGGGCAGCACTAGGGCACACTGGAAGTTAGTGGTCACAACTTGAAGGTAAGACCAATCCATAAGGGTGTGTGTGTGTGTGTATTCTTCCTCCAGTTATGTTCAGCTGCTTAGGAATGATATGAAGCAGGAAAAGACTTGGGTGGAAGTAGAATTGGTTTGGTTGAAGCAGAGTTGGATTTTGCTAGATGAATGTGCTGGAAGGAGGGAGGGACAAGTGAGTCAAGTATATATACAAGGTCATAGTTATACCAATAAATCATGGCATCAAAATCAGGAGGAAAAGAGGTGAAGAAGGATAATCAGCAGTGAAAACAGAGTAGGAGCAACAGAGCACAGCTTCCTGTGGAGCAGAGGAACTGCTGGAGACAGAAAACTAGGAAGACTAGAGAGAATGGGTTAAAACAACAGGGCATGCTAGATGTGAAGAGAAGCGATTGAAATGAGGTCTGGAATAGCTGCAGTTATTGATCATGACAACTGCACTATAGAAGAATGAGTGGCTTAGTAAGAGTAGGGTAAATCAGAAAACAGATCATTCAGAGCATACATTGCCCCTAAGGATTTGAAAATGTCATGAATTCTTAGGTGCATAGTTTTAAAGAAAGGGGCAAAAATATCCAAGATATAAAGGGGAGTGAGCTATAGATCTGTAGCTGACTCCAACAAGAAAGGGTAGTGTTCAGCAGAGCGTGACAGCATGAGCTTGCAGTGGGCTGGGCAGGGAGGGCTGGTAGGAGGAAGAAAGGGAGAATGGTCTGGAGGTGCCAATGAAGACGAGTTAACAAAGAGTAAGGAGGACACCTCAGTCTGCATGGGTGAAAGATAGAAAACAGACACTGCCTGAGAACAATACAGGGAAAATGTCCTCAGGGAAAGGCCAGATTTTGGTAAAGATAAGAAAGTGAAGGCCTTGAGAACTGGAAGTTTTTTGCTGAAGACAGTGAGTTTCAGAGGGTGCAGTGAATGTGTCTGGGAGGAGAACTTTGTAAATGGGTAAGTTTAGGGGAAGAGGATCTAGTGACAAGGAGTGATCTGAGAGCCTTGGGCCTCCAGTCTGGTTGAGGTACAGGGATACGGGGAGAGAAGACATAAATACTGGCAGTCCCTAATACTGAGATGGCAGGGGTTGTGTTTGGAGTGGAAGGTGGGCAGAGGGTGGTATGGAGGTTGCTACCTGGCTGCTCCCCTGACACAAATGCCAACTAGGGAGAAGGGGGAGGCAGCAGCATGAGTTAGGTGTCAAGTGCCAAGTGCTGGAATGCAAAGATGTTGCTGCACTTAAGAGCCCAGAGAACCTATGGGAGAAGAAGAGGGAGGAGTCAGGGAATTGTTCAGTCCTGATCCCCATGGAATTACTGTACATTCAACACAATAACAGTGAGCTGCAGTCCTTCAGAGCATAGATAACAGGTCAAAACAGTGTTGACTCCATCTGTGTGCAGGTGTGACTATAGAGTGGTGAGGCTTTTTTTTAATGTTTTATTTCAATAGGTTTTTGGGGAACAGGTAGTATTAGGTTATGTGAATAAGGTCTTTAGTGGTGATTTCTGATATTTTGGTGCACCCAACACCCGAGCAGAGTATACTGCACCCAATGTGTAGTATTTTATCCCTCACCACCCCCCAGGTTTTCCCCCTGAGTCCCCAAAGTCTGGTGTATCATTCTTATGCCTTTGTGTCCTCATAGCTTAGCTCTCACATATGAGTGATAACATATGATGCTTGGTCTTCCATTCCTTAGTTACTTCACTTAGAATAATGGTCTCCAATTCCATCCAGGTTGCTGCAAATGACATTATTTCATTCCTCTTTATGGCTGAGTGCATTCCATGATATATATGTTTGTGTGTGTGTGTGTGTGTGTGTGTGTGTGTATACCATATTTTCTTAATCCACTCATTGATTGATAGGCATTTGGGCTGGTTCCATATTTTGCAATTGCAAATTGTGCTGCTATAAACATGTGTGTGCAAGGTATTTTTTTTGTATAATGACTCTTTTCCTCTGGGTAGATACCTAGTAGTGAGATTTCTGTATCAAATGGTAGATATACTTTTAGTTCTTAAGGAACCTCCATACTGTTTCCCATAGTGGTTGGTCCTAGTTTACATTCCTACTAGCGGTATAAAAGTGTTCCCTTTCACCACATTCATGCCAACATCTTTTTTTTTTTTTTTTTTTTTTTTGGCCATTCTTGCAGGAGTGAAGTGGTATCATATTGTGGTTTTGATTTGCATTTCCCTGATAATTAGTGATGTTCAGCATTTTCCCCTATACTTGTTGGCCATTTGTATATCTTCTTTTGAGAATTGTCTATTTGTGTCCTTAGCCAACTTTGTTATGGGTTTTTTTTCTTCTCAGTTTGAGTTATTTGTAGATTCTGGGTATTAGTCCTTTGTTGGATGTGTAGACTGTGAAGATTTTCTCCCTCTCTGGGGGTTGTCTGTTAACCCTGCTGATTATTTATTTTGCCGTGCAGAAGCTTTTTAGTTTAATTCAGTCCCATCCCATCTATTTATCTTTCTTTTTTTTGCATTTGCTTCTGGGTTCTTGGTCACAAAGTCTTTGTCTAAGCCAATGTCTACAAGGCTTTTTCCAATGTTATCGTCTAGAATCTTTATGGTTTCAGATCTTAGATTCAAGTCTTTGATCTGTCTTGAGTGGATTTCTGTATAAGGTGAGAGATGAGGATCCAATTTCATTCTTTTACATGTGGCTTGACAATTGTCCCAGCACCATTTGTTGAATAGCATGTTCTTTTCTCATGTATGAGTCCATTCTCATGCTGCTATGAAGAAATATTCAAGACTTGGTAGTTTATAAAGGAAAGAGGTTTAATTGACTCACAGTTCTATATGGCTGTGGAGGCCTTGGGAAACTTACAATCATGGCAGGAGGCACCTCTTCACAGGACAGCAGGAGAGAGAATGAGTGCTAAACAAAGGGGGAAGCCCCTATGAAACCATCAGCACTCATGAGAACTCACTCACTATCATGAGAACAGCATGACAAAAAAAACCACCCACATGATTCAATTATTTCCACCTGGTCCTGCCCTTGACATGTGGGAATTATTACAATTCAAGGTGAGATTTACATGGGGACACAGAGCCAAACCATATCATTCTACCCCGACCTCTCCCAACTGTCATGTCCTCACATTTCAAAACATAATCATGCCCTTCCAACAGTCCCCCAAAATCTTAACTCATTCCAGCATTAACCCAAAAATCCAAGTCCAAAGTGTAATCTGAGACAAGGCAAGTCCCTTCTGGCTATAAACCTGTAAAATCAAAAGCAAGTTAACTACTTCCTAGATACAATGAGGGCACAGGCATTGGATAAATACACCTGTTTCAAGTGGGAGAAATTGGTCACATGCAAGTCCAAAATCTAGTGGTGCAGTCAAGTCTTAAATCTCTGAAATGATCTTCTTTGACTCCATGGCTCACATCCAGGTCACATTGATGCAAGAGGTGGACTCCCATGGCCTTGGGCAGCTCTATCCCTGTGGCTTTACAGGGTACAGCCTCACTCCCAGCTGCTTTCATGGGCCAGTGTTCAGCATCTGCAGCTTTTCCAGGAGCACAGTGCAAACTGTCATTGGATCTACCATTCCTGGGTCTGGAGGATCATGGCCCTCTTATCACAGCTCCACAATGCCCCAGTGGGGACTCTGTGGGGGGGCTCTGACCCCACATTTTCCTTCCACATTGTCCTAACTGAAGTTGTCCATAAGGGCTCCACTCCTGCAGGAAACTTCTGCTTGGACGTGCAGGTGTTTCCATACATCCTCTGAAATCTAGTCAGAGGTTCCCAAACCTCAATTCTTGACTTCTGCGTACCCACAGGTCTCACACCACGTGTAAGCCACCAAGACTTGGAGCTTGCACCCTCGGAAGCAGCAGGCTGAGCTCTATGTTGACCCCTTTTAGCCACAGCTGGGATGCGTGGCACCAAGTTTTGAGACTGCACAAAGCAGCAAGGCCCTGATACCAGCCCATGAAACAATTTTTCCACCTAGGCCTCTGGGCCTGTGATGGAAGGGGCTGCCATGAAGATCTCTGACATATCCTGGAGATATTTTCCCCATTGTCTTAGTGACTAACATTTGGCTTCTCATTACTGAGGCAAATTTCCACAGCCAGCTTGAATTTCTTCTCAGAAAATGGGTTTTTCTTTTCTATTGCATTGTCAGGCTGCAAATTTTCTGAACTTTTATGCTCTACTTCTGTTTTAAGTTTCAATTCCAAACCATATCTTTATGTGTACATGGAACTGAATGATTTTGAGAGCACTGAAGTCACCTCTTGAATGCTTTGCAGCTTACAAATTTCTGCCAGATACCTTAAATCATCTCTCTAAAGTTCAAAATTCCACAGATCTCTAGGGCAGGGGCAAAATGCCACCGGTCTCTTTGCTAAAGCATAGCAAGAATCACCTTTATTTCAGTTCCCAAAAAGTTTCTCATCTCCGTCTGAGACCACCTCAGCCTGGATGTCATTGTCCATATCACTATAAGCATTTTGGTCAAAGCCATTCAACAAGTCTCTAGGAAGTTCCAAACTTTCCCACATCTTTCTCTCTTCTTCTGAGCCCTAAAAACTATTCAAACCTCTGCCTCTTACCCAGTTCCAAACTTGCTTCCATATTTTCAGGTATCTTTACAGCAGTGCCCAACTGTCTACAGTACCAATTTACTGTATCAGTTCATTCTCATGCTGCTGTGAAGAAATACCCAAGACTCAGTAATTTCTAAGAAAAGAGGTTTAATTAACTCACAGCTCTGCATGGCCTGGAGGCCTCTAGAAACATACAAACATGGTGGAAGGCACCTCCTCACAGGGCAGCAAGAAAGAGAATGAGTGGCAAGTGAAGGGCAAAGCCCCTTAAGACCATCAGATTCATGAGAACTCACTCATTATGAGAACAGTATGGAGGAAACTGCCCCATGATCAATTATCTCCTTCTGGTCAAGCCCTTGACAAGTGGAGATTATTAAAATTCATTGTGAGATTTAGATGAGGAAACAAAGCCAAAACATATCACCCCATGTTATGTTTTTTTTTTTGCTTTGTTGAAAATCAGTTGGCTGTAAGTATTTGGCTTTATTTCTGGGTTCTCCATTCTGTTTCATTGGTCTATGTGTCTATTTTTATACCAGTACCATACTGTTTTGGTGACTATGGCCTTACAGTGTAGTTTGTAGTCAGGTGATGCTTTGTTTGTGAAGGCTGTTTTTGGCTTCATATGAATTTTTGGATTGTTTTTTCTAGTTCTGTGAAGAATGATGATGGTATTTTGATGGGAATTACATTGAATTTGTCAATTTCTTTTGGCAGTATGGTCATTTTTACAATATTGATTCACCCATCCATGAGTTTGGCATGTGTTTCCATTTGTTTGTGTCATCTGTGATTTCTTTTAGCAGTGTTTTTTGTAGTTTTCCTTGTAGAGGTCTTTCACATCCTTGGTTAGGTATATTCCTAAGTTGTTTTTTTTGTTTTTTTGTTTTTGTTTTTTGTTTTTTTACTTTTGCAGCTGTTGAGAAAGGGGTTGAGTTCTTGATTTGATTCTCAGCTTGGTCGCTGTTAGTGTATAGCAGAGCTACTGATTTGTGTATGTTAATTTTGTATCCTGAAACTTTGCTGAACTCATTTACCTGTTCTAGGAGCTTTTTGAATGAGTCTTTAGGATTTTCTAGGTATACAATCATATCATCAGCAAACAGCGAGAGTTTGATTTCCTCTTTACTGATTTGGAGGCACTTTATTCTTTCTCTTGTCTGATTGCTCTGGCTAGGATTTCCAGTACTATGTTGAATACAAGTGGTGATAGTGGGCCTCCTTGTTGTGTTCCAGTTCTCAGCAGGAATGCTTTCAACTTTTCCCAATTCAGTATAATGTTGGCTGTGGATTTGTCATAGATGGCTTTCATTACCTTAAGGTATTTCTCTTCTATTCTGATTTTGCTAAAGGTTTTAATCATAAAGCGATGGTGCATTCTGTCAAATACTTTTTCTGCGTGTATTGAGATGATAATGGGACTTTTGTTTTTAATTCTGTTTATGTGGTGTGTCACATTTATTGACTTACATACATTAAACCATCCCTGCATCCCTGGTATGAAACCTACTTGATCATAGTGGACTACCTTTTTGATATGCTGTTGGATTTGGTTAGCTAGAACTTTGTTGAGAATTTTCACACCTATGTTCATCAAGGATATTGGTCTGTCATTTTCTTTTTTTATTATGTTCTTCCCTGGCTTTGGTATTAGGGTGATACTGGCTTCATAGGATGATTTAGGGAGGATTCCCTCTTTCTCTGTCTTTTGAAATAGTGTCAATAGGATTGATAACAATTCTTCTTTGAATGTCTAAAAGAATTCAGCTGTGAATCTGTCTGGTCCTAGAGTTTTTTTGTTGTTGTCAATTTTTTATTACCATTTCAATCTTGCTGCTTATTATTGGTCTGTTCAGAGATTCTATATCTTCCTGGTTTAATCTAGAAGGGTTGTATATTTCCAGGAATTCATCCATTTCCTCTACATTTTCTAGTTTATGCATGTAAAGGTGTTCATAGTAGACTTGAATAATCTTTTGTATTTCTCTGATATCAGTTATAGTATCTCCCATTTCGTTTCTAATTGAGCTTATTTGGATCTTCTCTATTCTTGGTTAAACTCTCTAATGGTCCATCAATTTTATTTTTTCAAAGAACCAGCTTTTTTTTTCATTTTTCTTTTGTATTTTTTTGTTTCAATTTCATTGAGTTCTGCTCTGATCTTTGTTATTTCTTTTCTTCTGCAGGGTGCGGATTTGAATTTGGATTGTTTCTGTTTCTCCAGTTCCATGATGCGTGACTTTAGATTGTCTACTTTTGCTCTTTCAGGCTTTTTGATGTGAGCATTTAAGGATATGAACTTTTCTGTTAGCGTTGCTTTTGCTGTATCCCAGAGGTTTTGATAGGTTGTGTCACTATTATCGTTCAGTTCAAAGAATTTTTTAATTTCCATCTTGATTTCATTGTTAACCCAATGATCATTCAGAAGCAGATTATTTAATTTCCATGCAATTGCATGGTTTTGAGGGTTCCTTTTGGAGTTGATTTTCAATTTTATTCCACTGTGGTCTTGGCGAGTACTTGATATAATTTCAATTTTCTTAAATTTACTGAGACCTGTTTTGTGGCCTATCATATGGTCTATCTTGGAGAATATTTCATGTGCTGATGAATAGAATGTATGTTCTGCAGTTGTTGGGTAGAATGTTCTGTAAATATCTGTTAAGTCCATTTGTTGTACAGCATAGTTTAAGTCCATTTTGTTGTTGTTGTTGTTGTTGTTGACTTTCTGTCTTGACCTGTCTAGTGCCTCAGTGAAGTATTAAAGTCCCACACTATTATTGTGTAGCCATCTGTCTTATTTCTTAGGTCTAGTAGTAATTGTTTTATGAATTTGGGAGCTCTGGTGTCAGGTGCATATACATTTATAATTGTGATATTTTCCTTTTGGCCTAGTCCTTTAATCATGATATAATGTCCCACTTTGTCTTTTTTAACTGTTGTTGCTTTAAAGTTTGTCTTGTCTAATGTAAGACTAGCTACTCCTGCTTGCTTTTGGTGTCCATTTGCATGGAATATATTTTTCCACCCCTTTACCTTAACTTTATGTGAGTCCTGCGTGTTAGGTGAGTCTCTTGAAGACAGGAGTAACTTGCTTTGTGAATTCTTATCCATTCTGCTATTCTGTAATTTTTAAGTGAAGCATTGAGGCTATTTACATTCAATGTTAGTATTGAGATGTGAGATACTATTCTATTCATCAAGTTACTTGTGGCCTGAATACTTTGTTTTTTAATATTGTGATATTGCTATATAGGCACTGTAAGATTTATGCTTTAAAGAGGTTTTATTTTGGTGTATTTCAAGGATTTGTTTCAAGATTTAGAGCTTCTTTTAGCAGTTCTTGTAGTGCTGGCTTGGTAGTGGAGAATTCTCTGAGCATTTGTCTGGAAAAGACTATATCTTTCCTTCATTATGAAGCTTAGTTTCACTGGGTACAAAATTCTTGGCTGACAATTGTTTTAAGGAGGATGAAGATAGGGCCCCAATCCCCTCTAGCTTGTAGGGTTTCTGCTGAGAAATCTGTTGTTAATCTGATAGGTTTTCCTTTATAGGTTACCTGATGCTTTTGTCTCACAGCTCTTAAGGTTCTTTGTCTTGATATTAGATAACCTGATGACTATGTGCCTAGGGAATGATCTTTTTGTGCTAAATTTCCCAGGTGCTTTTTGAGCTTCTTCTATTTTGATATCCAGATCCCTAGCAAGGCCGGGGAAGTTTTCCTCAATTAGTCCCTCAAATATGTTTCCAAACTTAGATTTCTCTTCTTCCTTGGAAACACAAATTATTTTTAGGCTTGGATGGTTAACATAGTTTCCATACTTCTTGGAGGCTTTGTTTATTTTTTAAATTCTTTTTTTCTTTGTCCTCAATGGATTGGTTTAATTTGAAAGCCTTGTCTTTGAGCTCTGAGGTTCTTTCTTCTGCTTGTTTGATTCTATTGCTGAGACCTTCCAGTGTATTTTACATTTCTCTGTGTCCTTGATTTCCAGAAGTTGTGATTGTTTTTTGTTCATGCTATCTATTTCACTAAAAATTTTCCTTTCATGAACATTCTTCTGTATCATGGTTTTGACTCCTTTCTTGGACTTTACCTTTGTCTGGCATCTCGTTGATTCATTTAATAATTGACCTTCTGAATTCTTCTTCTGGAAATTCAGAAATTTTGTCTTGGTTTTGATCCATTGCTGGTGTGCTGGTATGGTCTTTGGGGGATATTAAAGCATCTCATTTTGTCATATTTCCAGAATTATTTTTCTAGTTCCTTCTCATTTGGGTAGACTATGTCAGAGGAAACATCTGGAATTCAAGGGCTGCTGTTCAGATTATTTTGTCCAATGGGGTGCTCCCTCGATATGTGTTCTCTCCCTTTCCCTAGGAATGGGGCTTCTTCAGAGCTGAACTATAGTGATTATCATTGCTCTTCTAGATCTAGCCACCCAGTGGAGCTAGCAGGCTCTGGGCTGGGTACCGAGGTGTGAGTGTCTGAAAAGAGTCCTGTGATGTGATCCATCTTCAGGTCTTTAAACCACGCATATCGGCATCTGCTCTGGTGGAGGTAGCAGGGGAGTGAAGTGAACTCTATGAGGGTCCTTGGTTGTGTTTTGTTTAGTGTGCTGGTTTTGTGTTGGTTGGCCTCCAGCCAGTAGGTGGCGCTTTCAAGAGTACATCAGCTGTCGTTGTATAGGGAGGATGCAAACTTGCCCTAGAGACACCTGGTTAAGTATTCACATTTCTCAGGTGGTAGGCTGGGCCATAGAGTTCCCAAGAGATTGACCTTTGTCTTGGCTACCAGGGTCGGTGGAGAAAGACCTCAGGTTCGGGCAGGGATAAGGGTGTCTGAGCTCAGCCTCTCCTTGGGCAGAGCTTGCTGTGGCTGCTGTGGGAGATGGGGGTGTGTTTCCCAGTCCAATGGAGTTCTATTCATTCTCAGGGGGATTATGGCTGCCTCTGCTGAGTCATACAGGTCGCCAGGGGAGATGAGGGAAGTCAGTAGTCACAGGCCTTACCCCACTCCCACACAGCCTACAGCCCTAAAGCCCAGTCTCACTCCCACCATGACCCTGCAACAGTGTGTATGGAGTCGGTTCCTTCCAGTGGGTTCATGGTCTCACTGACTTCAAGAATGAAGCCACAGACCTTTGCAGTGAGTGTTACAGCTTTTAAAGGTGGCACGGACCCAAAGAGTGAGCAGCAGCAAGATTTATTGTGAAGAGCAAAAGAACAAAGCTTCCACAGCATGGAAGGGGATGCAAGCAGGTTGCCACTGCTGGCTGGGATGGCCTACTTTTATTCCCTATTTGTCTCCTCCCATGTTCTGTTTCTGTCCTATCAGAATGCCCTTTTTACAATCCTCCCTGTGATTTGCCACTTTTAGGATCCTGCTAATTGGTGTACTTTACAGAGCGCTGATTGGTACATTTTACAGAGTGCTGACTGGTGCATTTTACAGAGTGCTGATTGGTGCATTTTACAATCCTCTTGCTAGCTACAGAGTGCTGATTGGTGCGTTTTTACAGAAAAGTTCTCCAAGTCCCTACTTGACCCAGGAAGTCCAACTGGCTTCACCTCTCAATCCCCCCTCTAAACAGGACACCCCAACTGCTGTTAGGAATTGGGCAATGACTGCTATAGTTACTTCCTGCTGGATAGGGGCAAAGAAAGGGCCCTGCAGTTGTAGTGCCCTCCAGAGGGGATTGGGAGCAAACCAAGTGGCTCCCTGTGTTCTATTTTCCCATTGGAGAAAAAACCGTTTTGTATCTACTAGGAACCATTCAAGAGAGTAATTGAAAGAGGAGATGAGAAGGCATTCACTAGTGGTGGGGGCGCTGCTGCAGGCGGTCCAGAGGTCCAGCGGTGAATGGGGATACAGGGAGTATGTTTGCCATTACAAAACACAGGCTGTTTGTTAAGCAGGGCGGAAGTGATGATTTTTGGGGGCCCTGTGAAGCAGACGAGCCATCTGAATGGAGCTGTTTGGGAGACTCGGAAGTTACTATGATCAGCAGGGGCTGGAAGTTTTAGGGTGTAATTACACTGATGGGATAGTAGGTGTCCTAGGGGCAGGCCTGATAACAGGTTGCATTCGATGCATAAAGGGGCTTGGAAAGTTAAGATGGTATTCATGGTTACAGGGCAGTGTATGGTTTTTTCATTGCTCATGTAATAGGTGATGTTGGCTAAATGCCAGTCCTCTCAGGGATAATGCCCTATTCTTTGTTCTCCCAGAGGGTCCTTATGGTGGACCAAGGGATTATTCCTTTGGCACACCTCACAGGCTTTGACTACTTGTGGGATGGTCCAGAGGAGATTTGGCCCTGTAAGTAGGGATTCGGCCACTTGATGAGTGTTGTCAATATGCATATGAAAAGTTTAGTGGAGAGTTTTAAGTATTTTCCACTGGCTGGCTTTGGGTATGAGTACCTTTCCCTCTTCTGTCATTAACCACCCTGAGGGGAGAAAACTATGCCCCCACGAAAGTCCCCATTCTATTTCGGTCAGGGAGTACTAGGGCTTAATCTCTTAGAGAGGGTTGTTCCATACCAAGGATCTTTCCTTAGGTGTTTCTAATGGGAGGTTCCTCCTGGCAGCAATTTTGGCCTCAGTGTCTGCCTGACAGTTTCCTTCTGCCTTTTCTCCTTCACCCTTTCAATGGCTTCGACAGTGTAAGACTGACACTTCCTTGGGTTTTCACACTGGGTGCAATAACTCCATGATTTCCTTGTGCTATTTAATGGGGGTTCCCCCAGAGGTTAGGAACTCCCTTTCTTTCCATATTGCAGCATGGACATGTAGGATTAGATAAGCATACTTGCTATCTGTATGCACATTTATTCTTTTGTCCTTTCCCAGTTCTAAGGCTTGGGTAAGCACCACTAGTTCTGCTAACCGGGCACTGGTCCCTGTGGGAAGAGGCTTACTTTCAACTACTGTTACCTCACTATGGCATAATCTGCCCTTCATATCCCATTCTCCACAAATGAACTTCCATTGGTATGTAGGTTAAGGTCAGGATTAGCTAAGGGGACTTCTAAGAGATCCTCTCTGGAGGCATAAGTCTGGGCTACAATGTATTGGCAGTCATGCTCGATTCGTTCCCCATCTTCCAGGAGAAAAGTGTCAGGGTTGAGGACTGCACATGTGCATATTTGAAGCACCAGTTCCTCAAGGAGTAGTGCCTGGTATCTAAGCAGGCAGTTGTCTGATAGCCATAAACTTCCTTTGGCACCTAGTATGCCATTTACATCATGAGTAGTCCAGATGGTGAGACCCTTTCCTTGTATTATTTTGATAGCCTCTGATATTGAGATGGCCACCGCTGCAACTACCCATAAACAGTGAGACCAGCCTTTTTCTACTACATCAATTTCCTTACTTAGGTATGCCACTGGTTGTGGGGTTGTCCCATGAGTCTAAGTAAGGACTCCAAGAGGTATTCCTGCTGTCTCTGTGATGTATAAAGAGAAGTTTTGTCCTGTGAGAAGGCTTAATGCTAGAGCTTGTACTAGGGCCTGCTAAGGTTTTGAAGGCTGTTTCTGCCTCTGGTTCTCATTCTACTAGATAAGTATTTGCCCTCTGGATCTCCTTGATTATATAGTGGTCTGGCCATCTCACTGTATCTGGGTATCGATAGTTGGCAAAAGTTGGTGATTCCAAGGAACCCCCGCAACTGTTTTAATGTCTTAGGGTGAGGATAAGCCAGTATAGGCTGTATTTGTTCCTTACTGAGGGCCCTGGTTCCTCTGGCTAAGATTAGGCCTAGATATTTGACTTGTTGTAGGCAGAGATGGGCCTTCAATTTAGATGCCTGTACCCTTGATTAGCTAGAAAGTTCAAGAGATCTAGAGTAGCCTGCTGGCATGAGGTTTCCAAACTGGTAGCCAAAAGTAAATCATCCACATACTGAAGGACCAGAGTGTCTGGACTTGAGAAGTGGCCTAGATCTTTCTATTCCTAAACCCTTGAGGAAAGATCATCCATGTGAGTTGGACTGTGTGGTCTGTGGGATCCACAAAGGCAAAGAGAAACTGGGAGTCAAAGTGCAGGGAATGTAGAAGAAGGCATCCTTGAGGTCCAGAACAGTGAACCATTCTGCTTCCTCTGGTATTTGAGAGAGCAGGGTATAGGGGTTGGGTACAACTGGATATAGAGGAATTACTGCCTCATTGATGAGTCTAAGATCTTGCACTAGTCTCCACTGACCATTTGGTTTTTGCACTCCTAGAATTGGGGTGTTGCAGGGACTGCTGCATTTTCTTACTAAGCCTTGAGCTTTTAAATGTCTAACAATATCCTGTAATCCTTTATGAGCTCCAGGCCTTAAGGGCTATTGCCTTTGATAAGGAAAAGTGGTGGGGTCTTTTAGCCTGATTTGGACTGGGTAGGCATTTTTTGCCATTCCAAATTGTCCTTCCAATGCCCAGACTTCAGGGTT
The DNA here is from genome assembly GCF_009828535.3 of Hylobates moloch. Lineage (NCBI taxonomy): Eukaryota > Metazoa > Chordata > Mammalia > Primates > Hylobatidae > Hylobates > Hylobates moloch. The sequence goes on from NW_026652280.1 coordinate 109,480,783, forward strand.
GATTCTCTCCTTAAGTAGGGAACAACAAATGGGTAACTTGTTCCCCATATTCATATAGCTAATAGCTCCTGCTTTGGCTAATATGTCCCTCCATAATAAGGCTGTTGGACTTTCAGGCATAACAAGAAAGGCATGTGAAAACAGAAAAGTCTCCCAATTACAACTGAGGAGGTGGGAGAAATACCTGGTTACAGGCTGTTCCAGGATTCCTTGGATGGTAACAGACCTTGTGGACAGCCATCTGAGGCAGGAGATTAACACTGAGAAGGCCACATCAGTGTCCAGGAAAAGTCAATTTCCTGGCCCTCAATAGTTAAATGTACCCCGGGTTCAGTGAGGGCGACAGCATGAGCTGGCCTTTGCCTGGAGCACCCTCAGTCCTATTGTTGAATCATCTGGTTGGGGGCTTCTGGCCCAGAGAAACTTTGTCCTCTGGGGCAGTGTGCTTTCCAATGATTGCCTTGGCATAGTGGACATGGGCGAGGGGGTGGCTCGTTTTTCTTTGGACAATCTTTTTTAAGGTGTCCTTGCAAACCAGAATGATAATAAGCCCTACTGGGTGATTGGCCTGTCCTATTTTCTGTACTCTCTTAACCACCAAGGTTTGTTTGTCTGAGGGCCATGACTAAGGCTGTGACCTTTCTCTTATCACTTTTCCTTTTCGTCCTGTTCCTCTTGGTCCCTATTATAGAATACCGAGGTTGCCAGGTTTAATAATGCCTCCAGATTTTGTTCAGGGCCCAGGGCTTGCTTTTGGAGCTTTCTGCTAATATCTGCAGCCTATTGGGTACTAAACTTATCTCTTAGGAGCAATTGACCCTTGAGAGAGTCATGTGACAGGGGAGTATATTTACTTAAGGCCTCCTGTAGCTGCTCAAGGAAGGTGGAAGGATTTTCTTCCTTTCCCTGAGTTATGGTGGACATCATTGAATAATTCATGGGCTTTTTCCTGATTCTCCTTAGTCCTTATAGAATACAGGTTAGCAGATGTTTACAACTCCAGTCCCCATGATCTGAGTTGTGGTCTCAGTGGGGATCCATACTGGGCACGGCTTGCTGACCAGTAGGGAATTTTTCCCTTTATTCAACTGTCATTCTATCATTTACTTGACTAAGATACCAGGTATCTCCAAACTCTCAGGCTGCAGCTAAAGCTGCATTCTTTTTGTTAAAGGCTTGGGTTTGATTTAACAATAGCATGACATCTCTCTAAGTGAGGTTGAAGGTTTGCCCTAGACCCTGTAGGACATCTATATACCTAGCAGGATCATCTGAAAACTTCCCCAGTCTACCTTGATCTGCTTTAAATCAGAGAGGGAGAAGGGGACATGTACCCGAGTTGGGCCAAATTCCCCCCCCACCCCCACCCCACAGCTTGAAGGGGATATAACCGATAGCCCAGGGGTTTTGTGGTCCCTTGGAGATTTCTTTGCTTGTTTCCTTCTTGGTGGGGAAGATTAGAGGAGGATTATCATTAATAGGAAGGGGAACTGTAGGGAGGCTAAGATATGGAGGTAAGCTGAGAGGTCCTCCTGTGGGATGTAAATTGCAAGCTTTGCATAGTTGTGGATTATCCTTCAGTGAAAAGAAAGCTTGAACGTAAGGTATTTCACTCCATTTGCCTTCCCTCTTACAGAAAAGGTCAAGCTGCAGGATAGTGTTATAATTTATACTTCCCTCAGGTGACCATTTTTCCCCATCAGAGAGAGAATATTGGGGCCAGGCCCTAGTGCAGAAAAAAATAAGCTGCTTCTTTTTCAGGATTTGTGGGTCATTGGTCTCAATGGCTTAGGATGCATTTCAAGGGTTAGCCTGTTGATGCCTGAGTGTTTCCCATCTGAAAGAAAAAAACACCCATGGTTTTTTGTTGTTGTTTTTTTCACTGCCCAAGAACCTGCAACGGTCCCTGGACCCTGCTGTTCAGAATAGTTGCACTCACCCAAGCAGCAGCAGAAACACTAGTTTTCCTCCTAGACCACAAAGAGGACTGAGGAAGGTCAGATTTAGTGGCCCTTACCAATGCTTTCTAAAAAACCTGCACCCTTGCCTTTCCTCTTAGACCACAAAGAGGACCGAGAAAAATTGGATTTAGTGGCCCTTACCGATGCATTCTTGAAAACCTGTTAGAGTCCTAAACGTTTTCTCCTGTTAGTATTGGGAACTTACCCTTGTCCTATAAAGATGATATGCCTTAAAATGTAGTGGAGAGCCATACCTGAGGGAGGGAAGGGATCTCCAGGGTGGAAAGAGTGACACCTTTTGTCCTCACTTCTCATCATATGAATAGGAAGGAGGTCTACCCCAATTTTGGAGTCTATAATTTCTGAGGCTCCACATATCCTAGCATTGGGAATAGCCTTTGTTAGGCCTGCTAGTCTGAGGAGGGATCCTAAAATTCCAGATAGTCCTCCCACTGACAAGGCTTTGGGCAAAAATTATGTCTTTCTGATTGGTGAGCCTGAGTGCCTAAAGAAGGGAACAGCATCAGGAAATTTATACTAGAAATCATTCTTATAGGAGAAACTAGAAAAGCACCAGAGACAGGGAATGGTTTTTAGAAGCAGGACTAGCCTCAGAAAAGAGAAGCAGGAGGAAGTTTGTCTGACAGGCTTTAGGACCCAGGAGGCAAGGGTCAGGATAAATAGGATAGATGGACAAATCTTGTTTGAGAGACGTAACTTTGAGAGTTCTGCTCATGGCTGCAGGGCCAACGAACTTTTTGTCAGGACCCCATAGCTGAATGGCTTTCCTCTCAGTCTACCCTCAGCTCAGCCCGGAAGTATAGAAAAAGCAGAAGCTGGTTCCAGGCAAGCCAATGCTCCCAACTCTGAAGAGTTGGGAGTTGTTAGAGAGCCCTTTCCCAGAAAGCCTGACACCCCTGTCTTTAGTCCAGCAGCCATGCTAGTCACTTTAAACTGGCCGACAGGTGCCTGGTGGTTAGCCCCTGTATTCTAAGGAAAAAAAGGACAGAATAGCAAGTGAAAGGGGTCCAATGGTACGCACCGTGTGGCAATATCCTGGACAAGCCCCTAAGATATGTCCAGAGTTGGTTCCTTCCAGTGAGTTTGTGGTCTCGCTGACTTCAAGAATGAAGCTGCAGACCTTCATTCTTCGCAGTGAATGTTACAGCTCTTAAAGGTGGCACAGACCCAAAGAGTGAGCAGCAGCAAGATTTATTGTGAAGAGTGAAAGAACAAAGCTTTCACAGCTTGGAAGGAGACCTGAGTGGATTTCCACTGCTGGCTTGGGTGGCCAGCTTTTATTCCCTATTTGTCCCCTCCATGTTCCATTTCTGTCCTATCAGAATGCCCTTTTATCAATCATCTCTGTAATTGGCTACTTTTGAGATCCTGCTGATTGGTGCATTTTACAGAGCGCTGATTGTTGCATTTTACAGAGCACTGATTTGTGCATTTTACATTCCTCTTGCTAGCTACAGAGCACTCATTGGTGCATTTTTACAGAGCACTGATTGGTGCATTTTTATAACCCTCTTGTAAGACAGAAAAGTTCTCCAAGTCCTCACTAGACCCAGGAAGTCAAGCTGGCTTCTCTCAACAGCACTGAGTCTATTTCCACGCAGCAGGTGACCAGGGCTGAGAACTTTCCCCAGACCTTGAGCCTCCCTGTTGAGAAAGCAAGCTGACTCACAGTTTCTTGGTGTCTCAGGGAGCCTGCAGTGGTTATATAGTTTCTTAAAAGAGTCTGTGGATTCTCTGGGCTTTCCTGATATATTCCTGTGGTAGGTCTTGGAGCAAAAGTTCATGATGTGAGTCTCCACACATTGGTTGCTCTGTCCTTCTGAGCGTGAACTGCAAGGTAGTACTGCTTCCTATCCTCCATCTTAATCCAGTGGGGATTATTTTTAATGTGGCTTATCAACTTTATTTATTGCCATTCTTTGATGTTCACATAAATATTATGATTGCCTGCCAGGAAATTATACCCAAAATAGGCTTATGGGCACTTAGAATAGTGCAGAGGAAAAAATTATAATTAATAGTACTGAGCTAAAGGTAAGCTTTTATCCCTTTCCAACTGTGAGGCATAGATGTCCTAGTTGGGTTTTTTTATTTTTTAAAGATAACATTCAAATGTTTCTTCCTTTCTGCTGAATTACTTGAGTAGAACCACTTCAGCAACTTGTCTGTGCATGCGTGTGTGTGTACATGTGTGTGTTCATGTGAAACATTCAACTAATGCTCAAGCAGCCCTTACAGTGCTTGGAACTTACAAATGAGAGCTTTCCTCTAGGAAGCATCTCTCAGGGAAATAGGTGCAAGAAGAATACTGATATTTTAACCTTTGCATTACCTTAAATTTTCAGCAAAGCACAGTGTTACTTCCTTTTAGTGCTAATTTTGGAGTAGTTACTATTTGTCTTTCTTATATCCTCTTTGATATTTTCCTTCTACAGTTGGGAATTAGGGATTCCAAACACCAGGAGGAGAGGAAAAGCTTCTATTCTCCTCCAAAATTGTACTCGAGAACAGGCCTCTCTGAATGTAGCTAGATTCTGCAAACTTCCCTAGCATCCAACTTCTTCCCTCCAAAAAAAGGAAAACAACAGTTATTTATTTATTTATTTATTATGTTTATTTATTTGAGACAGGGTCCTGCTCTGTCACCCAGGATGGAGTGCAATGGAGCAATCTCCAGTCACTGCAACCTCCACCTCCCTCTTGGGCTCAGGTGATCATCCTGCCTCAGCCTCCCAAGTAGCTGGGACTACAGGTGCACACCACCACATCCGGCTAATTTTTGTATTTTTTGTGGAGACTGGGTTTTGCCATGTTGCCAAGGCTGGTCTCGAATTCCTGGGCTCAAGGGATCCCTCAACCTTCCAAAGTACTGAGATTATTGGCATAAGCCACCGTGCCCAGCAATGCAGTTACTTAGATGCTTATTTTATGTTCTTGCATATCCTGCTAAAATATAAACTCACTGAGAGCAAAAGACACATATTAGTGTTTCGTAAGCATCCTCCATTCCTCCACTACCCTCAGAATATGCATAACAAATACGCTGGGAATTTAATCTGTATTAAAGTGCTGATCTGTCAATAAAGAATCCATCCTCATTCTTATCTCCTTGAAGAAAGGAAGGCAAATCTATAGAGCAAAAAATGGATCAAACCAAGGGTCCTCACAAGACTTTGGCTCTTAGAGCTTCTAGAATCAGCTCTTGAACAACTATCAACTTAAGTGGATAGCTGATGCATAAACAGTTAAGAGTACTGCAGGTATTCAAATATTCCCAATGCAGGTATTTGAATGATGTTGTTAATTGTCCCAAGTGTGCATTTTTAATAGCATACACTCATGCATATACAAACGCAATGAATGTACATAGTTTTTATTCCCTCAAACCCAGGGAAACAGATTACTGTGAATCTACTACTCTAATCTCTCACCTGTGGTCACTTGGTGGCCACAAACACCTGTTCTTCTCTAGGTCTCACTGAAAATATCTACAAGTGGTGGAACTGAGATTTACAGCTATCAACCTTGACAGTTTAGTCACCAACAAAAGCAGCTCCTCTGTGCCCCACACTCACTCCAGCCCAGGCTGAGTCCATCAGAGATGCTGTGTATTTCATGCAAATTTCCATGACAGCAGCTCTATGTGGGCCACGCATAGTTTGCCTGAGCAAGGGACAGAAGGTCTATCCTCTTCCTCCCAACAAGCTGATCCTATTTCTCCGAACAACTGGTATGGGCCTGCCCCCTGGAGGTTTAAGAAAGCCTGTTCCCTTCAAGGCAGGCTAGAGGGTCGAACTAGAGTCATTTCAGATGTTGAAACTGGCAGAGATCATCTGACCGCCTAATCCAACCTTTCAGAAACGAGGATATCCAAGTTCAAACATAGGGAATCAACATGCGCAGATGCAATACTTTTCAAAGATCCCACCGAGCAATGTGATCACCAGGAAACTAATTTACTGCAGCTTTTTAAAACTAGGGAAAGTGGCTTTACATTACCTACTTAAGATCCAGATTGTTCAGGGAGATCATTTCTTGATAGCATTTGTTGAACACCTATTATAGATAAGACCATGACCTTCAAATGTGTATATATGCTATGCCTAGAAAAGCCATTATGTTTGGATATCAGTGATTTTCTCTAGCTGGCAGGATAATAATTGATTTCTGTTTTCTCTGAGAGAATCAATAAAGAAAAAGAAAAGGAAAAGAAAGCACACTATTGGAATCCTAGGAGACAGATTCCAGTTCTTCTCAACTGGTGAGTTTGAAACCAACACAAGCATTAAAAGAGAAAGGAAAAAAAAAAAGGCATTGGCCTGTAACTGGTGCATATAAGATTCTTGTGCTCCCCTATAGAGGGAAAAAATGATTTAAGATTTGTTATCATTTCTAAGCAACAACATGGTCTTGAACTCATTTTGAAATAGCTACAATTCTATTTTTTTAAGATGTAAGTTGCTGGACTTTATTGCACATTGACTTAAACTGAAAGTTGTCCAAATGCCTTTGAATAAGAGATTTAAAGATGAGGGCCATACCACTTTCAGAGGGAGTCTTTCTTTCTCAGTGGAACTAAGCGGTATTTCCAAAATATCTGGCTGGATCTTAAAAGTCATTCATGACAGGTGATAATTGATTACATATTGAGTTTTGCCAGAAACTCTAATGTCATTGGCATACAGAGACATAGCATTAACACAGTGTGTATGTGCAGAGGACTGGAACACAAATAGAAGGCTTCATAAATTAAATTTAATGTTTCGTAGCTCTTCTTTAACTAAACAAAGTAGGTGTGGAAATTATTTTAAGTTAAAATTTATTTCTGTGCAAAACAAAAATCAGTCTCTAAGTGTATATGGGGAATAAAAAAGCAGAATTTAAGGTCAAGTGTAACACTAATTGAACGTTAAAAGAAAGAAAATATTTTTTAATATTTAAAAGAGTCAAATATTGAAATTTCAAATAATTTCAAACATGGGCTACACATAAAATAATAATAATGATAATTATGACAATAACAATTACACATGCACATACCATTCAACAGAAAAATTGTCAGAGGGTGACTTTTAATTGGATAAATTGATCCATGCAATTCACCTGAAACTTAATATCATCATTTCTATTTTATTGAAAGGTCAAATTTCTCCTGTAATTGAGAAAACTTTCTGCTAATATGCCTAAAAAGAGAATTTGGAGATAGATAAGGTAACTCAGTGAGTTAGAGTAAAATTAAACTCTCACATTTAAGACCACTGCAATTCATTTAAAACATCTTCAGTTGCATTCTACTTTTAGAGCAGAAGTGACAAACCAACTGACCATGGGTCAAATTAGGACCAAACTAGCTTTATGAAGCCTATACAATAAATTTTGTTTTGTTTTGCTGTTGTAATTTTTGTTGTTCCTTTTTAAGACTTTTTCAACAGCCTTACAAAGACTATATACTTTATTAATTTATCCACAGGCTAACTATTGTCATATCCAGGAAAATTCACATATTTATAATAACTGGTTTCTATGTGCATTTTTGTTTGTTTTTATTTTGTTTTGTTTTGATGTCTGCTCCAGAGCAGTTTATTTCTTAAACTGCCAGCCCCCATTCATTTGAGGCTGTGAAATATATTCAGTGGTTCGGGGATCAGCATTGTTTTCCACAAACTAGAATAGAGTAGAAATTACCAGAGCATCACAGGTATAAAGGTAAGCCTTATTTTCAAAAACTGTCACCTTGTGTGTGTGTATGTGTGTGTGTGTGTGCGCGTGTGTATGCATATGCACATAGATTATATATATAAGGGAAAATGCAATTCTTCCATGGGCAATAGTCCACAACGCCTAGAAAACACTGTTCTAAAGAGCCTTAGAGGCACCTTGTGTGTGTGCGTGTGTGTGTGTGTGTGTGTGTGTGTGTGTACGCATATGCACATAGATTATATATATAAGGGAAAATGCAATTCTTACACTGGGCAATAGTCCACAAAGCCTAGAAAACACCGTTCTAAAGAGTCTTAGAGGGATTAAGATATTCCTTAAGATTATATTCAGATTATGTTTTAAAAAAGAAAAGAAAAGGAAAGAAAGAAACGCAAATTGAATGCTGGCTCAAGTGAGCTCAGAAAGGTCTTAAAAGAGCTTTTTACTGTAAAGTCACTACTATTGCAGGATTTAAAATTTTTAAATCATTGCCATAGATCCAAAAACAGACAAGGAAAATGTTTACCTTTGTAACATATCAGCTCTCACTTAATGATTTATGGTAGCAAAGAAAACACATCTGGAACCTTGGAGACAAAAAAAAAGTCTTCAGATACGTCAAATATTTTAAGGTGGCAAAGGATAGTTGCTTAAGAGTTTGTAATAGTAAAACATTTTATAACAATTTAAAAAACTGATTATACCTTCCACAGATTATACATTCTACAAATTATATTATTCCACAAATATAGTACAGATTATATTCATTCAACAAACATTTATTTTCTACTACTACATAGGCCAAGAATTTTTCAAACTCTTCTGCCTTCAAGGAGCTTACATTTGTAAAGCTTAGGATACATTCTTAAAATATTTAATTGTCTACAAAATCCTTTAGCCTTTTCTCTTCTCCAATTTAAGTTCTACCCACTTTCTCTTTACCTTCCCTATCAATTATCTCTTGGTCACCATGGCTGAAAGTGAAGAACTACTTCTCTTACTGCCTGCCTAGGCCACCCATTTAGCAGTTATTGCATGAGACTTTGTGGCACTTCTTCTATTGCTTTAATAAATAGCATTTAAATCTTGTAGATAAGCACAAAAATCTCTAAGTATTTGCAGTATTTTCCTTCCCTTCCCTTCTAAGGAGGATTCTTTGTTACACTGCTTGCCTGCTGAGTCCTAATGTGCTGAGCAGAGTAACAAGACGAGATGCAGAACTCAAAAAGGAGACAGAATGCTATAGACTAAGCTACATAAGAAAAAGCATTACTGTATTCTGACAATAAGAAGAAAAATTCCAAAAAGTGGGGGAAAGTAGTTGCAAAAGAGGGAGTGGTGATGAATTAATTAGGAAATCCAGTTTATCTAGAGTTTGGTTGAGATAAGTAAAGGAGTTTTTTGGAAGTTTTCTGAATATTAGGAAATTTCTCCTTTGCTACCTGTTCAAGAGACCTTCAGGGAAGGCTTCTTATTACAATTCAATACTTTTTACAGTCATATTTGTGGGGTTTTTAGCTACTGCACTGTGGCTGTAGGCACTCCAAATTTACTTGGGTTGTAACCATATTACTTAACACTTTTGAGAACTGTGCTCAGCCTTCCCAGTTAGTTTGTGAAATTTGAAGAAGGTGTTTTAGACTCTTTTTGCTGACCCATGACACTCAACTTAGAGGATTCACACTTTTTTTCCTCTATGGTGAAGGTTCAGTGCATTTGAAGGTAATTCTCAGCCTACCCAGAGTTCAGGGTTTTGGCCTTTGACATCCTGTAAAATCATCTGGAAAAAGACTGATCATACCTACATATTTGTTGCTTAACTTGCCTGTAAGTATTTCAGAAGAAAGAATCTATAAAGTCAACAAAAATATAACAGAGAAATTACTTACAGCAGCCGGCACACTATCCTTTCCTACCTTGCAATATGTCAAAGAAAATTCATATATTTAGATTTATTATCAATAAATCTTGTTAGTATTCTGTCCCATTCTCTAAACTCAATCTTGAAGACCAACCTCTTATATAACATCAAACAGAATCATTCTTGGAACAAGTCCAATCCTCTGCTCTCTACATTAAAAAATGGCATGTCACGTGATCCTTCTAACACTGCAGTCCCATGTAATAGCACCAAACGTGTCAGTCACCACATGTAACCTATGAGTTCAGGAACAATAACCTATCAAGTATGTGCAATGCTATGTGAGAAAATCTCAGAGAGATGCTCTTATCATCATATTTTAGGAAACCACTCTCTAGAAACAGAACCGAAAACACTTGCTATTTTGTGTCTTAAATCCATCTTCTACTGAAGGACTTTACCAATATAAACATTAACTTATACTTTGTAATCATTTATTGTTATGATAATATTTATTGCTTTTAGGATCTCTTCTTAGATGAATTGACATCTCTAAACAACTAATTCCATTTCTTTAAGTTGTTTATATCGTTCAGGACTAGCCAGTTACCAGGATAATAACGGGCTTTTCTTTGATGTATCTCAATCTGCACATCTGCTTCAACTCCTCCACCAGATGTTCTTATTTATTTATATTCATTGCTTAAATTTTTGAGATAATTCTGCTCTGGGGAAAGACATATTACTACAATAAACTATATTACACAGGATTTCAAAATAGCTAGTATAATCACCAGAATAATCATAACGATCTCAATCAACCAAAAGTGATATGATTCTAGAATATTCTTAAATGTGTATTTATAATAAATTCCTAAATCCTTTTTTAATTAATACATGAGGTGACAATAATATTGAAGTACCCATTGGCCCAATGCAAACAGCCTTTTAAAATTGTTTCAGCTGCTGCAAATTGTCCACTATAATCAGCCCAATTACATCTATCTGTGACCATTTAGTGCCTATAACTGTATCTGAATCACCTTTAAAATTATTTCCATAGCAAATAATTCCTAGTGTTGGTATATACTGAGCACTTACTCTATGTCAGGCACATGATGTACACATTACAAACATTTCGTTGAATCCTCTTAACACCCTCTTGGTGCCAGTGCCATTATAACCCCCACTTTACAGATGAGGAAACTGAGGCTCCATGAGGTTACGTATCCAGTAAATGGCAAAGCAGGCATCAGGCCTAGGACCACCTGGCTCTCTCCTAATCTCTGTGTTCCTATTGAATACCACTTCAATATCAAGTAGAATAATTTCATCTATAAACCAGACACACATTATTTGGTACAACTAATGAGAAAATAAATTCCTTGTAACACCTCCATGCATGAAGTTGCTTTGGTTTAATCGGTGAAATTTGAAGTAGAAGGAGGCCAGTTGAAGGAGTTCCCATGGGCCCCTGTTTCTCAAGCTGGGGCACACACACTTGTGGACAAAGTGTATCCTCTTGGGACATACTTTTTCCTCAATGATAGGTAGTTTAAAATAACAATTTTTATTAAAACAAATACAGATATATTATGGAATGAGTCAAAGAATTTCTTGAATTTTTACATTAAAAGTGAGATTTCCAGAAGCTTCCTCTCTTGAGGAGAATTGCCCCAGCTTTCCTAGGAGGTAGGTATTTGCACTCTTCTGCATTCAGGGTATACTGACTGACAGCTGTAGGAGCAGGGGAGCCTTTAAAAAGTCGTAAGTAGGTTCTTGCGGGCATTCCATTCTGGTAAAGACTGACATGAAAGAAACAAGACCAGAGGCAGAGGAAAAGTTAGAAAGTCCGACAAAAGGGCAAAACACAGGTAAAGGACAAAAAGCAACACAGCTCTCTCTCTCTCTCTCTCACACACACACACACACACACACACACACACAGCCTGCAAAATGAAGATGTAAAAGATTTAAATGATGCATATCCAAATCTCACCTTGCATCCGCCTTGCCCCCACCACCTACGCTGGCTCTTGCTTCCTCACATTAAGCATTGGCCATGTCAGTGTAGGCTTGGCCTGGTTTGCTCGTTCAGCCTGCCTTATAGGCAGAGCCCCTCCAGCAATTATCTCGGCCTAACATTTTCACACCCTGGGCATGTTTGCCGTGGTCTTTTGGCCACAGCCAATTATGTTTCTGGAGAAGTCGTCAAGAAGTTTGCCATGTCTGCATAATGGTGCTCTCTATAGTCTAATAGGAACACATGTTTGGAGAAAGAGAGTTTCATAGGGGAAAGAAATGTTTTAATTTTTTCTCCTTTTCAGCTGAGGGTTGTTGTTTCAGGATGTGAGTGACTTCCATTGGTGAGAGAGATTTATTACTCACTTCCTGGAGAAGGCAATTTTCTCTCAAGTGTGAACATTTAGACAGGGGCATCCAAAAGAGTCACTAATTTTTGCCTTTGTAACTTAGAAAGAGAAATTTAAATGTGCCCAATTTCCCCCTCTCCTCAGGAATTAGCAGTGATGTGCTCTCCAAAGCCACAAGACAGACAGGGCCGCTGTGTTCCTTTCTTGCAGTGAGAGTACAGGGTCACCAGCTGCAGCAAACAGTCTCTGCAACCACAAAGTAACACAAATTCTTTAGTGACTCTTATAAATCCATTGCAGCAAAAGCACAATAACATAACTGCTTACACAGAAGAAAGCCTAGGTATGTCTAATACTACTTCCCTCCTTATCCTGTCCTCCAGCATATCCCAATGGTGGCTACAAAGCTTTGTTTTTATATTTTGATGGTTTTACTGAAGAGTGGCAAGGAGCTTTCAATAGCCACTAAGCATTCTTTCTCATTATACCTTCCCTCCCTGGGAAGTTTCATCCATAGCCATTGCTTTCTTATCACTTACAGACAGATGATTGACAAATCCATGTTCATGTCTATATCCATCTCTCTGTGCTGAGCACCAACCCATACACCAGCCTCCTTAGCAGCCATCTCACCTCAGATATTCAGAATCTTCAAGTCAAAGCCTGAGCTCATCGCCATCCTTCCCAACCCTTTTTATTCTGCTGTGTTCCATGTTTCAGTGATCAGCACCACTATCCTCTCATTTCCTCAATCCAGGAAACCTGAGCATCCTATTACTCGCTCTCTCTTAACACCCAACTTGTTCAATTGGTCTTTATCCCAGGCAGCTCCAACTCTTAAACACTTCTAGGGGCCATTTGGTTTGCTTCTGTATCCTCACCACTACTCAACTGGTCTTTCTGCCTCCAGCCTCTTTTCCTGTCTAATTCCTTATCCCTGTCTCCATACTTCTACCAGAGGAATCTTCTTTTAAAAAGCAGATCTGGTCATACTACTTCCTTTATAAAGAAAATTCCCTGATGGATACCCATTAACCTAAGAAGAAAGTTCAAACACCTTAACATATTTTATAAGACGCTTCTGACCTGAGGTCCTGTTTACTTCCATCATTCACATCTACAGCCTTAACTCTACTTCCAAATCCAGACATTATGAAATTATGTGCAATTTCCTGACGTTATGTCTCTTGTCCCCTAAGCCTTTGCACATACAGTTACAGAACAGTTTCTATCCTCTTGCTTGTGGCTAAACTCAAGCACACTTTCAGATTACGACACACTCAGGGCCTGGGAATAAGGTGAGTGCCTGCTTAAATTTTGTACCATAAGTGTCTCTCTTGCCACACCCTAGCTCTAGCCCTACATGTGCTTATCATCTTCTTCTTCCTTGATTTCTATTATTTTCTTTCCCATAAATGAGTTAGGTGCCCCTCCTATGTCCTCCATTTGTACCCGCTCTTCACTCCTACTGTATGTAATATTTATTCTGCTGTGTTGTAATTGGATTTTTACTTGTTTGTCTTCCTCATAAGGCAGTAAGTTCTTTGAAGTCAGGAACCTCATATTAACCATACTTATCACAGTACTTGATATATAGTAGACAATGTGTAGTGCATAAATTAGTAAATGAATATACTTTTATCCCTGTATGTCTGTATAATGGCATACCTGTACAATCAAAAACAGTTTGACTTGAGAGAAACCCCATAAATCATTAGGTCAAACCCCTCATTTTACAAATGAAGAAACTGAGGTCAAGAAGGTCAGTTCACGGCTGTTTCTCAGAATTGCATATGCTGGAAAGATATATCCTAGTATCTGATTTTTAGCAGATAGCAGTTGCCAGTATAATGAAACATAAGCTATTCACCAATGATATTTAATATTCAAGCCAAACAATGTAATATGTCAATCAAAATTATTTCATAACTCCATATGAAATGAAATAAATCAGGTTTTCATAACATATCTTTAAGTGCATATGTAAGCCTCCCTCACTACACATCCACCATATTTCACAGTTGAAACAACAGGGAAAATACCAGAAAGAGTAAGTAAAGGTGCAGCTAGAAAGAAGAATGTTTACTACTTTGTGATACTATGTAGGTAAGAGAGACCTTCCCCCTACTTTGGGAGATGAGGGTACAGATAACACTGGCCAATCTCTGAGTCACTACTCCTCTTTAAAGTCTAGAGCCATGATTACTCTAAGAGTGTCGCTAACAGAAAAAGAGGATGAGGGCTGAGGCTTTTCATGAGTATGCAGTCAAAGTGTGGAGTTTCTTATACATAGTACTTATTTTTGTATGTGAAAATATTAATGTAAGTATTATATTAAGGAATTAAATCTTTCATATTTGGACCCCTCAAGCAAAGGCATTAAATATCATTTAATGAGTAATGATTTATTAGGCTTTTAATTTTATATCAAACTCCCAACAAATCAAACTTGAATCTATTAGTTTTGTACTTATGAAGGAGGATAGTAATGACAATGTGGAAAGATGCATGGAATTTTTTTTAATATAAAAGAATGCTGGAAAAGAGAAGAATGCTGAATTAAGTGCTTTCTACATTTACATGCCAGCAAGTCACAGCTGATAAACTTCCTTATCAGCTAATTCACTTGAAAATCTAAAAGGCACAGAAGTCTGCTATATGTCGTTGACTAAGGTAAAAGATGTTTTGGCATCTCTATCCTGTGCAAAGATAACAGCTAGAAAAAAATAAACTCAGAAACATGATCAAAGCCAAATACAATAAACCCAAAGTTGGTATCATATTGAATGGGAAAAAAACTGAAAGCCTTCTCCTAAGGTCTGAAATAAAATAAGAATGCTCATTTTCACCACTTTTGTTTAACATAGTACTAGAAGTACTAGCCAGAGCAATTAGACAAGAGAAAGAAACAAAAAAGTATCAATTTGGAAAGGAAAAAGTAAAATTATCTTTGTCTGCAGATGATATGATACCATCATGTCCTAGAAAAACCTAACAACTCCACCTGAAAACTGTTAAAACTGATAAATTTAGTAAAATTATAAGATGCAAAATACACATACAAAAATCAGTAGCATTTCTTTTTTTTTTTTTTTTTTTTTTTGAGACAGAGTCTCGCTCTGTCGCCCAGGCTGGAGTGCAGTGGCGCGATCTCAGCTCACTGTAAGCTCTACCTCCCGGGTTCATGCCATTCTCCTGCCTCAGCCTCCCGAGTAGCTGGGACTACAGGCACATGCCACCACACCTGACTAATTTTTTGTATGTTTAGTAGAGACGGGGTTTCACCACGTTAGCCAGGATAGTTTTGATCTCCTGACCTTGTGATCCACTCTCCTCGGCCTCCCAAAGTGCTGGGATGGCATGAGCCACTGCACCTGGCCAAAAATCAGTAGCATTTCTATATGCCAATATTGAACAATCTAAAAAAGAAACCAAGAAAGTAATGCCATTTACAATAGCTACAAATGAAATAAACTACCTAGGAGTAAACTTAACCTAAGAAGTCAAAGACTTCTACAGTGAAAACTACAAAACATGGATGAAGGAAATTGAAGAGGACACAGAACAGTGGAATGACTTTCCACGTTCATGGATTGGGAGAATCAATATTGTTAAAATGCCCATACTACCTAAAGCAATCTAAAGATTCAATGCAATCCCTATCAAAATACCTATGACAGTTTTTCACAAAAATTGAAAAAAATAATTCTAAAATGTATGTGGAACCACAACAGACCTAGAATACTCAGAACAAAACTGGAGGCATCACATTACCTACATCTAAATTATACTACAAAGCTATAGCCACCAAAACAGCATGATACTGGTATAAAAACAGACACAGACCAATGGAACAGAAGATAAATTTTACAGTGAATTTATCTTCAATGAAGGCCCCAAAAACATACTTTGGGGAAAGGACAATCTCTTCAATAAATGGTGCTGGGAAAACTGGACAACCACATGCAGAAGAATGAAACTAGATTCCTGTCTCTTACCATATATAAAATATATAAAATAAAAATATATAAAAATAAATTCAAACATATATAAAACATATAAAATAAACATAAACAAACATATAAAACATATATAAAACTCAAACTTATATAAAAATAAACTCGAAATGGATTAAAGACTTAAATCTAAGACCTGAAACTATGAAACTACTATTAGAAAACATTGGGGAACTACTCCAGGACATTAGTTTGGGCAATGATTTCTTCAGTAAGACCTCAAAAGCACAGGCAATCAAAGCAAAAATGGATAAATGGGATCATATCAAGCTAAAAGCTTCTGCACAACAAAGAAAACAACAAAGTGAAGAGACAACCCACAGAATAAGAGAAAATATTTGCTAACAATTCAACTGGCAAATGACTAATAATGAGCTCAAACAACTTAATTTAAACAGAAAAATAATCTGATTTAAAATGGGTAAAAGATCTGAATAGATGTTTCTCAAAAGAAGACACGCAAATGGCCAACAGGTGCATGGAAAAATGCTCATCACTAGTCATCAGACAAATGCAAATCAAAACTACGATGAGCTATCATCTCACTCCAGCTAAAATGGCTTTTTTTGAACTAAAGTCTTGCTATGTTGCCCAGGCTGGAGTGCAGTGGTGTGATAACAGCTCACTACAGCCAGAAACTACTGAGCTCAAACGATCCTCCCACTTCAGCCTCCTGAACAGCTAGGACTACAGGAGCATGCTACCATGCCCAGCTAATTAAAAAAAAAAAATAGGAGTAGTGTCTCACTGTATTTCCCAGGCTGAGTTCAACTCCTAGCCTCGATAATCCTCCTGCCTCAGCATTGAGTATCTGGGAATAAAATGGCTTTTATCCAAAAGACAGACAATAATAAATACTGGCAAGGAATTAGAGAAAGGAGAACCCTTGTACACTATTGGTGGGATTGTAAATTAGTACAGACACTATGCAGAACAGTATGGAGGTTCCGCAAAAATCTAAAAATAGAACTACTATATGATCCAGCAATCCCACTGCTGGGTATAATCCAAAAGAAAGAAAATCAGTACATCAAAGAGACATCTGCACTCTCATGTTTATTGAGCACTATTTCAATAGACAATATATGGAATCAACCTAAAGGTCCATCAATGGATGAGTGGATAAAGAAAACGGGGTACATACACATAATGGAATATTATTCAGCCATAAAAAAGAATGAAATCCTGTCATGTGCAACAACATGGATGGAACTAGAGGACATTATGTTAAGTAAATAAGGCACAGAAAGACCGATATTACACATTCTCACTCATATGTGGGAGCTAACAAAAACAATAAATAAACCCTTAGAGAGTAGAACAATGGTTACCAGAGGATGGGAGGGGCAGTGGAGAATAGGGGATACTGTGTGAATGGTAATTGCTATCATCTCACTCCAGCTAAAATGGCATTACATAGAAATACAAAAATATAGTTAAATAGAATGAATAAGATCTAGTGTTCTGTAGCACAAATAGGGTGACTATAGTTAACAATAATATGTTGTATGTTTTTTGAAATAACTAAAAGAGTGGAATTGGAATATTCCTAACACAAAGAAATAAATACTTGTGACGGTGGATACCCCAATTACCTTGCTTTGATCATTATACATTATATGCCTATATCAAAACATTACATATACTCCATAAATATATAGAATTATTATGTATCAATAATAATTTTTAAAATATAAATTTTAAAAATGAGCTAAAAATTCTGATATTTAGGGTGTTCTGGCAAAGACATTATTTTGACTGCCTATTTCATGATTTGGAGAAAAACATACCTAGTAGGTTATCTCTCTACCAAATTTTTTCTCTGCAGAAATTGTGAAATAATTAAGAAACTTATGGAGTTCTTATTTACTAAGGGTCCTACTGTTTCATTTCCAACTGCCACCTTGACTCTCTCTGTAGAGACTTAAAATCAGTGATGTGCTGTTAAACTTTTTCTTCCTGTGTCATAATTTTGCTGAGGCCTGGCTGTTTGGTTTTTATAAATAATTTTTTAATTTTATTTTTAATTGACAAATAATAATTGTATATGTTTAAAGACTATGATGTGATGTTTTGATATGAGTATTTAACAACTACCTTGCCAGGAAAAACAAAAATGCCATGATTTATAACATTAGACAATTTCTATGGTATAAATACTTCTACCATGGCCAACGACAAGTTATCAAAGTGATGTCATTAAATGTAGAGTTGGAAAAAAATGTGCACAATCCGGGGTAACAAGCCAGTACAAGGCAGCTCCATTCACCACACAACTGCCTCAAACCCCGGGGCTGCCAGATCCTAAAGAGAACCCTTACGCGTAGCTCTCGCCAGAGCAGGTCTTCAGTCTTCCTTGCTTCGAGCCCAATTATCCCTGTATTAGTCATGACTAATTAGTCACAACTAGGTTATGCTGCATAACGAATTAGCCTTGAAATCTTAGTGATTTAAAATAACAAAGGTTTGTGTCTCATTTGTGATGAATATCCAGCATAGGTCCATGGGAGAAGGATACTCTGCTTATCAAAGTTACTCAGGGTTCCAGGCTGGTGGAGACTTTGCCATCTGGAAAGTGCTGGTGTCAGTGAAGGAGAGCCTGGAGATTCGCACATAGGCTTTTCACCGGTTCAGCTTATGTTTCATTGGTCAGAACTAGGCTCATGGCCCCACCTAAGTGCAAGGGATTTGGCAAATGCGAAAGAACAGATGGAATGTTTGGTGAGTACCACTGTCTCTATTTCACCCACGATGATTTCAGCAGGCATCAGAACCTCTTGATAATTCAGGACATAACACATTCAGGGGAACCAGTAGGCTTAAAGGAAATAAAGGACCTGACTGTGAATGCCTCAGGAAAATCAGCTCAGCAAGAATCTTCAAACACTCATTTTTTTACTCTTAATAGATATTAATGTGCTAAACCAATCATTCTTCTTTGACTGGAAAGGAAACTTACAGCTCAACAAAAATCCTAGGAGGGCTTTGCCCTGGTCCACTTTGCCATACTTGCAAGATGATGCAAGTCATCATGAATTTGCTTGTCTAAATAATAAAAACTAGCAATTTGAGGTTTTTCTGAGTCTAAAGCCCAGAGCCCCTTTGCAGGAGGATAGAACATTCCTGGAAGAAAAACTCCTCAGAGTCCCAGTCTCTTTGAGACAGGGAAAGTCTAAGGCTGGAGAGACTGTGGGGTCCCAGAGACTCTTTCCTAAAACCACAGCATTTCATTCCCATTCAACAGATGTGTATTTTGCACCCCCTTGTGCAGTGTGTGGGGGGGGGGGAGGGTTGTGCTCCAGGAGTGCTCTGTGCATACACTCACTTGTTCTCGCTCCCTTGTGGGCATGTCAGTGCCTCTTCTCTCCCCAGGCTTGCATGGGCCCTCTACATGTTGCTCCTGATCTGCTGGTTTACTGTTCAAGTTCCAGCATGTATTCTTCACAGTGTGATACCCCACCCCAGGGTGTTCTTCTTCATGAAGCAGAGGGTTGAGTTACAAAAGCCTGCAGTTGCAAAAGGCTTCCTCTAGGCCATTTACAGATGGGAGAGCATCAGGTTCTTCAAACTCTTTCAGTTTTTCCTATTCTCTGAGTTGATCAGACGTGGCAATATTTTAATTATCTCTATGCTGAAAGCAAATAGCTACAAGTCTAGAGCTAGAAAATACACCAAGGCAGGTATGAAAAAAAAATAGTGATTTCAATCTAAGTTCAGCCCTTAATTAATTATGGGCATGTGGACAAGCCTCTAGCATCTCCATTTCCTCATTTACACGTTGAAGGTTGTATTACAGTGATAGTTTTCACACTTTCAGGAACGGATTTGCATAAGGGAAGAGAAGCAAGTGGGTAGGGCTTCAGGACCCCATTCTGATTTTCAACCCAAGTAGATAACTTTTTTACCATATTAGGCTTTAGAGTACATTTTTGTTTTGTTTTTAAAAATGGTATCATAGCTTCATAAAAGTTGTTCTTAAGAAAATGTTTCTAATATTTTTTAAGTTTAAAAACCACTGGACTAATTCAACTGCCCGAGAGAACTATAGAAAATAATGTGGACTTGTAGCACGTGTGTCCCAGGAGATAAGGCTCTATGGCTTACGTGGCACTCAGCTAAGACATGTCCCTCTCTCACATAAATGGTCATCCAGGCTCCCAGTTCTTCCACACTGTCCAGACTTCTATAATTGCAGGCTTCCAGTCAAGCCTCTTCATCTACACCCTGCCAGCATGTCACAAAGAAGCTCAGACTATGTAAGCAACATGAAGCTTAATGGGTAGTAGGACTTCCCTGAAATTAAGGTAAAAGACCGCAGCCTGCACAGAGCGCATGTGGTTTGGAATATTTCCACTGGATATTAAATCATACAAGAATTTTCACTCATCTTCATCTTGGAGGCCACAACATGACTTTTCTCTAATGAATTCTTTATATTGGCAGCTCTTCTGTTTTCCTCCCTTCCTCCCCTGGCTCCTCACTTCCACCTCTACCCTCCTCCCCCCTTGCTGGGAGCAGCCCTCTCTTTTAGTCTCTGTGTGGGAACATATGGTAATACTTTCCCTTGATTTAAGCCTTGAATTTGGTCTACACCTGTGTAGACCTTCAAGTAATGGCTCAGCAGGCATCGCAGGAGGGTCATGCTCCAGAAGTGCTCTATGCATACACTCACTTGCTCTCGCTCCCTTGTGGGCATGCCAGCACCTCTCTTTCTCTCCCCAGGCTTGCATGGGCCCTCCAGATGTTGCTCCCGATCTGCTGGTTTACTATTCAAGTTCCAGTGATGTATTCTTCACAGTGTGATACCCCACCCTAGTGTGTTGTTCATAAAGCAGAGGATTGACTTACAAAGGCCTGCAATTGCAAAAGGGAAACAAAAAGAGAAGGACTGAGAGAAAGATAAAAAATAATGGAAAGAATTTTTTTTTTTTGAGACGGAGTCTCACTCTGTCTCCCAGGCCGAAGTGCTGAAGTGCAATGGCATGGTCTCGACTCACTGCAACCTCAGCCTCCCAGGTTCAAGCCATTCTCCTACCTCAGCCTCCCAAGTAGCTGGGAATATAGGCGCCCACCACCATGCCCAGCTAATTTTTTTGCATTTTTAGTAGAGACGGAGTGTCACCATGTTGGCCATGCTGTCTCGAACTCCTGACCTCAAATGATCCACCTGCCTGGGCCTCCCAAAGTGCTGGGATTACAGGTGTGAGCCACTGCACCTGGCTGGAAAGAAATAATTTGTACTGGGGGAGTTTATCTACCACAAGCACTATCCTGACTTAATCTTATGAGGGCAACATGGTTTGCATCTCATAAGTGAAAAAACAAAGCTCAGAGAAGTCAAATGATATGTTCAAGGTCACAGAGCCAAGGAGTGGCAGAACCAAGATTTAACAACAGACCTTATTTCAAGCCAAACATTCATTCTTACTTTCTTACTTCCCAAGCAGTAGTTCTTTATTTTTGGAGCTATCCAGCATATAATAACTATAAACTCAGGTAGGGTTTATATGCTCTCATTTTTGCAATAGCACAGCAAGGTGGGTTTTAGTATAGTCAGCTTATAGATTTTACAGAAAAGGAGCTCATACAGGTTACCTGCCCAAGATCACACAGCCAAACACAGAAATGATCATGAAGCTTTCCTCCCCCACATCAGTCACTCTCCAGGATTTTCAGGCATCAACAGACCCCCATCGCATTCAATGCTTTCATACCAGTGAATCCTTACCTTAGCAAACCAGGCCCATCATGATCTGGTTTCTGTCCATCCTTCTTTCTGTTCTCCCATTTATACCAATCTTTCCCACCAGATGAAGCTCCTTGTGGTTCCTCAAACTACTGTATCACCCTAGTACATTACACTTGCTGTTTCCTCTTTCCATCTTTGTCTACCGCTAACTTCTACAATACTCATCCCATGGCCCATTTTGTCAGAAGCCACCCACCATATGTCTTACCACCCACCATCTCATCACAAAGGCAGACTTCATTACCAGTCCTATTGCTCTTGCAGCACCCTATGAATATCTGTACCAAAGCACTGAAAACACCATTGTGTGATTGTCTGCTGAGTCAGCTATCACCACCACATGGCCCAATCCTCCTTGAAGGTATAGGACACATTTCATTTAACTTTGCATTCCCAAAGCCTACCGTAATACCGAAAACAAAGCAGAACTTAGAACCTTTATTAAATGAATAAGCAAATGGGAAGGGAAGGGAAATAAAATAAGAAAGGTAAAATGGTAGATGTTAAGGACTAAACTCAGGTCTGTCTGATTCTGAACTAGACAAGACTGCTACCATTCCATACCCAACCCAATGCTCCCCACTTTATCAAAGTTGTGACTCTTCTCATTCTCCCTTCTGTTTTTAAATTCTTTTTTTCTCTTCTTTTCTTTTTTTTTTTTTTCCTTTTGAGACATGGTCTTGCCCTGTCAGGCTGGAGTGCAGTGGCACAATCACAGCTCACTACAGCCTTGAACTCCTGGGTTCAAGCCATCCTCCCACCCCAGCCTGCTGAGTAGTGAAGTTGCAGGTGCACACTACCACACCCAGCTAATTTTGTTTGTTTGTTGTTGTTGTTGTTTTGTAGAGACAAAATCATTGCCCATGTTCTTCTCTTTCCACTCAGGTACCAAGGCCTCCATTCTTCTCTAAGGCTGTCAAGACAGCATATGTGGATTTGCTCATCATGAACTAGCTCCCTTCTTGGATTTTCCAGAGTTTTCCATCTGACTTCTCTTTGCATTTTGCTGTTTGAATCCTTCTATCCAAGAGAGTTCATCTAATAAAAACAAAAATAAATTAGATTCTGATATTACTAAAGGACAATATCTTAACAATGTCCTCTCCAAATAAATATTTAGGGTTGAATAGGATTTTTAATTTAGAAAACAACCTAATATAACTTTTGACACTTCAGATTAATTTATCTGTGGAGTATCTTCCTTGCAAAAAAAAAAGTTCTGTATTTTAATCTTTTAATAACAAACTGCACTTTTAAACCACTTTCACTATATTTTTCATATTATAAAATATTATGTATTTATTGTAGAAGACATACAGGTATAAATATCCACAATGTAGAAAATTCTAATAAACCATAATCATACTCTTCAGAGATAATCACTCTTATTTTAATATTATCCCTTTTATGTATATATAATTACAGTCCTGCATCACTTAATGACAGGGATGCATTTGAGAAATGCATCAATTGAGCAATTTTGTTGTTGTGCACACATCACAGAGTGTAGTTACACAAACCTACTTGGTATAGCCTACTACACACCTATACTGTTATGGCATAGCCTATTGCTCCTAGGCTACAAACCTGTGTAGCATGTTACTATACTGAATGCTGTAGGCAATTGTAATACAATGCTAAGTATTTGTGTATCTAAACACAGAGAAGGTGTGAATTGCCCTATGATGTCGAGATGGCCACATCACTAGGCAATAGAAATTTTTCCACTCCATTATAATCTCATGGAAATGCCAGCATACATGCAGCCCATGGTTGACCAAATGTTATGTGTGTATGACTGTATTATAAGAATAGCTAATATCTACTCTAGGAATGCTGTGAGCCAGCACTGTTCTATGCATGTTATGTGGATTATTTTAGCCATCAGAACAATCTCATTAGATTGGCAAAATTATTATCTCCACTTAACATATGGAGAAACTGAGGCATAGAAAGGTGGCTTGCCCAAGGCTACACACATATTAAGTGGTAGAGCTGGTACTTGAACAGAGGCAACCTAGCTCCTGAGGATGTGCTTGTAGCCCATAAAATATACTGCCTCCCACACCGATATAAAGTTGAGATCGGACTGTGCAATCTGTTAGTAACTTGCTGATTTGTAGTTAATATACCTTGAAAAGTTTCCATGTAATTTAATATTCTTCTGAAGCATCATGTTAATGAGTGCCTAATCTTTCATCATTTTGATGTGCCATTATTAATTAAACAAGTTTCTATTGTTAAAAGCTTATTTTTCCAACCTACTATAAACATACTGTGACCAACAACAGTATAACTAATTTTTTACGTACAACTTAGAATTGAAATTATTGGGTTAAAAGATAGGAACTTGACATCTACCCACCACTCACAGCCTCCAATGTAGCTCAAAAATAAGTAAATAAATAAATAAAATGAAATATCCCAGTAATCGACCACTACAGTTGCTAACTAGCATAGCCTGCACTCTGGGGCTTTTCTGCCAAGTTCTTCCCTATTCTTGGAGCTGGTCATAATAAATGGAGAAAAAAAAAAATCCTAAGCCAGGCATGTGCTGTTGTCAAAGACTGTCCACATACTTCTCCTTGGACCAGTGCCACCACCTGCTGCTGGGGAACATGCCTCTCTCTGCCTTTCTCCTCTGTCAACACCACACCAGAATGAGTTATCATTTGCAGTTCAGCAGTTGGTATCACCAACATAGAGGCCCTTCCCATTTGGAATCCTTACCATTGGAATGACAGCAGGGAAGAGGAGGTGCAAAAAGTTGCTAAAGGAGAGGTGTGAGTGGTATCCCTCCAAGTCAACCTGTCCCATTAACCTACATAGCACATCCATGGAGGACTCAGAGGAGGGAAACAACAAAGGCGACTTTTAAAGAGACACTCCTTGGACAGTGGTGATCCTCATTTAGGACAAGGAGATCATGTAAAATGACCTCAGCGACAAAAAAAAAAAAAAAAAAGAGATAAACAGCACAGCATGTCTGAGTGTTAATTAAGATGGTGAGGCTCTTAACTGGAGAGCCCTTCATGACCTAATTAAAATGAAGAAGAAAAAAAATTAGAAAACAACGCGTTATGAAAGAACACAGCAAATACCGATGAGGTGGCTGGCATCCTGTGAGTTTTCTGTCAAACCATTTTGTCATAAATTTTAGAGCCTCCTCATCTGGGTGCCACACGTGGAATGATGAGTAATGCTCTGACACGTTTATTCAAGCATATTTTATTGAGTCTTTAAAACTAACCAATACTTACCAAGCACTTTATAAAACTCTGTTCATACACACTATCACGTCTTATCCTCCTAACAACTCTTTGGGGAAATTACTATTATTACTTAATTATTATTTATGAGTTACCTGAGACTAACGAAAGTTAAGTAGCTTACCCACAATCACACAGCTAGAACTGGGATTTGAACATGGGCCTCTTGACTCCAAATCCTCCAACACCTACTATGTGCAAGACCCTGCCTAACAAGGCAGGCATCAAAGACCAGCGAGCCCTTAAAGAGTTGCATGAAAGTCCGTTGTGGGAGGAGACTGCCTTTTCTGTGCTTGGGACCAACACCTGCAGCAATCAACTGAACGAACAGTAAGCCCAGAGTTGTACTGTGTGCCTGACACTGACCCAGGGACAGTGGAAACAAAAGAGAAAGAGATTGTAACAACTGGAGGATCCTTCCCTTAATCATTAAGATTACCCAATTAAGACATTGAAGCAATTACCAAAAACTGAAGTTGTTAGTGTTGGCTAATTAATGAACCTTTCGTAAAGGAGGCAAGGCTTGATGTAAGAACAAGAGAGAAGGGATCATTTCAATGATGGATCAGCATGAGCAAAGACCTGGAAATAATGACTAGCTGTGATGCTGCACGAGGGATGAGGAAGATGAAGAGCTATGATATGAAGAGCTATTATTTAAAGACAAATTTAACTGGAATACAGTGAATGTGTTAAAGAGAAGAAAAGAGGGATGGGGAGAATGGGACCAAATTATAGAAGGCCTAGAAAGGAAATGAATTCTATCCTTTCAACAAAGATTTGCTAGATTCCTTCCATATGCTAAACCCTGGGGATAAATAAATATGAATAGAGCATGGTATCTTCAGAAGTAAGGAGTAACAAAATGAAACTTTAACTCCAGATAACATATAATCTCATAACCAGTAGACAGAGCAGAAACAAGTAGGCAACAGAAATGTTACAGATCCACCCACAGTGGCAAGGTGATTTGGGGGATATTCTCTATGGTAGGCTACAGGTAGTATTTTCAGAAAGAATTGAGTATGAAAGAGTTCTGGTATCAGTGAAAGGAACTAGCTTTATTTTTTTAATTTAATTTAATTTTATTTTATTTTATTATACTTAAAGTTTTAGGGTACATGTGCCCAATGTGCAGGTTTGTTACATATGTATACATGTGCCATGTTGGTGTGCTGCACCCATTAACTTGTCATGTAGCATTAGGTATATCTCCTAATGCTATCCCTCCCCCCTCCACCCACCCCACCACAGTCCCCAGAGTGTGATGTTCCCCTCCCTGTGTCCATGTGTTCTCATTGTTCAATTCCCACCTATGAGTGAAAACATGCGGTGTTTGGTTTTTTGTCCTTGTGATAGTTTACTGAGAATGATGATTTCCAGTTTCATCCATGTCCCTACAAAGGACATGAACTCATCATTTTTTATGGCTGCACAGTATTCCATGGTGTATATGTGCCACATTTTCTTTTATTATTATTATTATTATTATACTTTAAGTTTTAGGGTACATGTGCACAATGTGCAGGTCTGTTACATATGTATCCATGTGCCATGTTGGTGTGTTGCACCCATTAACTCGTCATTTAGCATTAGGTATGTCTCCTAATGCTGTCCCTCCCCCCTCCCCCCACCCCAAAACAGTCCCTGGAGTGTGGTGTTCCCCTTCGTGTGTCCATGTGTTTTCATCGTTCAATTCCCACCTATGAGTGAGAACATGCGGTGTTTGGTTTTTTGTCCTTGAGATAGTTTACTGAGAATGATGGTTTCCAGTTACATCTGTGTCCCTACAAAGGACATGAACTCATCGATTTTTATGGCTGCATAGTATTCCATGGTGTATATTGCCACATTTTCTTAATCCAGTCTATCGTTGTTGGACATTTGGGTTGGTTCCAAGTCTTTGCTATACTGAATAGTGCCACAATAAACATACCTGTGCATGTGTCTTTATAACAGCATGATTTATAGTCCTTTGGGTATATACTCAGTAATGGGATGGCTGGGTCAAATGGTATTTCTAGTTCTAGATCCCTGAGGAATTGCCACACTGACTTCCACAATGGTTGAATTAGTTTATAGTCCCACCAACAATGTAAAAGTGTTCCTATTTCTCCACTTCCTCTCCAGCACCTGTTGTTTTCTGACTTTTTAATGATCGCCATTCTAACTGGTATGAGATGGTATCTCATTGTGGTTTCGATTTGTATTTCTCTGATGGCCAGAGATGATGAGCATTTTTTCATAAGTTTTTTGGCTGCATAAATGTCTTCTTTTGAGAAGTGTCTGTTCATGTCCTTCACCCACTTTTTGATGGGGTTGTTTATTTTTTTCTTGTCAATTTGTTGGAGTTCATCGTAGATTCTGGATATTAGCCCTTTGTCAGATGAGTAGGTTGCGAAAATTTTCTCCCATTTTGTAGGTTGCCTGTTCACTCTGATGGTAGTTTCTTTTGCTGTGCAGAAGCTCTTTAGTTTAATTAGATCCAATTTGTCAATTTTGGCTTTTGTTGCCATTGCTTTTGGTGTTTTAGACATGAAGTCTTTGCATATGCCTATGTCCTGAATGGTAATGCCTAGGTTTTCTTCTAGGGTTTTTATGGTTTTAGGTCTAACATGTAAGTCTTTAATCCATCTTGAATTAATTTTTGTATAACGTGTAAGGAAGGTATCCAGTTTCAGCTTTCTACATATGGCTAGCCAGTTTTCCCAGCATCATTTATTAAATAGGGAATCCTTTCCCCATTGCTTGTTTTTGTTAGGTTTGTCAAAGATCAGATAGTTGTAGATATGCGGCATCATTTCTGAGGGCTCTGTTCTGTTCCATTGATCTATATCTCTGTTTTGATACCAGTACCATGCTGTTTTGGTTACTGTAGCCTTGTAGTATAGTTTGAAGTCAGGTAGCCTGATGCCTCCAGCTTTGTTCTTTTGGCTTAGGATTGAGTTGGTGATGTGGGCTCTTTTTTGGTTCCATATGAACTTTAAAGTAGATTTTTCCAATTCTGTGAAGAAAGTCATTGGTAGCTTGATGGGGATGGCATTGAATCTATAAATTACCTTGGGCAGTATGGCCATTTTCATGATATTGATTCTTCCAACCCATGAACATGGAATGTTCTTCCATTTGTTTGTATCCTCTTTTATTTCATTAAGAAGTGGTTAGTAGTTCTCCTTGAAGAGGTCCTTCATGTCCCTTGTAAGTTGGATTCCTAGGTATTTTGTTCTCTTTGAAGCATTGTGAATGGGAGTTCACTCATGATTTGGCTCTCTGTTTGTCTGTTATTGGTGTATAAGAATGCTTCTGATTTTTGTACATTGATTTTGTATCCTGAGACTTTGCTGAAGTTGCTTATCAGCTTAAGGAGATTTTGGGCTGAGACAGTGGGGTTTTCTAGATATACAATCATGTCATCTGCAAACAGGGACAATTTGACTTCCTCTTTTCCTAATTGAATACCCTTTATTTCCTTCTCCTGCCTGATTGCCCTGGCCAGAACTTCCAACACTATGTTGAATAGGAGTGGTGAGAGAGGGCATCCCTGTCTTGTGCCAGTTTTCAAAGGGAATGCTTCCAGTTTTTGCCCATTCAGTATGATATTGGCTGTGGGTTTGTCATAGATAGCTCTTATGATTTTGAGATACGTCCCATCAATACCTAATTTATTGAGAGTTTTTAGCATGAAGGGTTGTTGAATTTTGTCAAAGGCCTTTTCTGCATCTATTGAGATAATCATGTGGTTTTTGTCTTTGGTTCTGTTTATATGCTGGATTACATTTATTGATTTGTGTGTGTTGAACCAGCCTTGCAACAGAGGGATGAAGCCCACTTGATCACGGTCGATAAGCTTTTTGATGTGCTGCTGGATTCAGTTTGCCAGTATTTTATTGAGAATTTTTGCATCAATGTTCATCAAGGATATTGGTCTAAAATTCTCTTTTTTGGTTGTGTCTCTGCCCGGCTTTGGTATCAGGATGATGCTGGCCTCATAAAATGAGTTAGGGAGGATTCCCTCTTTTTCTATCGATTGGAATAGTTTCAGAAGGAATGGTACGAGTTCCTCCTTGTACCTCTGGTAGAATTCGGCTGTGAATCCATCAGGTCCTCGACTCTTTTTGGTTGGTAAGCTATTGATTATTGCCACAATTTCAGAGCCTGTTATTGTTCTATTCAGAGATTCAACTTCCTCTTGGTTTAGTCTTGGGAGGGTATATGTGTCGAGGAATTTATCCATGTCTTCTAGATTTTCTAGTTTATTTGCATAGAGATATTTGTAGTATTCTGTGATGGTAGTTTGTATTTCTGTGGGATCAGTGGTGATATGCCCTTTATCATTTTTATTGTGTCTATTTGATTCTTCTCTCTTTTCTTCTTTATTAGTCTTGCTAGCGGTCTATCAATTTTGTTGATCTTTTCAAAAAACCAGCTCCTGGATTCATTAATTTTTTGAAGGGTGTTTTGTGTCTCTATTTCCTTCAGTTCTGCTCTTATTTTAGTTATTTCTTGCCTTCTGCTAGCTTTTGAATGTGTTTGCTCTTGCTTTTCTAGTTCTTTTAATTGTGATGTTCGGGTGTCAATTTTGGATCTTTCCTGCTTTCTCTTGTGGGCATTTAGTGCTATAAATTTCCCTCTATACACTGCTTTGAATGTGTCCCAAAGATTCTGGTATGTTGTGTCTTTGTTCTCATTGGTTTCAAAGAACATCTTTATTTCTGCCTTCATTTCATTATGTATCCAGTAGTCATTCAGGAGCAGGTTGTTCAGTTTCCATGTAGTTGAGCAGTTTTGAGTGAGTTTCTTAATCCTGAGTTCTAGTTTGATAGCACTGTGGTCTGAGAGACAGTTTGTTATAATTTCTTTTCTTTTACATTTGCCAAGGAGAGCTTTACTTCCAACTATGTGGTCAATTTTGGAATAGGTGTGGTGTGGTGCTGAAAAAAATGTATATTCTGTTGATTTGGGGTGAAGAGTTCTGTAGATGTCTATTAGGTCCGCTTGGTGCAGAGCTGAGTTCAATTCCTGGGTATCCTTGTTACCTTTCTGTCTCGTTGATCTGTCTAATGTTGACAGTGGGGTGTTAAAGTCTCCTATTATTATTGTGTGGGAGTCTAAGTCTCTTTGTAGGTTACTCAGGACTTGCTTCATGAATCTGGGTGCTCTTGTATTGGGTGCTTATATATTTAGGATAGTTAGCTCTTTTTGTTGAATTGATCCCTTTACCGTTATGTAATGGCCTTCTTTGTCTCTTTTGATCTTTGTTGGTTTAAAGTCTGTTTTATCAGAGACTAGGATTGCAACTCCTGCCTTTTTTTGTTTTCCATTTGCTTGGTAGATCTTCCTCCATCCTTTTGTTTTGAGCCTATGTGTGTCTCTGCACGTGAGATGGGTTTCCTGAATACAGCACACTGATGGATCTTGATTCTTTATCCAATTTGCCAGTTTGTGTCTTTTAATTGGAGCATTTAGTCCATTTACATTTAAAGTTAATATTGTTATGTGTGAATTTGATCCTGTCATTATGATGTTAGCTGGTTATTTTGCTCATTAGTTGATGTAGTTTCTGCCTAGTCTCGATGGTCTTTACAATTTGGCATGATTTTGCAGTGGCTGGTACCAGTTTTTCCTTTCCATGTTTAGTGCTTCCAGGGCAGCCAGAGAGAAAGGTCAGGTTACCCACAATGGAAAGCCTATCACACTAACAGCGGATCTCTCAGCAGAAACTCTACAAGCCAGAAGAGAGTGGGGGCCAATATTCAACATTCTTAAAGAAAATAATTTTCATAGCAGCATGATTTATTGTCCTTTGGGTATATACCCAGTAATGGGATGGCTGGGTCAAATAGTATTTCTAGTTCTAGATCCCGGAGGAATCGCCACACTGACTTCCACAATGGTTGAACTAGTTTACAGTCCCAACAGTGTAAAAGTGTTCCTATTTCTCCACATCCTCTCCAGCACCTGTTGTTTCCTGACTTTTGAATGATGGCCATTCTAACTGGTGTGAGATGGTATCTCACTGTGGTTTTGATTTGCATTTCTCTGATGGCCAGTGATGATGAGCATTTATTCATGTGTTTTTTGGCTGCATAAATGTCTTATTTTGAGAAGTGTCTGTTCATGTCCTTCACCCACTTTTTGATGGGTTTGTTTGTTTTTTCTTGCAAATTTGTTTGAGTTCATTGTAGATTCTGGATATTAGCCCTTTGTCAGATGAGTAGGTTGTGAAAATTTTCTCCCATACTGTAGGTTGCCTGTTCACTCTGATGGTAGTTTCTTTGGCTGTGCAGAAGCTCTTTAGTTTAATTAGATCCCATTTGTCAATTTTGGCTTTTGTTGCCATTGCTTTTGGTGCTTTAGACATGAAGTCCTTGCCCACGTCTATGTCCTGAATGGTATTGCCTAGGTTTTCTTGTAGGATTTTAATGGTTTTAGGTCTAACATTTAAGTCTTTAATCCATCTTGAATTAATTTTTGTATAAGGTGTAAGGGAGGGATCCAGTTTCAGCTTTCTACATATGGCTAGCCAGTTTTCCCAGCACCATTTATTAAATAGGGAATCCTTTCCCCATTTCTTCTTTTTGTCAGGTTTGTCAAAGATCAGATAGTTGTAGATATGCGCGGCATCATTTCTGAGGGCTCTGTTCTGTTCCATTGATCTATGTCTCTGTTGTGGTACCAGTACCATGCTGTTTTGGTTACTGTAGCCTTGTAGTATAGTTTGAAGTCAGGTAGCGTGATGTCTCCAGCTTTGTTCTTTTGGTTTAGGATTGACTTGGTAATGCGGGTTCTTTTTTGGTTCCATATGAACTTTAAAGTAGTTTTTTCCAGTTCTGTGAAGAAAGTCATTGGTAGCTTGATGGGGATGGCATTGAATCTATAAATTACCTTGGGCAGTATGGCTATAAATCATGCTGCTATAAAGACACATGCACACGTATGTTTATTGTGGCACTATGCACAATAGCAAAGACTTGGAACCAACCCAAATGTCCAACAACGATAGACTGGATTAAGAAAATGTAGCACATATACACCATGGAATACTATGCAGCCATAAAAAATGATGAGTTCATGTCCTTTGTAGGGACATGGATGAAACTGGAAAACATCATTCTCAGTTAACTATCTTAAGGACAAAAAACTAAACACCGCATGTTCTCACTCATAGGTGGGAATTGAACAATGAGAACTCATGGACACAGGAAGGGGAACATCACACTCGGGTGACTGTTGTGGGGTTGGGGGAGGGGGGAGGGACAGCATTAGGAGATATACCTCATGCTAAATTACGAGTTAATGGGTGCAGCAAAACAACATGGCACATGGATACATATGTAACAAACCTGAACATTGTGCACATGTATCCTAAAACTTAAAGTATAATAATAATAAAAAAAAGTTCTAAAAAAAAAAAAAGAAGTATCCTATTATTCCTAGTGAGATTTTACTAATAACCAGCACTGATTTCTATGAAATGTCATTACGGTATGATTTATCATCAAATTTTAAACTAGGTCAGTTGAAGTACTTATAGTTTTAAAAATAATTTATTAATCACTTATTGTTTTGCAATAGAGGAATAGTTCTGTTCCAATATTCTGGGCTATTATTTCATTTATTTTGGATTCAATTGGAAAGAATATGTAAAACATTTTTACTACATGTTCAGAACAGTGATAGGTTTAAATTAGTATTTTCTAAAGTTATATGACCATAACAATAAACCTGTGAAAAAGTAAAAAAAAAAAAAAAAAAAAAAAGAAAATAATTTTCACCCCAGAATTTCATATCCAGCCAAATTAAGCTTTATCAGTGAAGGAGAAATAAAATACTTTACAAACAAGAAAATGCTGAGAGATTTTGTCACCACCAGGCCTGCCCTAAAAGGAACTAGCTTTTACAGAAAGATTCCAATGTATGACAATATCAAATAAGGCAGAATAAGGGGCAGGAGAAGCTGGAGGATAAAGGATTCCAACATGAGAGGAACGTAGGACTGTATTGTTACCTAGATCCTGAACAGGCTAAGAACCCAGGAATGGGGAAGTAAGGTAAAAACCCAAATACTAGAATTAGGGCAAAGGAGCAGCTCTTGGAACCAAGGAACAAGGCAAAAGCCTGGTGATGGGAAGCTGGCTGCAAAGTCAGTCTAGTCCCAGAAGCATGACTGTCCACTGGACATGTGTCCCTGCCCAAATCTCATGTTGAAATATAATCCCTGCAGGGCACGGTAGCTCACATCTGTAATTCCAGCAATTTGGGAGGCAGAAGCGGGTGGATCACTTGAGGTCAAGAGTTCGAGACCAGCCTGGGCAATGGCTTAGTAGAAACCTCATCTCTACTAAAAATACAAAAATCCCAGCTACTCTGGAGGCTGAGGCAGGAGAATCACAAGAAAAACAAAGGAAAGAAAAGAAAGAAACCAGAGTTTGAAGGTTTCTTTCTCTGAATCAGAGAACAGTTTCACCCTATCCTCCCACTGATCAGCTTCTTTATTGTTATAACTTAGAAAGAAAGAAAGAGAAAGAAAAGCCCCCAATCCCCAAAAGGTGAGACCTCGTGGGAGCTGAATTATGGGGGAGGATTTCTCATGAGTGGTTTAGTACCATCACCTTGGTACAATTCTCATGATAGTGAGTGACTCCTCATGAGATCAGTTCATTTAAACATGTGTGATATCTCCCCCTTCACTCTCTTGCTCCTGCTCCCACCATCTGAGATGCCTGCCTCCACTTCAACTTCTTCCATGATTGCGAGCTTCCTGAGGCCTCCCCAGAAATAGATGCTAGCATTATGCTTCCTGCACAGCCTGAAGAACCATGAGACAATTAAAACTCTTTTCTCATAAATTACCCAGTCTCAGGTATTTATTTATAGCAGTGCAAGAATGAACTAACACAGCTTGGGTCAGAACTGAGTCTCTAGATGGAGTGTAGGCCTACTGGAAAGCCTAACAGAATTCCAGACCCAGAAGTCAAACCCATCATGGTGCATATTCCTAAAATTTTCCAAGAGGAGCTTCTGTAATCTGTCTTAACACTGGCGACTCAATTTTATATCTGGCCTGTCTTTATTTTAAAGCATTCTTGATTCCAATCACACTGTACTCATCGCTGTACCCTACCCACATGCCAACTGACCAGCACACCCCCCCCCCCCCTCTCCCCCCACACACATACCACGGTAATTTCCTCTTCGAAATTTTGCTTGGGCCAACTCTTTCACCCATGCAATGTTCTCTATCTTCATTCAAGTCTTTTCTAGCTGTTTTCTGAAACTACCAGAGTTTGAAGGTTTCTTTCTCTGAATCAGAGAACAGTTTCACCCTATCCTCCCACTGATCAGCTTCTTTGTCGTTATAACTTACAGAACATTTTATAAGCCTGAATGTTGCTTCCTCATTTTGGTTACTGTCATTTAGATTTAGTTTCTAGGGCAATTCCTTCTGAATTTCAACTTGGGAGAGTTGAAATTCAGAAGGAATTGCCCTAGAAACTAAATCTAAATGACAGTAACAAACTGTCACATCCACAACAAAAAACAAGATAGATCCCAGTGAGAAGCGAGAGATCAGGAGAGGAGATAGAGAAAGGGAGGTTTCTGACTAATATGGGAGATGAAGTAGAAGCATTAGTGGCTAGAATAAAATAAAACAGCCATGGAGATTTTATATGTGTGAGTTAGTGTTTATCAGAGACCCTCAGCACAACCTTATTACAAGTTACTGGTGAAATATATTTATAAGGGCAATGGAGAAGAGGGAGAAGGAGGAGGAGAGGGAGGAGGGAGAGGGGGAGGAGGAAGGAGAGGGGCAGGAGGAGGGAGGGAGAGGAGGAGGGAGAGGGGTAGGAGGAGGAGGAAGGGAAAGGAATAAAGAAGGGGAAATGAAAATGAAAACCTAATATTTACTGAATTTATATGTGCTAAGCACTGTAATAATGTTCCTCTTACCAAGGCTTCCTACAATCTGTTTTTGGCACTATGGGTAAATGATGTTTTTAATAGTATATGTAAAAATATTTATTGAAGTGAGAATCAGTAATTTGGTTTTCTTTTTGATGAGTGTATCCCTGTGAAAACTTACAAAAAGAGTTTTCTCATTGTGCCTGCCAACCATAATCAGAATCATGATTTTAACCAAAATCATGGTGACAATATGCAATACATGGGGAGGGAGCGACTAACTCAATTTCAGAGCTGCAACATTCTGAATTGGATATTTCAGCTGAACTTAAGTCTTATGAATTTCTGCAAAGCAAAGTTTCAAACTCTTATTTATCTCAGCGTGAATCCCAATTAGCAAGAATTAAATTGTGTAAGTACATGTCTTTTCAGATAAATACCTATCTTAAGGCTCTAATGAAAATGAAAAGGGTAAGTAAAGTAAAAAATATATATTCACTTCATGTAAAGCTGGGAACATTCTGAATTTGAACTTAGGGGTTTGGAAAATATCTGTCCTTTCTCCTTTCCTGAGCTGCTAAATAGAATCTAATAACTATTCATATTACAGTTGTGATTTACAAGTATTTCAAAACAGATACTTTTACATCAGCATTTCAACGGACACTGGAAATGCAACTCATTAAGAAAAGTCAGGTATTTCTTGTTTAAGAAAATTTGACAGGAAGTTGAATAGAGTTCTTCAATTATTCCATAATATGCCTGGATATAAATGCAGAGGCAAAAGGCAATTATAAAGGGAATCTGAATCAAGACAAAATTAGATTCCCCTTAGCCAATCAAAGAAAATCCAAAAAGCTCCCAGACATTCCTCCACTAGGTTGCTGCAACTAGTCTTTCTGTTTTGAAAATCTAAGCCCTAGTACCTTCCTCCTCTTGCTTTTTGTACTTTTCTTTTCTGCTCTCTCCTACTTCAAAATGCTCAAGAAATGCAACACAGAGTCATTATACCTCTAGCAGCCCACTCCATCTCTTTCTAACCACCCTCTTTCATATTTCTTAGTGCATTGTTCATTTCTCAAAGGCAACGTAGGGCCCAATACACCAGAAAAAAAAAGAATAAATCCAGGGCATAGTTCCACTCAGATCTGAATTTTTATATCTATGTTTTTCCCACAGTAAGTGACTTTGTACAGTTTGTTGCTTAGTAATGTGTGACCTTTGACTAAAGGATTTCCTCTGCCTCACATATGTGCTCAGTATCCCTCTCTCATGTGGTAGATAATGTCTTTGATGGCAATGGCATTTATTCCATGCTGAGATTTATTCAATCTTAGTCTCAGAAGATCCTTCTGTTGTATTTTGGCTTATGTGAGTTGTCTAATTTTTGAGAGGGAGGGGATTAGGCTTAAAGACCTTGGGTTCTTCCTAGGAATATTCCTATGGTTGAATTTTTTAGATATTTTACCACCTTATATAGGTTCCCTCCCTTATATCCAAATATTTCTATCATTGGACAGAATTAGTTCATTTTTAGGGTAGAGAAGCAAAGTATAAAAATCAATTTAAGGAAAAATAAATTCATGCAAACAGATTCACATTAAAATATACATACTTTCTTGGGTGTTATAAATACACATAAGGCTGCAAATATTGAAGAAAAATTATCAGACTTTCACCAATTGGTCATAGGAATTCTTCAATGTGGGAATAATTAATTTAAAAGGAAAGCAGTTACAATCTGTTTCATAGTTTTATTGTTTCATTTTTAAAGCTACCTTGTCAAGGATAGACAATTTGAAGAAAGATTATAAAATTTATGTTTCTGACAGCATGATACACTAAATACAATGAACAACCTTCTTCTTCCAAAATACTTTATGATTCTGAATAAAATAATTTTAAAAAATATATAATTGAGCTGACAAGTATAGAAGGGAATTCATCAAAGGCCAAAAGACAAAGTGAAAGCAGGAAACCAGAAAGATAACGAAGCATAAAAGTGACCATGAGCTTCCATTTTGGCAACCCTGAGAAAAGTGGAGGGACTAGAGACAATGGCCATAGCCACTACACATAGGCGATCTATAGCAGACTCCCACACAGAGCCGAGACCCAAAGGAGTATATATACCCTTAGTAAAATGGAAAACTGAAATGCATACATACATACATAAATCCTACTCCACAGACAATGACAGCAAAGAAATTTGCTTGTCCCAGCTCTGGAGCAGAGTGAAAAATAAATTTTTCCTGAAATTTCAAGCCCACCTTCACACAGGTTTGTAGTAAGTGATCCACAAAACTTCAAATCAAGAATTCGCATACACATATTTATGAGAGAAAGACACCTTCAATCCAGGCCTCAAATATTTCATTAATATTAACTTATAGAAAATAATAATAAAATGCACAAGGAGACATCAGTCCTTGAATAAGAGTAGAAACAAAGAAGATATAATCAAACACACCTAATGCTTCTAATGTTAGAATTATCAATTAAGAATATAGAGTAAGTATGCTTAATATGTCAAAAGAAATAAAAGAGAGCAGTAAGTGGATCAAGGAATAAGATATTCTCTAAACAAAGTACCAGGTAGATTTGGAAAAAGTGAATCATATAGATGTACAAAAGCTGAAATTTTAAAAATAAATAAATAAAATACAATAAAATGTTAAACACCAGATTAGACATAAAGAATTCAAAAAACATCATTAAAAAAACTATTCATAACACAATTAAATAGAAATCAAAATTAAAGAGATAACTGGGGGAAACTCACCCACGTTTGAAAACAAAATCAAAATGCTAATAATTCATGGGTCAAAAAATAAATTACAATGAAAATTAGAAATTGTAAAGCACTAAATAATAATAAATCCTCTATATATTAATGCTTGTGATATGAAGCTAAAGTAGCAATTAGAGGGAAACATGAGGGCTTACATGATTATATTACCAAATTTAAAAGGCTGAAATTAATGTGCTAAGCGTTCAACTTTATAAATTTGAGAACAGAATATAGAAGACAAAAGCAAGGAAATTAAAAAGGGCAAAACGTAATGAAACAGAAAACAAACATGCAATAGAGAGGATCAAAAAAGCCCAAAGTTGTTATTAGAAAGACTAGTAAAATTGACAAATTTCTAGAACATTTACTCAAGAAAAAAGAAGGAAGGCAAATATAATGACCTTCAGAGTGAAAGAGATATAATGACAGATTTTCAATGAACAGCAAAGAAAAGCATTAAAATCATTAAAGCATTAAAAGCATGAAAATCTTTTCAGTAAACAGAAAAGAAGAGCATTAAGATCAGAGGTACCGTACAGTTTTGCATCAATAGAGATTGTCTTCGTAAGAGAATAACACAGGGCCTCCAATTCCAGATAGCAGTAGGTGATGACAAATCCCATATGAATTTACACGTGAGTGGCAATCATAAGATGCCACCCTAAACAAAGCACCTTGGTAATACCCTATGATTCTTTATATAATTCTATACTCAAAAATGAGATGTGAAAGAGATTTCAAATGTGCAACACAAATGGGAGGTATACTACTGTTATTTAGCATCTAAGCCACTCTTCTGCTGGAGTGTTTTAATGAAAGGTGAAAACCCCACAGGGCAAAGAGCTGATGAAGGAGAAATGAGGGCAGAGAGGAAAACGAATGATCAATAGAAGGTAGTGCAGTCTTGGAATTGGGAGAATGGACTACGGTGGGAAAATGCAGAGAGATATGGAAATAGGCTATTGTGATTGATGTCATTCCTTGGTAGTACCAAAGAACTAAAGTAAAAATGTAACATGTAAACTGGATTCTAAGCTACATGAGAGTATGGATAGTATCCACCAGATTCTCTAATCCTCAGTGCTGAGCACAGGGCCTGGCATATAACAGACACTCAACAAAATTTGTTGAATGAATCAATAAGAGAATGAATGAATAGCTAATAAAATATTAGCAGGCCAGAAGGAATCATGTGGTACTGGATTAGAGTGGGAAATAGTGTGAACTCATGTTTACCTTAATATAGACAAAAATAGATAAAGAAGTAATTTTGTGTATATATATGTGTGTATACATGGGTTATTTCTTAAATCAGTCCACTGAGAGGGCCTAGAAACAAAAGATACTCCAGTAGCAATGAGCATGTTCAACCATTCTCCAGGAAAGAGAACAAGGGCTCCTTGGAAAATTGGCTGCTTCTAGGGCAGGGTCCGGTAATATGCAAGAGGAATGAGGCTGAAGCATCTGTAGTGCCAGAAAATAAAGAAAAATATCCAATAAAGGGGTGTATTAAGGAGACACAGAGCCAATTAAAAGACCTCCCAAATATCAAAGCTAGGGCAACTGACTGAACAATAAGGTAAATAAATATTATGCTACATTGGGAATAAAACCCAAAGGATAAACATTCATGAGTCATTTCTGAGGTAAGCAAATGACTGAATAAACAAATTAATGAGGTAGAAAATTTCCTATACAGAAAAATTTCAAGTTATTTATGTATGAATACATACTACCCCCCAAAGGATGTTGGAGTGTAACTTCCCATACCTTAAGTGTGAGCTGCACATAGTGACTTCCTTCCCAAAAACACAGTAAGGAAAGGTATGGGGAGGGGAGTAACTTTGTAGAGGAAAAGCCTAATAAACTACCTCAGCCAGGACATCAAGGTTAACGTCATCAATGATAACTCATGTTAATAGCATGTAC
Organism: Hylobates moloch; assembly: GCF_009828535.3. Lineage (NCBI taxonomy): Eukaryota > Metazoa > Chordata > Mammalia > Primates > Hylobatidae > Hylobates > Hylobates moloch. The sequence goes on from NW_026652280.1 coordinate 109,520,355, forward strand.
CCTTGACATGATGTGGTGAGAATGGCACTTCACATCTTTGGTCTTTTTCTCCAATCTTGTAACTCCAGGCTAAGCATGAGAAACACTTCACAAATTATCATACCACCTCAAAATTGTCAAAGTCATCAACAACAAAGTTTGAGAAATTGTCAGTCTGCAGGAGCCTAAGGAGACACGACATCTGAATGTAATGTAATATCCTAGGTGGGCTCCTGGAACAGAAAAAGGACATTGGGTTAAAACTATTCGTTGGCATATTAATATTAGTTCATCGTTGCAACAAATATACCATACTTAATTTAAGATGTTACCAATAGGGGAAACTGGATGCCGATACATGCAAACCCTCTGCACTATCTTTGAAACTTTACTGTAAAACTGCAACTATTCTAAAACAAAACATTTATGTTTAAAATATTAGCTAACATTTATCAAAGGCATAGTATGCGCTATGAACTGTTCTAATCATTGATAGCTACGACTTTCACTTTCACAACAGTCCTACAATGCAAACATAATTATTCCCATTTCATTTTTAAAAACAAAACAAAAAAGTGAAGCAAAGAGGGGTTAAATAATTTGCTCAAGGTCATCAAACAGCCCACAAGGAGTGGTGCAGGGAATTGAACCCAGGAGAAAGAATGTTGTTCTCTTAGCACCAGATGCCCTCTGAAAGTGCCTCTCAGCTCTGTGATTGGATTCTCCAATTTTTAATTAGCCTCCTGTGTTGAAGAAAGAGTATATGACAAGTTGAACAGCTAATATCAGGAGGAGTTTTAGAAACTGTGATAACAAATAGCTTAATAGGGTTTCAAATGACTACCAGACTGAACGGGGAGGGAGAAGAGATTATGGGTATAAATGTGAGTAACTTAAGCTTTATAAAAACAATTTCCATAAAATGAGGAATTTACTTAGTGGGATAAAATTGGCAATGGTTATTACCCAAAAGTATAATAGCGGAAAATAGCCACACTCTAAAGGATTAAGACAGCTGGCTCAGGTGAAGTGCATACAGTTATGCAAAAATAATCATAAAAGTTTTAAAATGTGGGTGATTGGCAAATTGTGTAACTTGATTTTGAACAAAAATAGAAGCCTAAAGATTATAACTAACCAGCTTTAAGAAAGAAAGAAAGAAAGAAAGAAAGAAAGAAAGAAAGAAAGAAAAAGAAAGAAAGAAAGAAAAAGAAAGAAAAGAAAGAAAGAAAGAAAGAAGAAGAAAGGAAGGAAGAAAGAAAGAAAGAAAAAAGAAAGAAAGAAAGAAAGAAAGAGAGAGAGAAAGAAAGAAAGAAAGAGAAAAGAAAGAAAAAACCAACCATGGGAGCATAAAGAAGGTACTGCTATTTACAAAACAAAAAGTAAAGCACAAAAATCAAAGCATAACAGAAAAAGAATGAAGTTTTGTTTTGTTTAATATAGTACAGAGTTGAAATATAAGAAAGAGCCAATAAAGCTGTTATTTGGGTGGGCAGAGTTAGAAACAGTTGGCTCCCATAAAGGAAATGGTAGAAGACCTGAATAGATTCAGAAGTGGAGCGAGACAGAGAAACCAGCCTACACCACCACCTTTAGAAGCATTATTTGCTCTGCTGATAGAATTGTGCATTGGCTGAAATTTTGTTTTTGAATGAGTCTTTTCTTAACGTTTTCCTTTGCTTCCTAGTGTCTGACTTCAAGTGCTTTCTTTTTTCTCATATTCTTTCCTTATATTCATTTTTGTCAACCAAATGGTGAAACCTTTGTTGGACGTTTTCTGAGAATGTGTATTTGAAAGCGGACAGAAATGCAGTATAGGGCCTTTTCCTCAGTATGACGTAATCCTTCCTCCCTTTTCAGACTGATGCATTCACAAAACATGCTTAAAGTAGATTTTAATAAGATGATTTCCTTATTATTACATTTTAAAACTTAAAAGATGCCTGTGTTGTGAAAATTTCATTATACTGTGCATAGAAGCCAGTGCTCACTGATATCTTTAAAAAATCACAGGCTGGGCACGGTGGCTCACGCCTGTAATCCCAGCACTTTGGGACGCCAAGGCGGTTAGATCACAAGGTCAGGAGATCGAGACAATCCTGGCTAACACGGTGAAACCCTGTCTCTACTAAAAATACAAAAAAATTAGCCATGTATGGTGGTGGGTGCCTGTAGTCCCAGCTACTTGGGAGGCTGAGGCAGGAGAATGGCATGAACCCGGGAGGCAGAGCTTGCAGTGTGCTGGGATAGCGCCACTCCAGCCTGGGCAACAGAGCGAGACTCTGTCTCAAAAAAAAAGGAAAAAAAATTACAAATATGAAAATGTATACAATAAAAACTGTGTATTGTAATATATACGATTTTTGCAGCTTACACGATTTAAACAAAATTTTTATTTTTATATTTTAGGGATACATAATAGTTGCACATATTTCTAGAGAATGTGATATTTTGATACAAGCGTACAATGTGCAACGATCAAATCAGGGTAATTGGGATATCTATTACCTCAAACACTTATCATTTCTTTCTGTTACAAATATTCCAATTCCAGTCTTCTAGTAATTTTGAAATATAAAATAAATTAACTATAGTTGCCCTATTGTGCTACCAAACACTAGATTTTATTCCATCTAACTGTATTTTTGTACCCATTGACCAATGCCTCTTTATTCCCCACCGGTCCCTACTACCCTAATCAATCTCTGGTAACCATAATTCTACTCTCTATCTCCATGAGATCAATCTTTTAGCTCCCACATTTAAGTGAGAATATATAATATTGATCTTTCTGTGCCTAGCTTATTTTGCTTAATATAATGTCCTCCAGTTCCATCCATGTTGTTTCAAACAAGAGTTAATTCTTTTTTATAGCCAAATAATATTTCGTTGTGTATATGTACCCCATTTTCTTTATCGACCAATCCATTGATGGACACAGGTTGATTCCATATGTTGACTATTGTGAATAGTGCTGCAATAAACATGGGCATGAATACATCTCTTTAATATACTGATTTCGTTTCTTTTGGATATATACCGAGCAGTGGGATTGCCAGATCATACAATAGTTCTGAGATTTTTGAGGAACCTCCATACTGTTCTCCATAGTGTCTGTACTACTTTACATTCTCACCAACAGTGTACAGGATGTCATCTTTCTTTACATCCTCACTGGCATCTGCTATTTTTTGTCATTTTGATAAAGCCGTTTTAACCGGGGTGAGATGATGTTTCACTGTGGCTTTGATTTGCATTTCTCTGATGTTTAGTGATGTGCAACGATTTTTCATATACCTGTTGACCATATGTATGCCTTCTTTTGAGAAACATCTATTCAGATCTTTTGCTCACGTTTTAATCCAATTATTTGATGTTTTAATTTGTTTTTGCTATTGAGTAGTTTGTGTTCTTTATATAGTCTACTAACAATCTCTTGTCATCTAATAGTTTGCAAATATTTTCTCTCATTCTGTGGGTTGCCTTTCCACTATTGACTGTTTCATTTGCTGTGCAGAAGCTTCTTAACTTGATAAGATAACATTTATCCATTTTTGCTTCTGTTGCCTGTGCTTTTGAGGTCCTACTCAAGAAATCTTTGCCTAGGCCAATGTTCCAAAGCATTTCTCCAATGTTTTATTCTAGTGGTTGTCCAGTTTTCCCAGCACCATTTATTGAAGAGACTGTCCTTTCTCCAGGGTATGTTTTTTCAGCCTTTGTTGAAAATAAGTTCACTGTAAATACATGGATTTATATCTGGGTTCTCTATCTTGTTTCATTGGTCTATGTGTTTTTATGCTAGTACCATGTTGTTTTCATTACTGTAACTTTGTAGTTTAGTTTGAAGTCAGGTAATGTAATATTAATACCTCTGTCTCTGTTCTTTTTGCTTGGGGTTGCTTTACAGCAATTCAGACTCTTTTGTGGTTTCATATAAATTTTAGGATTTTTTTTCTATTTCTGTGAAGAATGCCACATTAAGAAATCAAACATTGATAGGGATTGCACTGAATCTTTAGGTCACTTTGGGTAGTATGGACATTTTAACAATATTAATTCTTTCAGCCCATAAATCTACCACATATCAAACTATCAGAAATGTAATTTTTAAAGAAATCACTCTTAAAGATCAGTTTGACCCAAGAACAGTAGGAAAAATTACCTGCATAGGAAATGCATTCAAGTGAATGTAGCTAAAGTAGAGTAGCTAACTACTGCTGACCTTTTCTTCCCTAAGTCCAGCAAGCATTTTTCAGTCTTTCTCACTTGACCTCTCAGTAGCATTTAACACTGCTGGACACTCCCTCATTTTAGAAATGCTCTCATCCTGTCCTTTGGCTCCAGTGACACACCTCTTTGGTCGCATATCTATTTTCTTCCTCACAACCACAGTCTCCTAAAGGTTCAGCTGTAGGTTCTGCACCCCTGTTCACTTGGTGGTCTCTCCAGGCAAACTCAACCTCATATGCTGATGATTCACCTATGTCTATCCCTGCTGTGAGCACCAGGCCCACATACCCAATTGCCTGAGACATCTAGATGTCTCAATGGTACACACACTGAACATGTCTAAAACCAAAATCATAATTTCCTCACCTACCACCCAACCCATCCAGAACCTTCTTTTTCTAGCATTCTCATCCCTCTAAATGGCAACACCAGTCAACTGGGAAATACAATTTTATTTAATCAGATAAACATTTTCTTACCAAGAGATGAATATAGTATAAAATACTAAGAAAGAACATTCTATAGTTATTAGGTAAGCAAATGATCTATGAGCTGGAAATATAGGAGGAAATGAAGTAATTGGGTCCTACTGAATGATAACCCCTTCTCAATAAGTGGGACACTATGGTATCCTACAGCCTTTGGTTGGGGTTCCCTCCATAACAGGATATTACACAAAAATTGGAATCTAGCAAGGCAAAATTAATTAATGGAACTATGGATTGGCATACATGGTAACACAGAAAAACGTGAGTAACACAGTTGCATTTAACATTTACAAGATCACAGTCAGAGACAAACTTCCTAGGAAGTCATTTGGAAATCTTCCTAGTGGTATTCTGCATTTTTTGAAGAAGGCTGAGGGTTAGGCTAGAAAAAGGAATGAGAAGTTGAAGACAGATGGGTAAGAAAAGTGATAGACACCACTCTTCACCTAAGCCTCATATACAGTGCTACCAGGTCCTCAAAGCCCCATTACCAATCATCTGTTCTCTCCAAAAGAATGTTCCATGATCTGGCGTAATATTACTTGGTGTAGTCTGTTAGATTGGAGTAAGTTTACCTCAACTATAGTTTTCGGACCTTGTATACAGCAAAAAGAAAGTTATTATTTAACATAGCACACATTTATAAGTAACAGACATCTGATAAAACATTAAGAAATCAAACATTTAGGTAAGCATTTAGAGAAATAAATTACATGAGTTATGGATTTTGAAATGGTTCCCTAAGGATTCAGGGCAAATCCCTTCACTGAAGATATTAAAATTAGATTCAAAGAAAGACTTGAGAGAACACTAGAGTGAAAACTCCCACACTAATAAATATGAAACAGATGAATTTTAGCTTTGTCTATTTTTACTATGTACAGCTGTTATTTTTCTGATTCATTAAATGTAGATTTGGTATTCTAAACTCTCTCACTACAAATAACATAAAAATTAAATCAACAGCACTTAATTATGGTTCCAGACACTTACAGATATATGACAAGACATTCAAGGCCAAAACTATAAACTCCAAATACTGCTTTTACCATTGACAGAAACTGAGGGTTCTTAGGGAAGTTCTTCTCTGGAAAGTGATCTACTCCCGGGCTCCCCAGAATTCACACGGGATTACAAATTGCAAGTACTGCAGCTGATTTTAATTGCCACAGTGATGCATAGGGAGAGATGTGATATCTGCAGTAACTGGCTTCTAAACAATGAGGGGCTTTAAAGATTAAAGTCAACACTTTAAATAGCACTCAAAAATAAATAGGAAGCTAATGCCGACCATAGAATGCAGGTATAATATTCTCCATATGTTTTGGACCCTGTAGCTGAAAGACACCTAGCCCTCTGTATCCCACACAATAAAAACTCAAAGACAGGGCATTATAGCACTCTATTTTGAAGGTTAGAAATGCAAAGATCATGGTGTGAACAAGACATATGTATACCAAGAGGTATTCTTGGATGTAGGATACCAACTGGAGAAATCAGTAGACATCTGTGAGGCCTTCTTAACCCAAGGCAAGTTGGTTGCTGCAGCTAAATGGATTTCGAATACCTGGAATCCTGGCCTAGAAGTGAATTGGTCCACAGTTCCTGCCGTTACCTGACAACAATGGAAGTACTGGATGCATCAATAGTTGGCTAAACCTTTCAAGTATGAAAAGTAATATGGCTGACTTCACACCTGAGTAAGAGTGAATTATAAGATCAAAGCATAATACTTGAAGAAATAACTTATTCAGTAATCATAGCCTAAAGAAATCGTGGATCCCTGAAAGTGGACAGTCTTTGGTAAGCTAAACAAATCAAATGCAAACTCATACGGGAAAAACTAAATCAGAGAAACCAGGAGTAATCCTGCCAATGTGAAAGAAAATTCTCCAAATAGTATAGTTTTGTTTTAGCCAATGACATATGGGAAAATTTATGTAGTAAAGTATATGCTTATAAAGTTTCAACTTATATTTAGTGGGGGAAACAATTTATTATACCAAAAAAGCATAAATGTATGACAGATGGTAATGCTTTTTTTCTGTTCTTGGCAGGGTCCTTTTTTGGCTGAATGACTTTTGCTACTTCAAACTATGAACATTGTCATTCACACCTATTTTCTGAAATTAAACAGACCAATTCTATGATGAAACCCCTTATAAATTGGTTACTGTATAATATCTTCCCATTTTGTATCATAAATTATCTAGAGTACCACTTTCCCTAGAATAACGGAAAAGGCCAAAACTGGGCAAAAAGCATTCTGTAATAAAACCTTTATTTTAAACTCCTTAAATCAATTTTGGAAAACCTTCTATATTTAAATGTTTTCTGGTAGGACTTTACCAAGGAAACGACTATAAAAGATTATATTAGAAATACACTCTTCCATTCTGAAATATTTATTTTTGCCTTTTAAAATGTTCAATTCCTGTAAATCATTTTCAAAATTATAAATTATGTATATGGATAGCTAGGTGATGGATCTAGTTGGTTTATCTTCTGAAAAATAGGAACATTTTTTCCTAAGGTGATATAAGACTAGTTTGTTGTATTACTTAACTATGCAAACCATTTGTTTAAAGTAAGAAATTTATTTACTAGATAAAGAAGTGAAAGAATGTACTGTATATGCAGATGGAAAGCAAGGTAAAGGGTGAAATCGAGATCTCACTAGATGCAGGGGGTAGTGGGGAGGCAGGGATTAGATCTTCCTGCCTCTCACAGTGGCCAGCATTGTGTATTGCCTCCTTGAAAGTAACAAGGTTGTTCTCTCAGGCAGTTTCAGAAAGGCTGGTTGGTGTTAGATTTACTAACAGGTGATTCTCAGATGAAAATGATAAAAAATGTTAGGGTAGTTACAGTAACCCTGGCTGCTATAGCAAACCCCAGTACTTCAGCAGCTTTAAGAAAAACGTTTAATTCTCACCTACATAATAGTCCCAAGCAAATGCTTTTGGTAGGAGGAGCAAGATGATCTTCAGGGGAAGGGGAGACCTCTGTGTCACAGCAATCATTCAGAGATTCAAGGTTTTCAATGCCACCCCACTATCAAGCAAAAAGGGTATGAACAATGCTGGGAGACATTTTTCAAGGCCAGGCTTGGCTAGAACTCAGTCACATGTTCACATCTAAGAATAAGGCAGGCCAAGAAATGTCTGACTCCCATATTAGGAGAAAATAAAAGGAAATGTCTGATGAACAACTGGATAGTTTCTGTCACAACAAATATTACAAACATCTTATTGCGCCAATATTGTGGTTGGACAGCTGTCACTTGTTAAAAAATGGCTAGTGACACTATCTCTGCAATTTTTAAATAACACTTAATTTTACTTTTTTTCTGCTTATTCCATTTTTTCCCCTTATCTGCAACCTATTTTATTAACCATCTGCTAGTGATCTGGCAAAACTGATTGCAGGTAATGGTTTATTTTGAAGTGTGCATTCACATTCAAAAAGAAAGAATATTAGTAATGTAGCGTGACATGCACAAACAGCTAAATTTTTTTATAAAATATCCCGGAATGTCAACAAACTTTTTACTACCTTTTAAATAAAAAGGCAGGACTTTTTTTCCCCCAGTTTAAAACTATGAGAACTTGATCAAAATTTAGAGTGATCTAATTAATGATTAGGTAGATTTTTTTTTTTTTTGGTCTGAAAGAGACTCAACTTTATTTTCTAGCCATAATACAAAGAAAATTTTCATCTTACAAATGCTGAAAAAATTTTGGTGAGGAACAAAATTTTGGAGAAAATGCTATGGAAATTAATAGCAGCCTCAGTGTTGTTATAGACTCTCAGGAAAATCCTTTTCTGGCAGATCTCGCTCTGGCATTACCATGCATCAGTCATCTTATTCTCACGACAAAAGGGGGCTTCCAGATGTAAATTATTTAGCCTATGGCTAGGCTGCCATAGGATCTATCTATTCCCTCCCAAGAAGATGAACTGTCTTTATTCCGGCAAGAAATAAAAACTCGTATTTTTCTGTAAAGTTTCTGTGAAAGACTGTTTCTAGAAATTGTTTTTCTTTAATACAATGGTCCCTTGGTATCCACAGCGAATTGGTTCCAGGACCCTTCACATTCTCCGATAGAAAAATGTCTGATATTCAGGTCCCTTAATGATATGTCTGCAGTTGGTTCCTGCCGGTGGGTTCATGGCCTCGCTGACTTCAAGCATGAAGCCCAGACCTCCACGGTATTATAGCTCTTAAAGATGGCGTGGACCCTGGCCGGGCGCAGTAGCTCACACCTGTAATCCCAGCACTTTGGGAGGCTGAAGCAAGAGGATCACGAGGTCAGGAGATGGAGACCATCCTGGCTAACACAGTGAAACCCCATCTCTACTAAAAATACAAAAATTAGACGGGCGTGGTGGCGGATGCCTGTAGTCCCAGCTAGTCAGGAGGCTGAGGCAGGCGACTGGTGTGAACCCAGTCTGCCTCCACTGGGAGGCAGAGCTGGCAGTGAGCCAAGATCCACCACTGCATTCCAGCCTGGGCGACAGAGTGAGACTCCATCTCAAAAAAAAAAAAAAAAAAAAAAGATGGCACGGACCCAAAGAGTGAGTGGTAGCAACGATTTTTGTGAAGAGTGAAACAGCAAAAGCACAGAGCTTCCACAGCATTGAAGGGGACCCAACAGGTGCCCCTGCTGGCTGCTGGTGGACAGCTTTTATTCCCTTATTGTCCCCACCCAGGTTTCGTTTTTGTCCTATCAGAGTGCCCTTTTTTCAATCCTCACTACGATTGGCTACTTTTAGGATCCTGCTGATTGGTGCATTTTACAGAGTGCTGATTGGTGCATTTTACAGAGCGCTGATTGGTGCATTTTACAATCCTCTTGCTAGCTACAGAGCACTGATTGGTGCATTTTACAATCCCCTTGTTAGCTACAGAGCACTGATTGGTGCATTTTACAATCCTAGCTACAGAGCGCTGATTGGTGCATTTTACAATCCTGTTGTAAGACAGAAAAGTTCTCCAAGTCCCCACTCAACCCAGGAAGTCCAGCTGGCTTCACCTCTCAATAAAATGGCCTAGTATTTGCATATAACCTACGCACATCCTCTCCTACACTTTAAATCATATCTAGATTATTTATAATATCTAATATTATGTAAATGCTGTAAAATAGTTGTTATGCTGTATTTTTATTTGTATATTTATTTATGTTTTAATATTTTGGATCCACAGTTGGTTAAATCCAGGGATGAAGAACTGTGATGATGGGAGGGCTCACTGTATCTGTATTAAAGAATTAGGGTGGAAAGATAAACTTCCTTTCATGGTCCAAATTATGAACAAAAGTTGAAGCATCTTCATTAAAATTTCCCCCCAAATGAAAAAGGATGCTAGTGGCTGGATATCACTATCCTCTTTCCCTCAATTTATTCCTCAAAGAAATTAAAAGGGTTAGCAATTAAAAGGTTTAGAACATCCCCCATGGAAGGTCACCCATTCATCAGATTGTGCCCAGTGAAATTAAGCTTCTGGCTTGCATCACCTCACTCTTCTGGGCCACTGGGATAACTGAAGCATCTCACCTCTAGGCAAAGTGCAGGGCCTTAATGGCTAGTTAAGCCCTGGTCAGTGCAGAATTTTATATGACTAATGAGACAGCAAGGCACCTTTGGTTGCGCTCTGCCCCAGGGTGTCCTCAAATTTGTCTCACTGCAATAAAAAACAAAAGTAAATCTAGCTCCAGAAGGGGGTATCCCTCATTTTGGCAGGCCTAAAACAGTAGTAGACAGCAGTGTAGCAGTTATGCACACTAGATCTGTGACTCAGATAATCCTGCGATCTAATCCTGGCACCATCAATCAAACACTGTGGGAATTGGGATAAGGTGGTTGTGAGAATTAAATGAAATAATCTTGTATATAGCATATAACCAGCGCTCAAGAAACAATGGTTTTTATTACTATCATTATTTTGGGAAACTTGTCCAACCAGGATATTTTAGATATTGATGAGTACAGGGTGGGAAAAAAGAGGAAAAAAAGTCTACTTACCAATCAATAAAAGGTAGTTTAAAGGACTGGAGCTGTTTGGGCAGATAAGTACATTAATCCCACCTACAATTAGATAAGGGATCACGTGGAAGGGTGATTGGAGTTGTTTAGTAAGGCCCCAGAGGCGGAGGCTGAACCAGTGCAGAGGGCAGAGGTCAAGGAGAGACAAATTTGGATTCATATAAGGAAGCATTTGGGGCAGATTAGAGCGGTTGGAAAAAAACGGCATGGGCTGCCTCCTGAAGGGGTCAGTATTCCAATCTTGGTTACTCAGGATCGGAAGAAATCTTGGTGGAGGAGTCCTGGATGGGACTCCAGAGATTTTGAGTTTCTAGACAACGCCTCAGACGGTAGAAGAACGTAGCCCGACCTGCCGAGGCCAGCCTCGTCCTGCCCTCCTCCACTTGTGCAACTTTCCTGCTGAAAAGTCCTAAAATTTGCCCGGGGGACTGGAAACCCCGCCCCCAAGCTGCCGCGCGCTCTGAAACTCTGTTGCTGTGGAGACGGAAGCGGTTGACCCAAGGATTCTGAACGGGGTTGGGGGAGGGGAGCCGACGTAGTTCAGGAACTGGGCGTGGCTTCGGTTACTGTGGTATCGGGGACGCTTAGGCAGGGCCTGAGCCCAGTTTAGAGGCCAGTGCTCCTCCCGTCCTTTGCATGGCACCCAAGGAGAAAGGAGGGACTGTGAACACCAGTTCTCAGATATGGGAACCCTCGCTCATAGCTGCACAGTTCAATCAGGTGAGCCTTGAGCCCTTTAAGCCCTCCCTGCCCCGGGCAATGCCAGAGGCCCGGCCTTAAGGCTCGCCCTCTCATCCTTATCTCTCCGTGCCCTGATGGTTCCAGCACCCAGGGTCCCAGGGACAGGAAGTGCTTGATAAACGAATGGAACTTAAGGGAACACCCACCAGGTGAGTCAGTGTGATTTCAAAGGCCGGTGAGAACTGCGTGGTGGGGAAGAGAGGAGGTGTGGCTCTGACACCTCCAGAACCTTTTCGGTGAAGTCGTCCAGATGGCACTCCACAATTGTACTGGAATTCCTTTTATGGACTTTTTGTTTTCTCCTGAAACCTTCTAAAGGATGAGAATCGCATCAAATCATCTGTGGCCTGGCCCATAATAGGGCTTTAATAAATGCTGAGTGAAAACAGACACGGAGTGCCTAGAATTACACTGTATTTAGTACAAGGGAGCCTTGTATAGATAGGAAAAGATGATTTTTTAATGTAATGCCCTGATCCCACTATATTAAAGTTTTGACATATTTTGAAGGTGTAGGAGATCAGAGCAATGAGGGGTTGGCGGCCAGCTTACCCACAGGATGCCACAAAGGCACCAGGCAATCTACAAACCACCTACCACAGGACTTCAGAGTGCATGAGATCCCAGAATTCACTGGCTACCCACCCAGCTTCAGTGAATGAGGAGCCCAATAGCTCTTGTCACCTGTGGCTGGAAATCCCCTTCTACATTAAGCTGTTTCCCAAGTTAGCATTTGGGAAGAGAAAAGTTGTTTCTGGAAATTCTAGCCCGCCATTGTGAACTACTTTGAAAAATGGGGAAAAAAATTTTTTTTTCATTTTATATATGTCTGTATGGTGCACTAGAGAGTTAGTACTTAAAGGGAAAATGGATCTAAAGTCTTGTGTTGCCCTCATGAGAAATTTTTACCTGTTTTTATTTTCTACTATAACTTTTTTTTCCTATTAACAGTAATTCTGTTTGATAAGGAAATTAGTCCTGATGAAGAATTTCGTGAAAGTAGTTATGATACTCCTGATTCTGATGTGATGTCATGGAATTTTGGGTCCTTTCTATAACTTTAGTAATGCCGGATGTCAACTCAGTAATCCCCAGTTACATTCTCAAATTCTCAAAGATGTTTTTCAAAGCACTTTGTAAAAGCACCCTCTTTTTTGCTTTTATAAGTCAGCGCTAGCCAAAATAATTTTTTCTCCATTTTCTTTGAGATTGTGTAGGCCAAGTTTGGTCTTGGAGTGAACATTTCTGCTTGAATTATAAACTGCTGAACAACGGAGTTTGATGGAGGTGCTGACACTGCATTAGCTTTAGTGTTGCAAATATGAAGCTATAATTTTCCTAGTTGAATGGAAAACCTAAAGGCACTATTTGTCCTTATGGCTTGAAAACCTGAAATAATATTCAGCTTTCTTGATCCTACTCAAACAATATAACTTCAATAAATCTTATGTATTAATAGAAAGAATTTGAACTCAAAGTAATATGTAGTTTTAACTATAAAGAGTAAACTCAATTTTCTTCAGTTTGTTGGAATACACATTTTCTTATTGCAGGAAAAAGACAACTACCCTCCACCTCCTCTCACATTTTTCTCTGCTTGACTTCATGTCTGATCTAAAAGAATAATTCCCAGATTAACCCAGCAGTTCAATGCCCAGAGGCATGCCCTAACCACCAATGAAACGGACTCTGAATTTAGGTTATAGATGACTGTGGGTGTGTGAATTTTGAGCACACGTAGTGTGCTCTATTGTTTTAGTATCCAGAGAGTTTCTTTCCATATACTTGTTACTCATGTCCAAGTATGTGTGGTTGAGTGTGTGTGCTAGTGTGTGTGTTGTATTATGTGTGTGTGTTGGGGGTGAGAGAGAAGGAAAGAATTCCTCCAGTCTTCCATAAACCAGTTTTTAGAAGTAACTCATTGGATAAACCAAATCAATAGTATTTTTGAACTCATGTTCATATTGGGTAGGCTTTAAAGAGAATAAACAAGTTCGCAATTTGGTTTTATTGAATTTACCTTGTATCACTGTCTCAGGTTGTCCTTTCAGGCTGGAATAATTGTCAATTGTTTCATACATTTTAGTTGGTTTTAAAATATAAAATGATAGCAAATAATACAAAGCATTCTATCACTAAGCACTAAATGATTAAATAGAGACTAGAGGTTAGGAAGATGAATATGGGCTGGGATAGTCAGGAAATGATTTGTAAAATATTTGCCTTCACCTGGGCTCTAAATAATGAGTGGAATTTGAACAGGTAGAATGAAGGAGCATGATTATTTTAAGTAGGGAGACTAATATGTGCACTAAGTAAATCTGACACATTTAGATTGGGAGAAAAAATGTACGTTAGACCACTTCTGGGTATACATTGCTCCTAAATTAATTCTGTCAAGGAAATGGTCATTTACTATCTTTGCTATCCATACACCAAAATATTTAACTTATTGATATGAGTGAAATTTCACATCTCAAATTATGTAAAAAGAAAATAGGTACATTGGCAATAAGATTATAAAAATATCCTTTTGTGTCAGTATGTATGTGACATAGACATTATATTTATGATCTCTAGCAGCATTAGAAAGTCAAAGATGCCTTGGTATCATAGAGATTAAAATCTTTCCGTGCAATGGTCAAGGCAGGCTCTATTGGCCACAGTGATAGGAAGAAGTGTTAACCTTAGCACTCAGTAGTACTATTTAAACAATATTAATTCCCCATCCTTCCCTCTCCTCACCCCCTGGAAGCTGCCATTGTACTTTCTGTCTCTCCAAATTTGACTATTTTAGGTACTTCATGTAAGTGGAATCATATAGTATTTGTCTTTTCGTGACTCTTATTTTACTTAACATAATGTCTTCAAGGTTCATTCATATTGTAGCATGTCTCAGAATTTCCTTCCTTTTTACATTTTATTTATTCATTCATTCATTGATGGGCACTTGGGTTGCTTTCACCTCTTGGCTGTGGGTGTGCTAAAATCTGTTGGAGTGCTAAAATCTGTTGGAGTCTCTGCTTTAAAATCATTTGGGTATGTGTACAGAAGTAGAATTGCTAGATCATATGATAATTCTGTATTTAATTTTGTTTTGAGACAGGGTCTATGTGGCCCAGGCTGATCTCAAACTCCTGGACTCAAGCAATCCTCCCACCTTGGGCTTTCAAAGTGCTAGGATTACAGCATTAAGCCACTGTGCCTGGATTTAATTTTTTGAGGAACTACCATATCATTTTGCACAGTGGCTACATCATTTTGCATTCCAACCAACAATGTACAAGGATTTCCATTTCACCGCATCTTTGCCAGCACTTTTTTTATTTTTTATTTATTTATTTTTTAGTGAGGTTTGTTTTTGTTCGTTTTTTGGTTTTGGTTTTGATTTTTTAATAATAGCTGTCCTAACAGATATGAGGTGATAGCTCACTGTGGTTTAGATGTTCATTTCTCTAATGATAAGTGATGTTGAGCATCTTTATTCTTTGTCTCTTGTAACAACTTTTGACTTAAAGTCTTTTTTTTGTGTGTTATAGTTGCTTAACCTCCCGTGCTCGCTCTTGGTTACTATTAATATTTGCATGGAATACCTTTGTCTGTCCCTTACTTTCAACCTATGCATATCCTTAGAGCTAAAGTGAATCTCTGCAGACAGCATATACTTGAATTCTGAGTAGTTTTGTTTGTTGTTTTTTAATCCATTCTGCCAGTCTCTGTTTTATTATTGTAGGGTTTAATACATTTACATTTAAAGTAATTACTGGTATGAAAAGACTTACTTTTGCCATTTTATTATTTGTTTTCCATATGCCTTACAGATTTTTTGTGTCCTTTGTTACCTCCATTAGTGCCTTTATTTAGTTGATTTTTTTTTGTGACATGTTTAGAATGCCTTCTCATTTTCTTCTGTGTATATTCTATAGATATTTTCTTTGTGGTTACTATGGGAATTACATATATCATAAAATTATAATAATCTGTCTTAAATTGATACCAACTTAATATCAATTGCTTATATAAATTCACTTTACAGCTTCACCTTCTGCATGACTTATGTTATGATGTCACAAATTACATCTTTATATACTATGTACCCATTAGCATAGATTTATAATTAATTTTATACATTTTTCTTTAACTCCTGTAGAAAATAAAGTGGATTTGCAACTCAGATTACAATAATACTTTTAAAAATACATTTGTCCATGCATTTTTTTACCAAAGAAATTTATATTTTTTATAGCTTTTAGTTACTATCTAGCATCCATTTCAACTTGAAGGACTCCCTTTAAAATTTTTTTATCAATTTTATTTTTGTATTCATACATAATAGAGGTACACATTTTAGAGGTACATGTCATAATTTAATACAGTCATATAGTTTGAAAAGATCAAATGACTATAAGGATATTCATCACTTTAAATATTTGTCTTTTCTTTATACTAGAAACATTCCAATTATTCTCTTCTAGCTTTTTTGAAATATATGATAGATTATTGTAAATTATAGTCACTCTACTGATCTATTAAACACTAGGACTTATTTCTTCTATCAAACTCTATATTTGTATCCATTAAGCAAACTCTATGCCCCGGCTTCACTACTTTTCCCAGCCTCTGATAACTGTCATTCTACTCTTTATCTTCATGAGATCTACTTTTTTATTTCCTACATAAGGGTGAGAACATACAATATTCATCTTTCCCTTATTTCACTTAACATAATGAATGCCAGTTCCATCCTTGTTGCTATAAAGGACAAGATTTCATGTTGTATGGCTGAATAGTATTTCATTGTGTATATATACTGCATATATACAGTTTTCTGTATTGATTCATCTGTTGATGGGAACTTAGATTGATTCCATATTTTGGCTATTGTGAATACTGCTGCAATAAACATGGAAGTGCAAATCTTTCTTTGATACATTGATATCATTTATTTTGGCTATATACCAAGTAGCGGAACTGCCGGATTATATGGTAGTTTTATCATTAGTTTTTTGAGGAATCTCCATAGAGTTTTCTATAGTGTCTGTATTAATTTACACTCTCATTAGCAGTATACAAGAGTTCCCCTTTCTCCACATCCCTGCCAACACTCATTATTCCCTGTCTTTTTGATAAAAGCCATTTTAACTAGGGTGGGATGATATCTCATTGTAGTTTTGATTTGCATTTATCTATGATTAGCAATGTTGAGCATCTTTTCATACACCTTTTGGTCATTTGTACATCTTTTTTGAGAAATGTCTATTTGAATCCTTTGCCTATTTTTAAATCAGATTATTTGGGTTTTTTTCCTATTTAGTTGTTTGAGCTGCTTAAATACCTGGTTATTAATCCCTCATCAGATGGATAATTTGCAAATATTTTCTCCCACTCCATGAGTTGTCTTTTCATTTTGTTGATTGTTTTCTTTGCTGTGCAGAGCTTTTTAGCTTGATATGATCCCACTTCTCTATTTTTGCTTTGGTTGCATGTGCTTTTGAGGTCTTACACACAAAAAAATACTTGCCTAGACCAATGTCCTGAAACATTTCTCCAATGTTTTCTTCTAATAATTTCATAGTCTCAGGTATTAGATTTAAGTCTGCAATCCATTTTGATTTGATTTTTGTATGTGGAGAGAGACAGGGGTCTAGTTTCATTCTTCTGCATATGGATATCCAGTTTTCCCAGCATTTATTTCCCATTTATTGAAGAGACTGTCCTTTTCTGTTGTAAGCTCTTGGCACTGTTGTTGAAAATGAGTTTACTACAAATTCGTGTATTTATATCTGAGTTCTCTATTCTGTTCCATTGGTCTATGTGTCCATTTTTATGCCAGTCCCATGCAGATTTGTTTACTATATTTTGAAATCAGGTAGTTTGATGCCTCTAGCTTTGCTCTTTTGCTTAAGAATCCTTTGGTTCTCCTGGGTTTTGTGTGGTTCCATATAAATTTTAGGATTTTTTTCTATTTCTGTGAAGACTGTCATTAGTATTTTAATAGGGATTGCATAACTGTAAATTATTTTGGATCGTATAGATATTTTTACAATGTTAATTCTTCTAATCCATGAGCATGGGATATCTTTTCTTTTTGGTGTATATCCTCTTCAATCACTTACATCAATGTTTTCTAGTTTTACTTGTATAGATCTTTCATTTCTTTGATAAAATTGATTCCTAGGCATTTTATCACTACTGCAAATGGGATTGCTTTATTGATTTTTTTTTTCAGATTGTATGCTGCTGGTGAATATAAGTGCTACTGATTTCTGTATGTTGCTTTTGTATCCTGCAACTTTACTGAATATATCAATTCTAACAGTCTCTTTGGTGAAGTCATTAGATTTTTCTAAGTATGAAATCATGTCTGTGAACAATGCTAATTTGACATATTTCTTTTCAATTTGGATGTCCTTCATCTCTATCTCTTGCCTAATTGTTCTGGCCAAGATTTCCAGCATTATATTAAATAAAAGTGGTAAAATTCAGCATCTTTTTCATTCTATTCCGGATCTTAGAGGAAAGGCTTTCCATTTCTTCCTGGTCAGTATGATTTTAGCTGAGGGTTTGGCCTTTATCATTTGAGGTATGTTTCTTCTATACCCAGTTTTTTATGGTTTTCATCCTAAAGAGATGTTAAACTTTGTCAAATGCTTTTTCATCATCTATTGAAATGATCATATGTGTTTTGTTCTTGGTTCTATTCATACAATGTATCATGTTTCTTGATTTACCTATGTTAAGCCTTCCTCGCATTCCTGACATAAATTCCACTTGATAATGGTAAATTATCTTTTTAATGTGTTGTTGAATTTGGTTTGCTAGTATTAGGTTGGTGCAAAAGTAATTGCAGTTTTGGCCATTTTAATGATATTTAGCACTTTATCAGTGATACTGACCTATAGCCTTTTACGTTGTTTCTTTATGTGGTTTTGGTATCAAGGTAATGCTGGCATCACGGAGTAAATTTGGAAGTATTCTCTTTTTATCAATTTTTTTGAAGAATTTGGGTAGAATTGGTAAGAATTTTACTTTAAATGTTCAATAGAATTCAGCAATGAAGCTGTCATGTCCTGGGGTTTTATTTGATGGGAAATTTTTTATTACAGCTTCAATCTTATTATTCATTATTGGTTTGTTAAAATTTTCTATTTATTCATGGTTCAATCTCAGTAAGTTGTATGTGTTAGGAATTTATCCATTTCTTCTAGGTTTTCCAATTGTTGGTGTTCAGTTGTTCATAATAGTCTCTCATGATTCTTTGCATTTCTTTGGTCTTAGTTGTTATATCTCCTATTTTGTTTCCAAGTTTATTGACCTGGGTCTTCTCTCTTATTTCTTAGTCTAGCTAAAGATTTGACAATATGTTTATCTTTTCAAAAAAAATCAACTTGTTTTATTCCATTGATCTGTATTTTTTTAGCTTCATTTTCATTTATTTCTTCTCTGATCTTTATTATTTTCCTTCCACTAATTTAAGGTTTGATTTGTTCTTGCTTTTCTAGTTCTTTGAGGCATATGACTGACATGGTTTGGATCTGAGTCCCTGACCAAATCTCACCTTGAATTGTAATCCCCATAATCCCCATGTGTCAAGAGAGACCAGATGGAGATAATGGAATCATAGGGGTGGTTTTCCCCATGGTGTTCTTGTGATAGTGAGGGAATATCACAAGATCTTATGGTTTTATAAAAGGCTGTTCCCCTGCACTGGCTCATATGCTTTCCCACCTGCTGCCGTGTAAGATGTGCCTTTGCTTCTCCTTCATCTTCCACCATGATTGTAAGTTTTCTGAGGCCTCCCCAGCAATAGAGAATTGTGAATCATTAAACCTCTTTTCTTTATAAATTACCCAGCCTTGAGTATTTCTTCATAGTGATATGAGAATTGACTAGTATAATTATTAAGTTGTTTTATTTGAAGTCTTTCTACTTTATGGATACAAGTGTATTCCAATAAACTTTCCTCTTAATATTTATTTTGCTGTATTCCATAGATTTTAGTATGTTGTTTTTCCATTTTCATTTGTTTCAAGACATTTTTTAATGTTCTTAATTTTTTCATTGACCAATTTGTCATTCAGAAGCAAGTTGTTTAATTTCCATGTGTTTGTGTAATTTTTGAGGTTTCTCTTGTTATTGATTTCCAGTTTTATTCCTTTGTGGTCAGAAAAGATGCTCGATATGATTTCCATTCTTTTTAATTTGTTGAAATTTGTTTTGTGGCCTAAGATATGGTCTGTACTGGAAAGTGTTCTGTGTGCTGCTAAAAAGAATGTATATTCTGCAGTATTTGAGTGAAATGTTGT
This sequence comes from Hylobates moloch, assembly GCF_009828535.3. NCBI lineage: Eukaryota > Metazoa > Chordata > Mammalia > Primates > Hylobatidae > Hylobates > Hylobates moloch. The sequence continues at coordinate 109,540,144 of NW_026652280.1, forward strand.
GTAAATATCAGTTAGGCCTATTTGGTATAGTGTGTATTTTAACTCCAACTATTTTTGGTGTTTTTTGTCTGGATTATTTGTCCATTACTGACAATGGGTCCTCTACAATCATTGTATCATAATCTATCTCTCCCTTTACAACTATTAATGCTTGCTTTATGTACTTGGGAGCTCTGATGTTGGATACATATTTATAATGGCTATATTTTCTTGCTGAATTGACATCTTTATCATTATTTAGTGACTTTCTTTGTCTCTTTGTGCAGTCATGATTTGTAATTTATTTTACCTGATGTAAGTATAGCTATTCTTGCTCTGTTTTTGGTTTCAGGTTGCATGAAATACCTCTTCACTTTCAGGGTATGTGTGTCTTTATAGGTGAGGTGGGTTTCTTGTAGGCAGCATAGAGTTGGGTCTTTTCTCTATTCATTGAGCCATTACAATTAGAGAATTGAGTCAATTTACAGTCAATGTTATTAAGGACTTACTACTGCCATTTGTTGCGTGTGTTCTCGTTTCATAATTCCTCTTCCTTTCTTCCTTTCTGTCTTCCTTTGTGATTAAGTGATTTTTCTCTGGTAGTATATTTTAATCTGTTTCTATTTATTTTTACAAATCTATTATAGGTTTTTGCCTTGTGGCTACCATGAGGCTTACAAATTATTTTAAAGAGATGACCACTTAGCTTAGAAAAGTATAAAAACAAACAATTTAAAAAACCTTCACACTTTAACTCACCCCCCATTTTGACTTTATGTTGTCTCAATTTGCATATTTTTAATATTGCCTATCTCTTACCAGGTTGCTATAGCTATTATTGTTTTTAATAGATTTGTCTTTTGGGCCTCATAGTAGAATATTAGCTGATTGCACACCATAATTACAGCATTAGAGTATCCTGGGTTTGTTTGTGCACTTAATTTTACTAGTGGGTTTTATACCTTCAAATATTTTCTTTTTACACATTAGTTTTTTTTCTTTCACATTAAAGAACTCCCTTTAGCTTTTCTTTTAAGATGAGTCTGGTGATGGTGCATTCTCTTAGCTTTTGTTTATTGGGGAAAGACTTTATTTCTCCTTTGTATTTGAAGTGTACCTTTGCTGGATAAAATATACTTTGATGGCATATTTTTTTTTTTTTTGTATTTTGAAAATGTCACCCAAATCCCTCCTGGCCTATATAGTTCCAATTGAGAAGTTTGTTACCAGATGAATTAGAACTCTTAGATGTTATTTGCTTTTTTTTTTTTCTTGCTGCTTTTAGGATCATCTCTTTGTCCTTGACCTTTGAGAGTTTGATTATTCTATGCCTTGGGGTAGTCTTATTTGTGTTGCCTAATGCAATGAACTCCCTCAGCTTTTGGTTTTCTGGGAATGTCTTCATTTCCAGCCAGGCGTGGTGGCTCACGCCTGTGATCCCAGCACTTTGGGAGGCTGAAGTGGGTGAATCACCTGAGGTCAGGGGTTCAAGACCAGCCTGGGGAACATGGTGAAATGCCATTTCTACTAAAAATACAAAATTAGCTGGGCGTGGTGGTGTGTGCCTGTAGTCCTGCTATTTGGGAGGCCGAAGCAGGAGAATTGCTTGAACCTGGGAGGTGGAGGTTGCAGTGAGCCAAGATCGCGCCACTGCACTCCAGCCTGGGCAACAGAGTGAGAATCTGTCTCAAAATAAATAAATAAATAAATAAATAAGAGTCCCCTTCCACCCAGACCTTCCAATCTATTCACATATCTGCTGCCAAATGGCTATACGAAGCTTCAGATCTCATTATTTAGAGTGGCTTAAGGTAGCAGAGGCATGACTACCTGGGAATGTCTTCATTTCTTCTTCATTTTTGAAGCACAGTTATGCTGAATGTAGCACTCTTAGTTGACAGTCTTTTTCTTTCAGCACTTTAAATATATCATCCCAGTGCCTTCTAGCCTGCAGGGTTTCTCCTGAAAAATTTGCTGATAATCTTATTGAGAATCCCTTATACATAATGAGTCACTTTTCCCTTGCTGCCTTAAAAATTCTCTCTGTCTTTAGCTTTTGATAATTTGATTATGTGTCTCTTTGGGTTTATCATACTTTGAGTTTGTTGAGCTTCTTGGATTTTTATATGCATGTCATTCCTCAAATTAGAGATGCTTTTAACCATTACCAATAAAAGTAATCTCTCTACCTCTTTCACTCTCTCTTATCTTTCTGGGATTTCCATAGGCATCTACTGGTCTGCCTGGTGGTATCCCTTAAGTCTCTTTTGCTCTATATACTTTTCTTCATACTTTTTTCTTTTTGCTTATCAGTCTATAATTTCAAATGGTCTGTCTTCAAGTTCACTGATTATTTCCTCTGTCTCATTAAGTCTTCTTCTAAATTCCTCTAGTGAAATTTCCAGTTTAGTTATTGTATTTTTCAGCTAATGAATTTCTGTTTGGTTCTTTTTAATAATTTCTTTTTGTTGATATTCTCATTTTGTTCATAGGTCAGTTTCTGGATTCCTTTAATTCTTTAATTGCATTCTCCTTTAGGTGTTTGAACATATCTAAAACAGTTTTCTTTTTTTAATTTTGCCTTGTAAATCCAATGTGTATATTTCTTCAAGGACAGTTTCTGAAGATTTATTTTGTTTATTTCAATGAGGCCATGTGTTCCAATTTCTCTGTATGCCTCACTGAAAATTGGGCATTTGAAAAAATAGCCACTTCCAGGTTTTGAAGATTGGTATAAAAATTTTTCACTAATTAGTGGGATATGTCCTGAGCCTTAGCAACAGCCCAGGATAAAGGCTTAAAATCTTCCCAAGTCTTTTCTGGGCATGTGTGCATTCTTCCTGGCTGTGTATGTGTACTATTTTTTTTTTTTTTAGACAGGGTCTCACTCTATCACCCAGGCTGCAGTGCAATTGCACGGTGTTGGCTCACTGCAGCCTTGACCTCCCAGGCTCAAGCAATCTTCCCAAGTCAGCCTCAAGTAGCTGGGACCACAGGTATATGCCACCACACCCAGCTAATTTTTGTATTGCTTTGTAGAAATGGGGTTTATTTTAATAAAAAAAAAAAAGTTCTCCCATATATGACTGCTTTTAAATATGTCTTAATTTCCTAGAGTTTCACAACAGTTTCCTCTCAGGGCGTTAGATGTGTTGTTGTATTCCTCTGCCCATAATCTCTTTCCTCAGGCATCCATGAGCGTGCCATTGCCCTGAAGCTTTCATGTACTGAAAAGCTTGGCACTGACCACAGCTTCTGCCAGCCTGAGATTTGAGCTGTCCTGCTGTTCCCTGTCTGAACTCTGAGTCAGATCAGACATAAAACAGTCCCTTGGGCTGCCCACTGAAAGCTTAGAACATTGCAAATAAGATATACTCTACTCCTCTGGCTCACAGACAGGAATCAGGAATTGGGCTGCTTTCTCCCATCCATGATACCACCACACCACCTCAGGGAGGACATGAAGCAAGAGAGAGTAAAAGTGCCACAAAATTTTCTACTGTATTACATGTTGAATTTTCTTGGTTGGTCATTCATTTGTTAGATCTTCGACTGATTTCATAACTCTTATACTGCTACGTTAGTCTTTACTTTTTTTTTTTTTAATGCTGGGCAAAGAGGGACTGGAGCTTTCTAGCCTGCCATCTTGCTGATGTCACTCTGATCTAAGATACTTTTTAATAAATTCTGATTTTTTTTTCATTTTTTCCAAGCCTATCATATGGGAGGTGATGCTGGGAAGAGAGAGATGAGTAAAAGCTTTGTTCGTGGCAATTTATAAAAAATTTCCAGACGTGTTTAAATAGTATAGCCATTCCCTCTAGAAGCTTATGGATTGCACACAACGCCTATCTCTGAATAATGCAAATGTTCAGAGATGGCTGAGCTGTATATTTCATTTAGAACTCTGTGTTATGGTCAGAATTTCTGTGCCAACTCAAGAAAAAAAAATCACACAATTATTAATGTTAAGTGAAGCATGGTACCAGTAAAGAGAATATCCATAGACCAGACATAAATTTTTTTCATTAAAATATGGGCTTTTTGTCCCCATATGTGTTCTTCAGAATACCAGGATTGCCTGGAAGCTTGTTTAGATTCTTTAGACATCTTATAGTAGGGTTTAGATTGGAGTTTTGTCAATTTTAATCATTAAATACTTTTATATTTGCAGATTATCTGAAGCTGGTATTTTTTTTCTTCCTAACATTTAAAGTCATATTTTTACTTTAATCTATACTTGTGAAACCAACTATTGGCATGACAGTTATCCCATTCCCTTACTGTGACACCACAGGAAACATTAAATGAACAGAAAAAAGTTTATGGCAACCCACGCACCTCTTAACCTAGCCAGACCCACTACTCCAGTATTCATTAATTTCATTCTGCAATGATGATTTCAGTTTCCTAATACTCAAGGGACTGAAAACTCCTATTATTATTTGCCTAATTTTTATCAAGAATTTACTTTATGATAAAGCTTTTAATTCTTCTTTAGTATAAATATCTACATATTTTAAAATATTTGGAAACATCTACTATAATATATTGAGGTCCTGAGACTGCTAGGTCTTGCTTCCAATTTCTGTATTTTCATTCTCAGTGTAGGGTTGCCCTTTTTCAAATAAGAGATAATATTTGCATAATTATTACTTTTACAGGCTGAAAAACACAAAGTGATTCTACACATTATAGTGCTGTCCTTTACAATACTCACTCAGAGATGGAGACCCCCAGGGTATCTAGGCTAATTTGATCCTTTTACAAAACTGACAATCCAGGAGTTTCAAGATCGGGTCCAAAGACATGTAGTGATTTGTCACATCAGAAACCAAATCTTATATTTTCTCACTATTCCATTCTTCCTCCTTAACAGTAAGTTGTGACAATCATAACATTTTACATGGACCTTGCAATTCAACACAAAATGTTAAATATTTGGTCTCTTATGTCACTCTCTACTGTAGTGCTATGAAGTAGATATTATTAGAGTAGAAGAAGTTATTTAATAAATGTGTATTGAAAATTTTTCGATTAATACTTAAACTTGATATTAAAGTGTCGCTTAAAACCAATAAATAAGTGTGAAAAGAGTACTTATTTTACCTGAAACATCAAATTTCATCCTTAGTAAATCCTTTATCCTCTGACTTTCACATTTAGAGGACAGAAAGACGATAGCATCTTCTTGTTTATATTCAACTCTTAGGCTTCTTACTGAGAGCATCTAAATAGAACAGATAGAGATATTTGAGTTTATAACTCCATACTCTTTTGTGAGACACATAAATTCTTGGTTAGGAAAAAGTTATTTTTCTACCTCCAAAAAAGTACAGAAAATGGTCCTTCTGATACCTGAAAGCATGCCATATTCCCTGGTTGTGCCAGCCAAAACTTGTCTCATGTAGTGATTTATCACATCAGGAACCAAATCTTATATTTTCTCACTATTCCATTCTTCTTCCTTAACAGTAAGTTGTGACAATCATAACATTTTATGTGGACCTTGCAATTCAACTTATTGTACAACTCATTGACCACGATCTTTCCCCATATTCAGTCTGCCTCTAAGTCCTCTCGATTTTTTCTATAACATGTCACTTCTACCTCTTCCTTTTCATTCTCATGCCTTCATTATAGCCTAGACTCACATCATTTGATCCCTAGGTTTTTAAAAGAGCCCTTTACTTCTACTCATCTTGGAATTACCTATTTGTTTGTCAAACCATTTATCTTTCCTAAACACTGCACACACCATGTTAATTCCCAGTTTAAAAATTGAAAGTGACCATCTGTAATCCCTTTGAACAAAGTCTAATTAGCCTGCCTTCTTCTGCAATTTCTAGTCTGGCTCCAGACTAAAGCCACAGGATATCCCACAGGATAACCAAATTGAGTTGTTACAGGCAAGATAGTTCCCTCACTGCTGTATAGGCACATAAAGGATGCAATGAGCTGCTGGAGAAAGTTCCACTCTGGGTAAGACAGACATTGATATTGAATCCTGATTGTCAGCCATGTAACAGGGTAACCTCGAGCATCTTTCTTACCTGGTCTGAGATTTATTCTCCTTTTGTCAGATAGAGACAATAATATCCACGTCAAAAGCTTGCTGTGAATATTAAATGATGTTTATTTCATTTCATAAATATTTCCATAAAACATGGCATCTAATACACCTTCAATAGACGACTTATCTCCCTCTTTTCTGCTCTCTCACTCAGTCTCCTTGCTTGACATGAACTTCTACCTTTCCACTCCTTGCTCATCCATCCAATCTTTGAGGCTCTCTTAAAGCATGTCTTGCAGCAAGCTTTCCTAGCAACCAACCCTAACCCACTGTTTCTCTTCCTTCACCTTGGTTCTAGGATCTCTCTTATAACTTAATACTTAGTTACAGAATGTCTTGAAGTAGTTGCTATGTATTTCATGTTTTTTAAAACACAAGTATTAATAGAACATGAACTGCTAAAAATCACATCTTACTCTTCTTATATGTCCCCCAAAATAATTAGCATGTTTTTAGGCATGTAGTATACACCCAAACTCTATACTGAATTAATTCACTGATTTACTTTGAAATATGAAGAAATGTATGTTATGGGAACCAGGACAGTTAGTTGAATTAGATGTTTTACAGAAAACATTTGTATTAAAAAGGCATCACAGCAGATACATAGGATGATTATGATTGTGTCCTGAGAAGAACTATGCAATGACCCATTTCACTTTTCAGAGATATTTCATCTGCCAACCGGAAGGCATTTAAGTTAAAGTTCTTTAGAACATTTAGTTTACAGCCTTTCCTTATTATACTTCTAGTTGAGGAATCACATTTTAATTTTTAATTTTTTTCTATTATCAAACATAGCTTAGTGACAATAGCTGAGTTGTGCTTAACTTAGAAAATAGTAATGGAAGTTCCTAGAGTTTTGAACAAAGCTTCTAATTCTTATAAAGGGCTGGAAAGTGGATATGAGTTCAAGATAGGTATTGTTGAAATGTTAATATCACAGTCCTCTTAAATAAGGAAAGTTATAAAATATGTAAATACTAGGATGATCATAAACTGGGTCTAAGTAGGATTTGGGAAGGAAGAGTTCAGTTGAACTGAAGTGCATGAAACCCTTATAAATGTAGTTTATCAAAAAGGAAAAAGCATTTTATTGGACATAACCCTGGAGCAATTTTTGAGAGGCAGCAAAGAGTTTTTCAACTTTTTGATCTTAAACAGCAAGCTATTTCTTATGTTAATGTGTATTTAAGACTTACTGGAAATACTCATAATATGAGCTGAAGACTGATGTCTGGCAGCAAGCAGATTTCTGGAATTGAGTTGGCTTTTATGACTATATTTTCTGAAATATGCTTTCATTGATATTTACAAAACAAATTGCCAGTTCACACAAAGGTTGTTTTAATAAAAGCCAATGAAAACAACTGAGTTGCTAGGAAGAATGTTAAGAGGGAAATGGACTTTTCATAACCTCACATTATAATTTCTCTTTTTGGACAAAACTATATTATTTGAATGAGTTTGGAACTGAAGGGAATTAGTATGTCAAAATATCCACCTAGATGTTATATGTGATCATTTTTATTGAGAGTGAAAAATATTAAATATAAGTAAAATATAAGTGTTGCCAATATGAGTTTGGCAACATCCTAGGAAAATGTTAGTTAAGAAATGGTGACTATTGACCATGTTTCAGCTCTAGCCATAGAAACCATCAGTAGCTCCCAGTTCCCACAGGATAAAATCCAAGGTGTTCTGCCCAGCTTTCACAGCTCTGCGTCATGTGGCCTTTCTCTGCCTATCTATCTTTATCTTCCTCTACTCCAGTCAGATGGTCCCCAGGTACATGCTGACTATACCCATGCAGTTTCCTGGCCTGAAGATTTCCCTGCCTCCATCTCACTCTTTCTCATTAAAATCCTCCCCTGTATCTTTGAGAAAGAAACTCGGTTCACACCATTATGGCCCTCACTGCTTTCACTAAACTACTTCAATGATTGTTACCTTTGTTATCTCGTTTAGTGGTTGCCCAAGAATTTAAGTGTCATCTACTGTGTCTATATTCTCTTACAGAATATATGTTCCAGCACTGCTAATGCCTGGGACATAGCAAAAGTTTAGAATTTTGAATTCTCTCCTTGCTGGCTATAGCACTTGATAGTGATAAGCACATAGTGGTCTTTGAAAAGTATCTACTGGATTAAATTCACTGATTATTTGTTACTGCCTTAGCCTCATGGCCTGTTTTCTTTTTTGAGCTCCAGAATCAGCCAACTCATTGGTCACGGTAACTGAAATTGAATATCTCCAAATCTTAGTTACTGCATCTATAAATCAGGAGTGTTAGTCATACCTCTCTTACAGATATTGAAAACATTGCTGAAAAGAATTAAAGGCAACTAGATCGTAGTATCAAAGACCCAAACTCCAATTTTTCCCTTAAAACCTATTCTTTGCAGAGTAGTCACCTTCTCATTGAATGATGTCACCACTCACCCAGACAGACACTAGGGCCCAAACCTTGCATTCATTCTTTTTTTTTCTCTTTTTATGTACCCATAATCAATTCCTCAATTCATTAATATAAGCCCATTCTTGTATTGCTATAAAGAAATGCCAGAGACTGGATAACTTGTAAAGAAAATAAGCTTAATTGGCTCACAGTTCTGCAGGCTGTAAAGGTAGCAGAGCAGCTTCTGCTTCTGGGGAGGCCTCAGGAAGCTTCCAATCATAACAGAAGGCAAAGGAGGAGCAAGCGTCTTATATGGCAGAAGCAGGGGCAAGAGAGTGAGGGGAGAGGTGCCATGCCACACATTTTTAAATGACCACGTCACGAGAACCCACTCACTATTGTGAGAATAGTACCCAGAGGATGGTACTAAACCATTCATGAAAAATCCACCCCCATGATGCAGTCACTTCCCACCAGGCCCCACCTCCAACACTGGAGATTACAACTGAGCATGAGATTTGGGTGGGGACATAGAACCAAGCCATATTAATCAGTAAATCCTGGTGGCTCTGCCTTTGAAATGTACCTAAAATCTCTACTCCTGTATCTAAAATCTATTCCAGTTAGTCATCATCTTCAAATTATTACTTCTGATGTTTAGCTTTACTTTTATTTTAATTATAATGCAATTCAATTTTTTGTGTGAATAGTTTTTAATACACATAGTATATAAATTTAAGATTAAATATTTAAAATGAAAACCCACAGTAAAGAGACTTCAAAATTTGGTTATTTTTCTTAATGTTTCTTTAAGTATCATAAATAGGTTAGTATTCTGAATTTCAGGAGATTAAAAGAAAAAATCAGTCACAACTGGAGGCATGTTCTGATATTGCACAAAAATCATTGTAACATAAGTAAACAATTTGTATTTCTAAAATGAAAAACAACTTGAGTCAACTTAAAAATTGATTAATTTATTATTGCTAATGATATAAATGTTGGATGGAAATGAAGTTCAAAGTTTATGTTGTTAGGAGCTGAACAGCAAAACACTTTTAAAAAATTCAGAGAATTTGTTAAAGCTCATGTTTCTAATAAACAAATTTTGCAATCATTAATGAAAGAAAACTTAACATCATGCATCAGCTTTATGCATTAAAGTATTTGAAATAAAAATTTTATCAAAGTGTATCAATAAAGTAATTAAAAGACATTTTTGAACATATCATCAGAACTTTTAACATAAAGTGTTATGTAGTTAAACATAGGTGAGCATTGTCAGACATGAAATACTTAGTTGAGCCTCAAAAAGTAATATCTACACAGATGTACCATTGCAATGTATATTTATGGTCCTGACTTTGTCAAAGCATTTGTCTACTCAAATGAGAAAGCAAACTTTTTGGAAAATGTATAATACAGTGAAATTTTAATCACTATTAATAAAGCTTTAAATATTTTATGTAAAAGTATTTTAATAATATTTAACATGCAAAATTTTAGGATGCTGAAGATGGTAAAAGTTTTTTGTTGATCTGATGGGGCTAGACAAAATAGCACCTGCAATAGCTCAAACAATATCATTGATTACCAAGAAAAATGGTTTCAATGATATGTATTTACACAAAAATTGTGCCAAGGTGGTGACATGCAGAAGGTCTGGAGGTTTAGCCTGCAATTTTAGAAAAAAATTAGACAAAATGACAAGGAAATAAATCTTCCAGCACTGAACCCTGTGCTTTTAAGTTTTACTGTGTAATTTATTTCATATCTTGTATACAAATAGTTAAATAAGATCCATCTATGGATGATTTCCAGGGATCCCCACTGTTAACATTTCTCTGTCCAGAGAAGTGCCCAGTTAACCATACCTTTGTCTTTAAGCCAGTTTTCTAGCCATGACAAAACATTTCCTATACTTCCATGGTAACTCAATATTTTTCATACAGAAACTTGTGAAATGCTTTCTAAATGTTTGAGTGAATTCTGTTTCCTGGCTTTCCCTTGTCCTTACCCTTCACCATCATTATTATTTGTGCTGTTCTTAGTGTGTTTTCTGTTAAATATGATTGTAATGTGCCGGTTTGGGTGGATAGACACTGTAACAGTTTCTCCAGAAGCATATATTGAATAGAAATAGAAAGAAAACCTCCACAATTATATAAACACCAAAGAAAAAGCATGTGATCCTAAAAATGTATATGACTTCATGTATGTATATAATATTTGAGTTTTCGTTAAACTAGTTTAAGGTTAGGAATATTAAGTTCAACCACCTCTGTCTTCACATCAAATATTTAGGATGCTGAGTAAAAAGAAAGATTTTGGCCGGGTGCGGTGGCTCACGCCTGTAATCCCAGTACTTTGGGAGGCCGAAGAGGGTGGATCACGAGGTCAGGAGATTGAGACCATCCTGGCTAACATGGTGAAACCCCGTCTCTACGAAAAATACAAAATATTAGCCAGGCGTGGTGGCGGGTGCCTGTAGTCCCAGCTACTCAGGAGGCTGAAGCAGGACAATGGCATGAACCCGGGAGGCGGAGCTTGCAGTGAGCCGAGATCACGCCACTGCAGTCCAGCCTGGGCGACAGAGCGAGACTCCGTCTCAAAAAAAAAAAAGAAAGAAAGACTTTTTTTAAAAATTTACACTTGTTACTGTAACTGTAAAGTCAAAGCATCCCCTAAAAAGCCTATTGTTTAACTTGCCATGCATATCTTATGAATTTGGCACCAACCTAAGAAAATATGTGAAAAATGGTTTATTATAGCCATATTTCAACTGTTGAAGTAGCATCGCTGTCTGGGGTAAATACCCAAGGTTCTTTGCCTCATGCTAAGGAAATCAAGGACACAGACACACATGGAGTGAGGTTAAGAGTGGAAGTTAAATTGGTAAAAGAAAGAGAAAGGAGAACAGCTCTCTCCTGCAAGAGAGAGGGGTGCCCGAGTGGGGCTTCTGGCTCCCTTGCCCAAGAAGTTTCGGCATCACTTGGAAACTTGTAAGAGATGAAAATTCTTAGGCCCCATCCTAGATTTACTGAATCAGAAACCCCAGGAGGACCGTGATCATTTGTGCTTTAACAAGTGTAAAACTGATCCACACTAGCATTCAAGACATGCTCTAAGGCCGTGATCACAGTGCAAGTATTGCATTACTTATGTAGTACAGACACTAAGTTTTCATAGGCAGGCAGAGGACACTGTTGGGCTGAGACACTTAGGGAAATAGTCCCAGGTGAGGCAGGACTTTCACCTGGAAGGAGGGCATTCTGAATAAAAGGACCAGGCTGAGCAAGGCAGAGAGCTGAGAAAACACAGGACATGTTTGAAATACCACAGTTAACCACTAACAATAAAGTGTGCTTTACACAATGGTTAATTCCTCAGAACAACCAAAACAATAATATTCCCATTTATGTGAGGAAATTCAGACTCAAGAATTTACACAGAGCAATTTGCCTGAGAGCAGTAAGAGTTTAGAAAAGTAATGAAGATATGGTGTTAGAAATATGTTAGGAAGAGAATGTAAAGGGCTTTGAATTCCACACTTCAGAGTTTGGGCTCTACATGAAGGAAGACACAGAATGATAAAGTTTATGTCTTAGAGAAATTAATAGATTGGAGATGAGAGTAGCTGGAAGCTTAAACAGACCCTATAGATGGTGTTTCCAATAGTTCAGATTCAAAGTGGTTATAGGTAGAACTAGGAGAATAGTGATGAGGATAAAAAGGAAGAGACAGATTCAAAAAACTCTTAGAAGAAGGCAACTGTGATTGCATATCTGAGAGAATAATGGGGGAGGATTTTAAGTTATGATGACTGGGAGAAATGGCCAACTTCAGACTGACAAATTTAGTAGAATGAACTTAGTTTTTATTGTTTGTGGTAGGGAGGTTTTTTTGTTTGATTGTTTTGTTATGTTATTAGGGTTTGGAGAGATATGAAGAGCTCAGTTTTAGACATGCTGACTCTGAGATTACGGCAGAACATTAAAGTAGAAATGTTCATCAGGAAGTCAAAAATATGGACTATATAGCCAGACTGCAAGGTTGGAGACGTAGACTTGGGAATTGTCAGAGCAGAGGCAATAGCTTGGGAGTAGTTATAATATCTATAGGTAGTATGTGCCAAGAGAACAGAATTCTGTGGGATACCTAAAAGGTCCTTGCTTATGGGACAGAAGAAGAGAAAGAGCCTGATGGTCAGAGAAGGAACAGCCAAAGGAGTAAAGACAGAATGAGAACAGGGTGGTGTCATAAGAGTCAAATTAGAGAGAAGGTCACAAAATGGCAATTCAAGTCTCCCACCTACAAACACCTTGGGAGAATAGGCAAGGCAACCGTATCTGGTAATGAGGACATCATCAGTGATCTTCCAGAATGCAATTTCAATAGGGTGTTTGGTGGTGGTGCTGGTGGTGAGGGAAGAAGTGTAGTGGGAGTGTGGGGATTGAGGACATTATGGCCTTTCAGGATGTGGGAGCTTTCGGTGTAGGTCACATGTTTGGGGGAGTTTGACTATGAAGTAAAAAGGTCATAAGGGAAAATGGTTAGTGGGGAGTCTGGGCTTAGGCGAAGATGGCTATGTATGTGTGAAGTAGGGATAGAGAGGAAAGAGGAGTGGATTGAAAACAAGGTGAGGCGAGAGAGAGACGGGAAAATTGAAGGAACACGGTTAGAGAAGGGGTCATTTGCTCTGGAAAAAAAAAAAAAAAGAGAGAAGAAGAAGAAGGAATCAGAATGTCTTTTTCAGCCCAACAAAAAGGAGTAAGTTCTTGGGGCCAGTGAAGGATGTTTTCAGTTGGAAAATGTAAAAAGGAGAGGAAACCGCGGCAGGAAAACATTGCGCTTCTCAGGCAGTGGGAATGAGGTCACCATGTAGACAGACAGTGGACAAGCAGGACATGGACAAAGAATTCCTTCCATTAATTCTTCAAGTGACCTCTGCTTGTGAGGCTTTTCCTAAGACACGGGGAGAGATGGGTTCTAGGTCAATGCATATCACCTTGTATTATAAGTGTTTCTATATCTGTTTCCTCTACCAAACTGTTGGTCTTTTGAGAGCAGACACTTTTTTTCAGTACTTTTTTAAATGCAGAAAAGCACCAAAAGATAATGTGACAAGCACATTTGTACCCTCACAAAAAATTATTTTCTTTTTTGAAATAAACCTGTAAAAATAAAGCTGAAGAACACTTGTCCTCACCCCCATTCTATGTTCCACTTCTTTCTCTTTCTTCTCCGAAGCAAACACTAATATGAATGGAATACATATCCTCTTAGCCTATGTATCTATTTATCTATATTCATGAATAACATATAGTATTGTTTATTGTATGATTTCACTAATAGTTAATATTTACTGTGTGAGTACTTATGTTGCATGTGCTGCCCTAGAAATAAAGGATGTAAACATAAATCAGACAAGAGCAATTAAAAGAAATGAACTAAATCTGTATACCAACATGGATAGACATCAAAACATAATGTTGAAGGAAAAAAAAACAAATTGCAGAATTGGTTAATACAATATGAAACAATTTGGGCTCCATTTTATTCAACTTTTCACCCCTTCATTTCTAGGGCAGCACATGCAACATAGGTACCCACGTAGTAAATATTAATTGTTAGTAAATACATTTGGGTGAATAACATGATAATAGAAATGGACACTTTGTACAGTGCTTTATAGCTGTGAAATACTTTTACATGTAATCTCCTTTCACCTTTTTTGTGTATTTCTCTCCCCAGGCTGATGCTGTTTAAGGGAAGTGATTATGCCTTATGCCTATTCCCAATGCCATGCCCATTTCAATTTTTGTAACCCCTCAGTAAATACTAGCTGAATGAATGAAGGACTTTCTGCTCTAAGTATTATTATTATTTTGCTAAGGTCCAGGTTGTGAGTACTTAAATGTTTTTCCAAGGCCATATGGTTGGAATCAGGACTAACAATCAAGTTTTCTGATACTAAATCCAGTGCTCTTTTTATTACACCATTGAAAGAGCTATTGTAAGGACTCTATTAGGGAATCAATATGAGAGGAATAATTATAATGAATTACTGCCCTAACGTATCCAATAAATAGACTCCATGTACCTGTGTAATTGGAGAAAATTAAGAACCATAACCAGATCTAGGGCTTGAAATTTATTCTAATCATTGACTGGGGATACTTTGTCACGTGGTCCTTAAAGGGGGTTTATATTATAAAGGAGATATGTGAATTATGAGGGTGTGTAGGATTACACAAGTGAGGGAATGAGTGGGAGGCAGTTTCACTCAAGTAGAACTGCTCTTGCTAAGGTCAGTGGTGACCTTCTAATTGCCTTTGACTACATACACCATTCCTCCCCTGGCTTTAGTGACACCTTCCCCCCAGTGCTCCTTCACCTGTCCTTGTTTGCCTACTAAGAAACCTTTCCCTGGCCGGATGTGGTGGCTCACGCCTGTAATCCCAGCACTTTGGGAGGCCGAGGCAGGCAGATCACAAGGTCAGGAGATCGAGACCATCCTGGCTAACACGGTGAAACCCCGTCTCTACTAAAAATATAAAAAATTAGCTGGGTGGTGGCAGGTGACTGTAGTCCCAGCTACTCAGGAGGCTGAGGCAGGAGAATGGCGTGAACCCGGGAGGCAGAGCTTGCAGTGAGCCGAGATCCTGCCACTGCACTCCAGCCTGGGCGACAGAGCGAGACTCCGTCTAAAAAAAAGGAAAAAGAAAGAAACCCTTCCCTTTAAAAAAAAGTGATAATTGCATGAAACTCTAAAGAAAGTTACAAACATTCTCAGAAGAAAGATCTCAGGAACTACTTCAGACACCTCCACCCTCCATAATTTTATCTTCCCTCCCACTAAGATTGATTGATCTTGATTAATACTTTTACCCTCCACTTGTCTGTTTAGGGTCTGACCTCATTTTCCTTACCCTGTGACAGGTCTCCACTGCCTTTTACTTTCCTAACACAATTGCTGTGTCCTGAGCAGCTGGAGAGGTCAGGATTACTGCACAGCACCAGCTCTGGACCCTAACTCCCTCAATAAAACCCAGTCAGGGCCACTGATGTTAAATAGCCTTTACAAGAAATAGTCTCTAGAAATTTATTTCATGATACAAGCATTGTTTGCTCATTTTCACACTCCTATCTTAGTCATTTTGTGTATCCCTTAGTTTGTTACATCATATACATTTAGTCATACTAATGTAATAAATGCTCGTTGAGCTGAACCACTACTCATTTTTGTTGAATTGAGGTAGGGCGCAGATTCCCTGACACTCTTCTTGCTCAAGTTACAGTCTCATAGTTTTTCTAACACACCCCTAGGGAGTTATTGGAGAAATTCCCATCATTCCCTGCTAGCATAATACAAACTCAGCTCCCTAGAATATCTGGCACTGCTCCCTGGATCCTCTTTCTTTAACTCTTCTTTCTCACCCTATCATTTGAAGACCATATTTGTAGACCTAAAAATCAGAACGCATGGTCAGACACATCCTACTTTCAGATATTAGGGATATTATGAGATATGTAATTGGGCTGCCAAAATATTCCCATTGCTTGGACATTTTATTGAATTTGGGGAAGAATAAGATAGAGTTAGTGTAACCAGGACAATCTTGTGTTTGTAGAAGTAGCCCTGGATATGCTCCACTCAAGATGGATGTAGAAATTAAATTATATCCATGGCTTTGTAGTAAACAAGGGATAAATGAAGACGCTTGTATTCACTGTAAGAAAATAAGTTGTCCATGAGATTGAATTAACCAAGCAACAGCATGGATGGCTCATGAGAATGAGTATTGGTCAGTTATTTTGTTTCTTCTGGGTAGCCCCAGTGCCAAGGCACAGCAAATCCATGAAACATACACAAAGCTTAATGTATAAATGACATTTACAATAGAGGAAGGAAGATAGAAAAACAAAGCAAAAGGGCTACAGTAGAGTAAGTAATGAGCTAACATTAAGTCTTGAAAATATATCTTATTTTTTAATGTGGACGATAGTGATGCAACATTGAAGGAACTCAAGCTCGTGCTTGAGGAAGGAGTTGATGAAAGGTTGTAGCTTTTAATATATGATGATGAAAAGAGATCTCCTTTTGGGGGGAGTGAGTCTCTGATTCCAGTTTTACATTTCTGGAGCAATTAGCAGGACTCCTCTTGGCTTTTCTTGGTCTCCTCTGTTAGAAGAATGTCTCTGATATGTAATATTTGTTTCAAAACCCAAAGAAGCTCGTTTCCTTTTGAGGTTTGCCTTACTTTTTATGTTCTGAAGTTCATTTTGAACCTCAGATTTTGCTCCAAGCCATAAAACTGGTTGGATTGTACTAACATAATGGAGCCGTAATTTTAGCCCACTGTTGGGGGTGGGGAGATAGTTAAGGTGTGTAGTGGCTCTGTGGTTTCTCTGTGGAGTAGAATTCCCTGCAAAGCTTTTCCATGTGGTGTTTTAATAGCTGTCTTAAAACTCTCTGATGCATGGAGCAAAACCGAGTTAAGCTCATGTGCTAGATTGGTGGGATGGGCCAAGGACTCTGTGAAAAACGAAAGAAAAACAATCAAACAGCCTAAGCCAGAGGCTACACAGTACAAAGAAGATCCCCAGGACATATCTAAATTCAAAATTCAAAATTACTGCAGCAGTCACCGCTTTTAACCCATTTTTGCAGAACTTTCTACAGGAAATTAGAATATTTCCCTTGCATATATTAATATTTTACATTTACGTGGTGCTCAACAAATTTACAAAATGACCCTAAGTATATTCGTTCTTGGGTCCTGCAATAGTCTTTTGAAAGTTGTATTAATATATTCATAATTTTAAATGAGAAAACTGAGTCACAAAGATCAGCCCAAGGTCATTTGGCCAAGAAACCACAGCAGCAGAATTTGACGCTACCCAAACCTCTCTGCATATCTACACCAGAACTTCAATAATTTTAATTAGTGATCACATTTAATATTTATGAAGACAAGGAAAACCAGCCAGACAGTGTATACATGCATAGTAAAGCTATTTCTAGACTACTGTGTTTTCATCAGTGAATATAAGCCATGTACCGTGTTGTCTAAACATAAAAGGAATGCACTCTTTCTCTAATTCAAATTCTGGGTGATTCAGAGGCATGACTCCTTCCAAAGTGCTGAGTGTGGCTGATAAAATGTCACATACTCAGTCAGCCCTCCCATGCTAAGCATGTGTAAAAATTCTCTTTAGTGTGTGGTTTTGGCTGCTAAGTTCAAGAAACATTTATTGAATTCTTCTATATGCCAGGCACATGGGTGAAGCAGGAAGTTGTCTAGGGATCTGTTCTGGTATAATTCTAGGGGAGCCTTTTCCACTGGATCAGTCCACAGCCTTAAATACCGCCATTAGCAGGGCATCCCTTTGAGTTAGTCCAGGAGTCACTGGGATTCTTTTTTGGAAATGCAGATATTAGAAGAAATACTTTAAAATAGTCCTAGCACTAAAGCCTCTGGGTGTGTGTATATGTATATCAGTAATCAAATCAACTCTTAAGACTCTGAGCTGAATAGCAGGTAATATCTAGGAGAAGGAGTTAGTAGATTCTGGTAAGGTCTGTAATGAGCCCCGTGAAGCCAGAATATAGCGGCAGGCCAGGAAACCTGTCTTATTGCACTAAGGCTCCCTATCAAAAATAAACTTCAATCTATTTCTTTTGTTTTTATTTTAAGAACTAGCCCTGCATGACATCTATGTTTTAGACCTTGATGCCCAAAATTGATCAGATTAATATTTACAGTTCAACCAGCAAACAACTGATTCATTTTCATATTTTTTAAGCCAAGTAAGCAGATCCACATCTCTAATGAAAAGTAGCCTGAGGCTGCTTTCTTCCCCTAGTCCTCTGTATGGCCACCTCAGAAGTCATCATCTTCATAGCCAGTGCCTGTCTTCTCATTTGACTCTAATTGATATTCGGTTTGTTTCTATGGTTGGTGATAGGTTCATGTCTCTGGCAGACTTGCACAGGGCACAAAATGACTTGAAGATTTCTCCTGCCACACTCACATTCTCTTCCATGGCTCTGAAAAAATTATTATGCATTCCTTTAGAATTTTAAACATAATATGTTCATGATTCTGGCCCTCTCTTCCAAGGACCCAAAATACTTCAGAAACATATCAGTTAACAAGTTTATTATTATCAAAGAGAAAATTATTGTACAAACTCTTGTTCAAACTTATATTTGCCTTTTTGTGATGCAACCATTGATATTCTGATTGATTTTTTTTCCTTGAGTCTCCCATAATTTCTGCACACATGAAACAGCTTTCATGGACTAACCATGTTTGTTCTAATGACTAACAAGAGCAGAAGCCCCCCAAAATAATATCCTTAAGGATGGCTAGGATTAATGCTAGGTGCTGTGCTGAGAAGGGCTTTCTATAGGTTTTCTCATTCAATCTTCACAACAATCCCAATAGACAGGTACTGTCATTATCTTCATTTATGCATGAGGCACAGAGAAGTTAAGTAACTTGCCCAGGGACACACAGCTGGTTTATTGAGATTCGAATTTGGCTCAGTGAATCGAGCCCAGGCTCCTAATTACTGTGCCACAATGACCCATGCTTCTTCAAGGGGCCACCACAGTATGAAGGCATCTAGTCACTTGTTGGCAGGGGGTGCTTAGGGATCTCCCAGGTCATTGGCCCCAGTGTGCAGATGCCTGAGTGGGGAAGTAGAGAAATGGTCAGGAGGAAAGGGGAGCCCTGGAGTGGTTTGCCCCTGCTCCTGTCAGTGGTCTCTACTTGCCTTGTCACCTGCTTTTCATAGAGCCCATTTTGAAGCATAGTACTTAAGGCTAGGTCACACCTGAAGCAACATCAGCAGACTCTTAATTATAGATCCACATAGTGCATTGCTGCAGAGTGTGTCTTTGGAATGGGGGTGGGGTTTGTGTGCAATAGAGGGAGTAAATCTGCTTTGCCCTCCTTAATATTTTCTCAGAGACAGCTTTGGTCTTCCCAATGAAAATCATAACTAAGTCAGTCTTAGACATGCAGCTCTTCCTGGAATGGAAGCTGTGATATGCTGGTAAATGTTTAGTAACCTTCTCCAAGTGGACATCTCTGATTTGTAGTGTTTGCCATCGCCTTAGTTTGAATACTCCTACTGTAGCATATTTCAAATTATTAAGACAATCTCACTGAAGAGAGTTGGGAAGACCCATGAGCAATCAGCTTCAGCACATCCCTAAACAGAGGTCAAAAGATTAGGGTGAATCAAGCAGTAGTTGCTGCAGGAGGCAGATGTCAGGTTATAACCCTCTCCCAGATTATGGACCATGACAGCACACATTGTGTGCTGCTTCAGTCTGCCTCCCTTCTCTCCCTGCCCCACCCTGATATTCTTCCACCATAAATCAAACTCATAAGAATTTCTAAGGCACCCTGAAAAAAAAAAGAAACCGCAGAATTTGTAGCCATAGGTAGTAGGTTGAGAAGGGAAGAGGGAGCAGGCCATCAGTATGCCTTCTGATAGGAGATGGGAGAAAGCAGGAAGGAGAGAGAGGGGAGGAATGGTTTTATAGGCAATGCAGGTTTGGATGTGAGTCTTTGGCTTTTTTCTCCTATCTGGAGGAGTGTCCTCCTTCCCCTAGCATCTGCTTGCATGTCTAAGTCACTCCTGGGAAATATGTCTAAGCAGAGGAATGGCCTCAAGGCCCAATTCCCAAACCATTGTTACTGACCCCTGGTACGGACCATGTTAGATCAGATATAGTGTATTCTCTTCCTAAAGGACTCCAGGGCCATGGACTGAATACCCTGCAGTTTCCTGACATGCCACATTCCAGCACTTTATGATTCGAGGGTCAAAACCATCTCAGGATCCAAATGTGCTCCCTGTTGCTTGAAAATATCAGCCAACAGATATTTATGTATAGAGCCCTGCTCCGTTTCCCATTCACTGCCAGGCACCACAAAGTGCAAAAGCATAGAAAACGTCATTTCTGACCTATTGAGTTTACAGTCTAGATGAGAAAACATGACAGCCACATACGTGGTCCAATTCCTAAATAAGGATTACTTTAACAGTATAATCTAATTAAGTGAAACTATAGCACTTATAATAAATTGTGAGATATATAATTAGAGTCTATCATAATAACTACTAGTTTAGTAAAGACAATAAAGAGATTAGTGCATAGCATGGTCGTTAATAGTATTCTTGTTTATTATATAACAACGTATGCCCATTTTTAACATATATTTTCAACCTATTTTACAGTTAGAGTCACACAAATATGACTGTAGCAGCCAGTTCTATGTAATAAAAATATTTCTTCTGCTGGCTGAAAGCCCATACCAACACTCCTTGCTGATGGAGATCCAAGACTTTTTTGAAGGAAAAACCTGGTATGAGACAGACATTCACAAATCCTTGTCCATTTTGCAGTAAATCTACTTAACAAAAAGGTTATCATCTCAGCAGAGTATTGACATAAAGTACAGGTTTGTATATCTGTACAGTGTTAACTAGCTCTTAATAAAACCAGACTTTTTGAACGTTGCATTGATTTTACCTGGGGCATTTGTACGTCTTCTCCTAATAAGGGCGCTGACCACTACTGGTTCATAGGGCTTATCAGGCCCTGTTCAATTCTGGGTATAGGACTGTGAGACTCTCATCTCTAGTCGTTCAGGGACACAGGTGCCCTATCATACTGGCAAAGGCAGCAGAAGAGGGCTTGCGAGTCCTGCCCTTGTCTTTCCCTAAATCAGCAGATTACTGGTGCTAATAGAGGGAAGCAATTACAATCCAATTGTCCAAAAGCTACTTTTCACTTGTTTTTGAAAAGGCTTTTGCAATTGTTTAAGAATATGAAATGCCTAAGTAAAATTTAGAGAATTTGCAATATATGAAAGAAAAACAGTCGTAAATTTACCCTGTGTCTCTGGGACAGTAGGCTTATGTGAGACAGCCAGTTTCTCTGCATTTACATGAATACTTTCCTGCCTTAGGAGACTACTATGTAAGTGTCTGGGTTAAGAAGCCCTCCTGCTAGACCTCAAATTAGGTGAGACTGGTAAAGTAAATAAAAGGAAATGGATTGTGTCCATACATAACTTCATTCCATCCTTTGAATGGCTTTATCAATCACTAGGAGGGGTGAGACTCAGCAATGATCATGTACAATACATGCCTCCAGGTCATAGACAGCTGACTTGATTTCCTAAGCAGCCAACTTGATTTCCTAAGGTGCTTTCGTTGTGACAGACCCAGACCCTCTTCCTTCACCATTGGATAAATCCAGTATAGCTTTTCTGAAATTATTAATCTTTTCTTTCTCTAAGCTCTTGCTACTAATTACACCCAAACTTCTTAAACTATCTTAAACTTAAACTTCTTAAGATAGTTTAAGAAGTTTGGGTGTAATTAGTAGCCTCTGGTGAATTGGGTTGCACCCATTATACTTTCATTTGCCCACAATGGTCAACCCTTGTTTTCTCCATACTAAATTTTTTTCTGTCCTGTGAACGTAAATTTAAGGACTTCATTTAACTGCATGTTGGGATAGGATACGGGTAGAGGGGTGTTTTTGATTGTATTTTGCCAAATCTAATCTGTGTCTAATTTTTTTCAAGTTTTTTTTTCTAAAAATGTCACCAGTTGGTGGAAGTTTGGAATCTCTGGTTACCCTGAAATACTAAGAGAAACACTCAGAAATTGTATTTGTAGAGAATTGCTTATTTAACTATGCTGTCCAATTAGACATGGGGAAATGACTTGTTCTTCATTAGTTGAATATTGCACATTTGCTAGCATCTCACTGCCCCCTGCTGCAGCTCATAATGAGTGCATCCTTCTCTGTAGGCATTCTCAGTTTGTGTTATTATTGTCTGATTGGTGGTCCCTGTCATGCTTGCTCAGGTTCTGGCCATGTGATTAGACACTAAACCATAACTCTGACAAAGTTATGAGTCCTTTTTTGCCACATAGATGCAATTTTAAAGCACACATTTAGTGGGCAAGAGAGCATAGATGGGAAACTGGGACAGAGCTAGACTCTTAAGACCCCTTGAAATGGGGAGACGTGGCCTGGAACCCAGCTCTCCTAGAGAGCTCTAAACAAATCTGAACCTGCTCTCGCCTGGGCAGACTGTCTGAGAGTGACTTCAGGGACCCACAAGTTTTGGTACAGTGCCATGGCTTGGAGGAACAATTTTATGTTAAGATGGCTCCTGGAGCAAAGGAAGGAACAAGAGCTTTGCACTTGAGAGAAAGAAACTTGGGAAATTTCTTTAACCTCTTTGATCCTTTGTAAAATTATAATTTTTAAAAAAGTAATATGATGTTTTAAGGATTTAATACCTAATCTCTTTTTTCTTTTTTCTTTTTCTTTCTTTTTTTTTTTTTTTTTTGAGACGGAGTCTCGCTCTGTCACCCAGGCTGGAGTGCAGTGGTGCGATCTCGGCTCACTGCACTGCCTCCTGGGTTTATGCCATTCTCCTGCCTCAGCCTCCCAAGTAGCTGGGACTACAGGCACCCTCCACCACGCCCGGCTAATTTTTTGTATTTTTTAGTAGAGATGGGGTTTCACCATGTTAGCCAGAATGGTCTCGATCTCCTGACCTCGTGATCTGCCCGCCTCAGCCTCCCAAAGTGCTGGGATTACAGGCATGAGCCACCATGCCCAGCCTACCTAATCTATTTTTGAAGGCCTATACACATGTATACATTTGAGATAAATATTTCTCTGATAGTTTTATTATGGTCAAATAGTCTATTAGGTGCAATTTAAGGATTATGGAAAGACATTCTGAGCCCAAAGACTTATTCCCAAAACTGTTCTGAAATGATAACAAAGTTGTAAGCCATGTCTGTGGTCTCCATGAGGTTCTGCCAAAATGACCTTGAACAAGTCATTTAACTTTTTTGGACCTTTGTTTTTCCATCTATAAGATAATAGTGAACCTATCTTGTAGGGTAACTTAGGGATTCAATGAGATAACATATGCCTGACACATGGCAGATTCATAATAATTGTTAGTTCCCTCTTGCGCCTCCTCTCTTCTTTTTTTTTCTGGTCTAAAATGGTCAACACCTGCCTTGACACCAAATACTAATAAATAGATGGGTAATGCACTACAATACCCTCTTTCTCAGTTGCCACCCAAAGAGCAGAAAGACAGCCTTTTCTTGTCACCATTAACTTTCAAATATTGGCAAGGAAACTTGCAGTGGATAGCGGGATAAGGGGGTAAAGGTGGTTATTAAAATCTTCAGTTTTGGAAGGTGTAGCCACCAGGAACTTCAAGGTATTGCCTGTCCTGTAACTGTGTGTACTTTATTGTGAAGTGAAAGAGATTTTTTTCCCTTTAATGATGACTACAGTTGCAGCTTTGACTGAGGAAGTAGACAAGAGAAAAAAGGCATCTAATTCAGGAAAGGTCATTACACATTATACATATCATATCTACTTTTAAAAGTCAGAATGTTTAAAAAATAAATGGTCAGTCTTCCCCTGGTGAATTTAGAGACAAAAGAATGTTTTCAACTCATTGTAAAAGAGGAAACCACACAAAGTCACACCTACCTGCATGCATGCATGCACACACACGCTTTGCAAGTAAAATATACATTTTTATGCTTTTACATGTGTTTTTTGTTTCGGTGGTAGCCTTGAGAATTGGATGAGTCTTGTTAGGTCGTTAGTAGACTTCCATGGAACTAAATAAGAAGGATTTAAGGACGATTGCTCTTTGATGGTAAGAAAGAATTTATACTAAAGTATTTTCTCCCACCTATACCCTAGTTTTGTCATCAACCTGATTATAAACTGGGCAGAAACCAGAGGAACCACATAAAATGATGCATTTTATTAAATTTGTGTGACCTTTTCAAATCTTAGACACTGTTTTGGTATCCACCAGGAGACCATTTTACTATATTTGAATCAGACCTCTAGAGAGGAGCTAGAGAGTTGCTTAGATATTTCCCTGTCCAACCCCTTTATTTTATGAAAGGGGAAACTAAGCCCCAGAGAGGTCACATGACTAGAGTGCCCTCCCTTATTATTCCCTCTCTTTTCTGATGTCTTTATCGTGTTTGTTTGTTTCATCTCTCCCTAAAATTGTTAGTGTTCAAAAGCAGGAATACTGATTTGCGTGATTAGCTCTTTCCTCAGCACTTCACAGTGGGCAATGTGAGGTAATCCAGTGAGCACTGCTCTTAATCTCCCGACAGAAATTACAATTACAATAAACAAAGAGAAAAAAGTACTGCATGTAATTCTTCAGTAACTATTTTTTTTTAATTATCGGATGCGAAATTTCATGTCCAAGTGTAAT
Organism: Hylobates moloch; assembly: GCF_009828535.3. Classification (NCBI taxonomy): domain Eukaryota; kingdom Metazoa; phylum Chordata; class Mammalia; order Primates; family Hylobatidae; genus Hylobates; species Hylobates moloch. The sequence continues at coordinate 109,564,919 of NW_026652280.1, forward strand.
ATTTTTACCCATTTCTTGGGAGTGGAAAGGACTCACTTGTGAATTAGCAATAAGATTCTTGTGTTACATTAAGAGAAAAAGATGTGGTTCAGTTCTCATTTGGCAGCTCATCCAATATGACCCAACATTTTACAGTTTTTTTTCAGCTGCTTTTATATTCCTACCACTATTTAGAGTCTTGGGATATACCAGGGAACAAAATAAAGTTTCCTGTTTTTTGAGACTACATCTTAATGTTTATTTGCGACATAGGAATGAACAATTGCTTTCCAACACCAGATTATTCTTGGACAACATTCTAGTGAAAGTGTCTTTTTAAAAAATTGTCTTCCTCAAAATAAAAGGACTAGTTTCTCCAGAAAATTGTTTTTTTGGTCAAGTTGCATGAAATTTGGCACAATACTGCCTCCTTGCGGCTACTTCAATCAGAAAACCACATACATTACAAGGTCACCTCTGTCTTTCAAGTAAGATTTACAGGAAAATTGTTCTGTTTCTCAGTGGAAATATTTGACACAAAATGACCTATTCAGAAATATTTAAAATATAATTCTGTCTGATTTTTAATAGAACGATTGGCAGGCCTCCATTGCTTTTGTGGTTGGGAACCAGATTGAAGATGATCTTCTAATCCAAGCCCTTACCGTGGCTGTCCAGGTCCCTCAGCGTAAACTCTTCAGTATGGTATCGTGGCAAGACATTCTCCAGCAGGTACCTGTCCCTTCCTACCTCAAAGCCACCTGAAGACTTTTTTACTTAAAATAATAGAATAGAATTATAAAATAAACTATCATATTCTTGGGCTGTTTTATAAATTTTGATGGATTATTTTAAGTCACTATTTAGCCAGAATAAATTTGAGTTGTTCAACCTGGAAGAATTTATTTTCGTTTATTAATTTTGTTAATTCAATATTCATTTATTTGACAAAGATTTCTGAGGTCATACCAGGCACCATGCTAGGTTCTGTGACAAAATATTTAATTCAAGTTAAATAATTATAAAAGACTAGACTATTTAAGATTCCAGGGAGGTACATGACTAATTGGAAAATGAAGGCTACAGAGAATCATAGCTGTCAGAGGTCAGAGGATAGCAATAATATAGAAAAGATCTGCCAGATGGCACATACCCATACAATTACTGACAGCTTACAAAGTAATTATAAATATTTTACCTAATTCATGGGTACTTCTTTCTTGCTAAGTTCCCCAACCCTTCAGATCACCTAGATATTTGAAAGTTACATATATCTAAGTATTCTTCAAATAAGGCTTTTTTCATCATAAGTAAATTTAATTTTCTTACAGATTAATGAAATAAATACACTCGTTGGATCTGCTTCATCTAAAAAGGCAAAAAAACCTGTAGGCGGTAATGCTCCTTTATTTTATGAGGTAAGTGAAAGTGTTTATAGAAGAGATTTTTGTGTTTTTAGAAAAGAGAATTGAAGTAATAATTTGATAGCCATTTTTAAATTTCATTCTTTGAAAATAAATGCCTGCTCCTCACTGGAGATATTTGTTCGTGATGGTGAACACACACAAAAAAATCTGCCTCCTTTTAAAATTTTAAAATTTCAAAATTTCCCTTTACAAATAAAATTTCCTAGATGGTTTATACCATCACTGCATCTAATTGAAATAATTGAAAAATATAAATCAGAAACTTCTATACACACAAAGTACTGGGTCATACTTTCTCATGATAATTGCTGAGTATGTGACAGCATTAAGGAGAGTCATATGATCAGTATATTACGAAGTGTTAGTTTCTCGAAAAAAACAATGTAAAAATGTGCCAGAAAGTCTTTCTTGTATAAGACAGAGGTACAGCTGGAATGATTTTCCATCAGTTTGTGAACTTGGTGCACGGTTTACATCCCACTTAAATCGATATGAAAATAATGATACTCTTCAGATTAATGGTCCGTTCCATTTCCAACAGCTGCTTAGTATAAAGTCTGGCTTGGCTGACCCAGTGGGCTTGTGCAAAGGACGTAGGACTCATTCTCCGTATGAGGGGATTTCCTCTCACCCTGCCTTGTTAATATCTAACTCACAGCTTTCAAGAAACTATAAAAGTCCAGTGATTAATTAGAATATCACTTAAAATTTGTCAGGCACTGTTTTATGGCGCAGCCGACCTAAAACATAAAGAGTTTTGAATCTTTCTAAGACGAACTTGTTTGCACTTTATTTCAGTGATGACTAATAAAGTTTTTATGTGTCTCAGGTCTTGGGTGATTACATACGGTCTATTTAGTATTGCTTGAGTACTATCTGAACAAGTTTCATTGGATTTATTCACAATAGACAGTGCTGTGAATTTTATAGCATTAACTCTTGCTACACTGCGCTCACCATCATGCCAAAGTTATCTGTGCTTTTGCAGTCAAATAATATACTTTGTCTCTTTTTTATAATGTTCCGAATGTGTGTGCTCCACTTGAAACATTATGTGATACGTGGATTTAAAATACTGGAATTTTTCTTCTGAGTGGCTATAGAAATCCACATCCAATTCGCAGGCCTGGGATCAATTAACCCCCCAAAAGATTCTTTCTTCTTCACAGATACTCAGTAAAAATCAGAAATGATAGCAGGCTAGTTTTGATGTCTAGTCGGGACAGGCATTCTGACTTGGATGTGGGATAGCACAAGATTACAAACCCAGAGTTAAGTTAGAAAGCCATTCCTCTCCAATATGTGCTGCAATTCTTGGTTGCATATTCTTCACTCAGGGGAGGTCCATTTCACATCTGGCTCTACCACATTCTTCCAGTGGAGCATTTGGGCAATAAGCCTCCCACACTCGCTCACATACACTCTTCTGAATGGTTCCAGAAGAAAAGAGAAGGTGGGTGGAGTGCCATGGAGACTGAACCTGAGGTGCACCAGACATTCATTAATGCCAGTCGCTGAAGCAAAACTAATAAAGACCATAAAACAAATTCAGGCTCCTTGTCAGCATCAGCCAAGGACAGGTTGCACATCTGGAGAAGAGGGGAATATTTCCCATCTCAGTCCCTTCACACTTAGGACCTGCTCAAGCACTCTGCTACCTGGTACCTCATCCCAAGTGAATTGAAAAGTCACCGGCAACACCTGCAGAGCTGCATGGTAGTTGTGAGTGGTAGCCATGGAATAGGCCCAGAAAGTCTCTTGGGACTTCTGGACCTTTGAGACATGTGGACAGTCTGCTCATGAATCTATTTCTGTTTAGAATCTTGCATGGTTGTAGCAACTAGTGAGAGGTGAAGCTGGCTAGGCTTCTGGGTGGATGGGGACTTGGAGAACTTTTCCATCTAGCTAGAGGATTGTAAATGCACCAATCAGTGCTCTGTGTCTAGCTAGAGGATTGTAAATGCATCAATCAGCATTCTGTAAAAATGGACCAATCAGCACTCGGTAGAATGGACCAATCAGCACTCTGTAAAATGGACCAATCAGTGCTCTGTAAAGTGGACCAATCAGCAGGATGTGAGCAGGGCCAAATAAGGGAATAAAAGCTGGCCACCTATCCTAACACCTCGCAACCGACTGCTGTACCCTTACTGGCTGTGGAAGCTTTGTTTTTTACACTCTTCATGATAAATCTTGCTGTTGATCACTGTTTGGATCTGCACCAACTTTAAGATCTGTAACACCACGAGGTCGGCGGCTTCATTCTTTGAAGTCAGTGAGACCAAGAACCCACTGGAAGGAACCAACTCCGGACACACTAGGACACTTGATAGAGGTAAACTCCTGAGGAGCAAAAGTCTTGCTACATCCCATTTCTCAAAGGAAACTGCACTGTGGGAGAAGAGATAAGAGATAATCTAACAAATTCCTTATGTTACGTGGTAACTTATTAGAAACCTGCATTTTGGAGATAAGGAACTCACAATATAACAGCCATGCACTTAAACACCTGTATTTACTTCTGCTTATAGGGTACTCTCGTTAGCCTTAAATCAGAGCCTAGTTATTCTTATTTTAAACACAATTTTAACCAATTGGGCTTTCTGGTTTCCTAGCCTGTGGTTGATTGGAAGCAGCAAACTAAAGTGAGACTTCTCTGTAGTGTACTTCATCCATGAGTAGTAAAATAGTGTCAGAGCCACATTACATATTTCCAATAATGACTCGAAATGTCTGGGCTAGCAAAGACCACATTCCTAAGTGATTTGCTCAAGTTTTCATTTGGATGGCTTGGTGTTGTGTACACACAGCCTCATTATGAGATTGTGTAATTTCCCCTGAAACCTTAGAATTTCATCTAGCCATGGCATTGTATATATGAAAGTCTTTATTTATAAACCATAGTACTTTGAAAAACTGCTTAGATTTGTGCTAATGTAATTCTGTAGAGACGTAGCTGCAGCTCATTTGTTCATTCACATTCTCTTTTTGGAAACCTTGTTTTGCTCTAGTAGGAACTACTTCAAGAACTCGTGGGAATGAGAACAGAATATTCTTCTTTGTGTATATTCTCAGGAGTGTTGGCTACTGCTTTATTATTATCATCATCATTATTATTATTTAATAATGAGGATGAGGATGACCCCATGCACTGGCATATAAGCACCATTTCTCACATGTGAATCCTATTTGGGGATATGGACACATTTGAAAATATACACTTATTGCTTGCATTATGTAGTAGCCGGTTTTAGCAAATATTAACAAACATACTCGTTAAAGCACTACTGCCAGGCACTATCAGACAATGAAGAGAGAGGAAGGAGTATTAATATTATAAAGACTCTAACCTCAAGAAGCAAAGACTGTAACCTCAAGAAGCTTAAGAACAAGCTAGAGGGAAAAAAAAAGAACAAAATGTATATGGACGTAAGCCTGGCACATGGTAGGCATTCAATAATAGTTGCTGAATAAGTGAATAACACAATGCAGAAAATAGTGAAGTTCTTGAGAGATAGGTAAAGTGTATAAGAATTCAAAAGAAGACGAGCTTATCATTAGCTGGGGTAGTTGGCAGGGAGGGGTAAGACCCAGAGACATTTTTGTGGAAACATTGCCATTTGAAATGAAAGGACCTGATAATTTTGATCTTTTACATATATTACATCAGGTAGCCCACATCACAATTCTAAAAGGAAATATAAAATCCCCATTGTACGCGTGGGGAAATGGAGGCATAGAGAAGGTGGGAAGTCTGCTCACTAGCAAAATGAAGAATTTGGATTTAACCAAAGGTAAACCTGTAGCACCAAGTTTTTCTACTTTATCAACAACCAAGTAATCTTTCACTGGTCTACCCCTTGGATGGGTAGATCTTGACTTTCAAATGTGGAAGAGGGCATTCTAAGAAAAGGGAATAGCTCAAGCAAAGCCATAGGAATGGGAGAAGACCGAATTAATATGTACTAAATTTGTAGTTATATGGTATAATATATGCTAAATAAGAAAGATGAATTCTGTACATATTCTAATTGCAACTTTAAAATCCTAAAGATGGAAATCTATGAGGAAACATTTCAAACACTGGAAAAAGTACATGCTTTAGATTAATGCCTGAACTTAAGTATACTTGCTACCTATGCACAGATAATTTTCTGTGTATGTGTGCTTTATGGCCCACACAGAAAATCTGACCTGTTCATTTACAGGTATAGTCAGTCCTGACCAAAATTAAAAAGGAAAATATCAGTAGTCATTCAAAACCAACTGAAATGTTCTCGATGAGAGAGTTCTATGTGTACCATAAATGCAAAGATTCTCCCAGTTGTGACTAAATCTGATACACAGTAAGTGAACTTTATGGGATAAATGTGCAAATTTTAGGTTTGACATTATCACTTTGGTAAATCAGAAAGAAAAAGCTGCTAGTTGATAGGGGTTTACTTATGCAATTTATCTGAAATCAGAACCAACCATCCTAAAAGTTTTTAAATTCCACTTCATGTTTCTTTTCATTTCATGATGGTGATCACCATGCCTACCAACCAGGAAATGAGCCTTCATCCACACAAATGGGCCGTGATTTATGTGCCTGTGACTTATTTATAAAAGACACATTAGGTCATCACAAAATTAAAAAAAAAAAATGAAAAGCTCACTGAAACAAAAATTGTCTATAAAGAATAAAAGTTCTTATGCTCTAGTTGATGACTCACTTATTTCAAAACAATTTTCCAAGTTTCTGTACAATAAAGAACTTGAACTATACTAAACATTATGTGATATGGTGCAATTTTATAAATGCAAATAATTATTAATTTTCTTTTTTACTCCTGTCAGTAAAAAAAATTCTCATATTTTTAAGAAAATAATTTTTAAAATTACTTTTTAACAAATATATCTTAAAATATTTCTATGGGCCTTTCTATTGCAACCGGGAGACCATCAAATGTGGAAAGATTTTTCTGATATTAGATTTAAAAATAATGGACCAAATGCAGTGTGATAAAATGTAGGATGCAAATTAGATCTTCAGATCTAATGCATTTCACCATACTTTAAGCATCAGATTAGTATGCCCAGATGTAATAGTTCCATTTTTTGACTTCTGTTTCCTGGATGTATAGATATTTTTCTCAGGTCTTTTCCAACATATATTTATTAGTAATTGACAAGTGAGAACACAGGCTTAATTATAATCTATTTTGCCACTCTTTTTCAGATTCCTGATATGAAACTCATTTTTTAAACAGTGCCTTGAATTAATAGTCAATTCAATAGAATTGTAAGCCCTTATATTGGGGGTGGCCCTTGTCAGAATGAAAAATGGAAAACTCATGCTTCAGAGATAGGTACAAATAATATGTGAAAACATTTAAGAGGTTTGAAGTTATTAAAATGGCAGCTCTACTGGGAACAGAGAGAGCAGTATGTCATGGAAGAAACGAAAAGGGAGACAGGAAGCATTCTCTGGCCTTTTCAATCCTGCGCTTTAAAACAAAACAAAAAAATTCTGGAAGAATTGGAAGCTAGCCAACCTAATGCCGTTATTTCATAGAGCTTAGGGACACACCAGGAAATTACAGGCCAGTTAGTTTAACTTCACTTGTAGGGAAAGTATTAAAAACTGCTGCAGGAGATCAAGTAAAAGGATGCTTAGAAAAGCACAGCTTGATTAAGGCAAGCCTAGCCAACGTGATTTTCGGAAAGGGAAGGTCATGTCTTAGGAACTTGTTGAAATTCTTTGAAGCTATTATGGCCAGTACAGTCTTCAAAGAATACAGCAAGACTCAGAATCTGCGGATCTTTCCGTTCAGGGATGCCTACAGAACGTGGCCCACATCAGGGCCTCGGCACTCCACGTTTAGAAACCACTATCAAAATAGCAGAAATAACCCCTGATGGAACATTTTTTAAAGCTGGAACCAATTAATACAACCTGATATTTATAAATGTAAAATAATGAGACTTGGAACAAAATTTAGGAGTATCAAGCTGTAACAAAGAAGTGCTACGTCGGGACTATAAAAACAATCTAGGAGTTTTTGTGCCAAAATATGGGTTTTGGAGGCATTTCTTAGCCGAAGAAGGAAAGAAGAGGAGAAATAGTAATGCTAGAAACAGTTACAAAGGGCTATGAAGAGTTGCAAATGAATGACTTTTGTCAAGATGGGGAAAAGAGCAGTCAGATGAGTTAACAGCCCTGGGCCCCCACGTTTCTGGAGGGCGCCAAAGCAGCCCAGCAGAGAAAGTCAAGTTCAAGCTAGTCACTGAGGGGCAGAAGGTCAGGGCTCCATTGCTTTAGGAATGGGCTCCCAGGGTGTGAGTATGTTTGCCTCCCAGATCAGAAACCTGGAGTTCTATTTTCAAAGAAAAGCAGAACTCAAGGCATTCAAAAAGAATTCAAATCATGCCCCAGCTCTCTTCCACCCTGGGGGACAGGCAGCTGGCCAAGCCCTTGTGGCAAATAGCAGTCCAGGAGAGGGGAAGTAGACACTGGGGAGGTGTGGTGGTGACGCAGTGGAGCCTGGGATCCAGCAGCAGGAAGCCCATGCCACACAAGGACTGGGTTGCTGGCTAGGACCTGCAGGCAGTGGGCAAGGCAGGAATCTCATCAGGAATTCCAGGACAGACCTCAGTGGAGAGCCAGCCACAAGAATAAAGTGAGGTTCAGCTAATGAAGAGAAGTCATCACAGCTTCTCCTCCAGGTCTGGGCTGGGGTGGTTTCTGAAACCTCTTAACACCCTATACTCTACAGACACCAGGATTGGAGGGGTGCTGGGGAAGGAATCAAGAAGACTGTATCGTTCTATTTCTGTATTTAAAACTGTGAAAAATCAGTAATTACATATGGTGATAATAAAAGTTACCACTTATTGAACACATGTATTCCAAGTCTTGTGTGCTGGGTAGTTCATATATATCAACTAACCTAATCTTTTTTTTTTGGCTTACGTTTTTCTTTTTATGGGGAACAGGAGCGCGCTATGTTGCCTGGGTAAGTCTCGAACTCCTGGGGCTCGAGCTATCCTCCCACCTCTGCCAGCCCAATTACTGGGATTATAGGTGTAAACCACTGCACCTGGCTAACTTAACCATCTTAACAACCTTTCAGATACTTATGAATGATGAAATTTGAATCAGACTGGTTAGGTAACTTACTGACTCAGAAGTCTGTTTTTTCTACTTGCATCACACACAAGCTGAGAATAAATAGTTTAAATTCTCGAAGTGACTGTTGTGGTTTAATATGTCTTCAATATAAGCTACTGCTAGTTAATTAGAATTAAGCTTTAAATCTCTCAGTAGTTCTATGATATGTTTATTACTTTTCCTTCTACTCAGGCAAAAACAATGAAGGTATATCTGCAGATGATGAAGAGACCAAATAATTTCAGTTGGAGCTTTTAAGCCACTTCAATAAGTGGCTTTTGCCCACATGTTTGGGTCAACACGGTTTTTTAATTCTTATGGTTAAGGTTTATATGGTTAAGTGACCATGTCTTTTCTTTGGAGGATGAAAGAAGGAAAGATGGAAAATAAGAGGGAAGTTAATACATATTCAGCAGAGATCAAAGTGTGGAGAGACCTGTCTAAAATCTCACTAAGTAAAACTAATTAGTGAGAGCTAAATTCATCTCCAGAGTACCTACCGCTAGTTTGGTGAGCGACATACCTAGTGGTTAAAAGTATGGAACCAAACCAGACTGCCTGGGATCATGTCCTGGTTCCACTGCTTACTAGCTGTGTAATCTTGCACGAGTTACATATAACCCTGCTGTACCTCCATTTTCTCTTTGTAAAATCCTCGTAAATGGTAGTATCTCTCTTATAAAGCTGTAGTAGTGATTACATGGGATAGTAAATATAAAATACTTATTATCTGGCACAGACTTAAGTGTCCATAAAGTTAAGCTATTATTATTACTATTAGTCTTAAAATTTCTATTCTCAGCAATATTCAACATCAGAACATGAAAATACTAGAAACCCATTTATGAGCAGGCTTTAAATTTTTTTTATTATGGTAAAAATATGTAACATAAAATTGCCATTTTAACCATGTCTAAGTGTGTAATTCAGTAGTGTTAAATATATTCACTTTGTTATGCAACCAACATTCACAACTTTTCATCTTGCAAAACTGAAGCTCTATATCCATTAAATGACAACTCCTGATTTCTCCTGCACCCCAGCCCCTGATGACCACTGTTCTATTTTCTGTTTCTATGAATTTGACGACTGTGGATACCTCATATAAATGGAATCATATAGTATTTGTCTTGTTGTGCCTGGTTTAGCATAATGTCTTCAAGGTTTATTCATGTTGTACCATGTGTCAGAACTTCCTTCTTTATTAAAGCTGAATAATATTCCATTGTATGTATATACCACATTTATCTTATCTATTTATCCATTAGTGGACACGTGGGTTGCTTCCACCTCTTAGCTCTGCTATGAACATGGGTGTTCACATTGTGAGGAGGTTTTTCTCTAAGTGGAGTATGATTACTGAAAGTTAAGTGGACATTTAATTAAGTAAGGGAAGAAAAGAAGTTAATCAGTGGTCAAAGGATATTTGCACTGTCCCATTATAGTAGTCCTCGTGGCCGTGATGGAGACTAATATACATTCTTTTTCTTTGTTATGTCATGTAAGGGGTCAATATGACTGAACACCCTAAGAAACAGCAGTAGTAACCATTTCTAAAATAAATAATTTTAAAAATAAAATTTCATATTTATGTAAAAAGATGATTTTCACACCGCTTATTAAATCTTCATGTGAACTGGGCAGAACAGCTAAAATTAATCTCCATAGTGCAAATGAAGAAATGGAAGCCCAAAAACTTAAATGATTTGTTCACAGTCACCAATGGAATCAGTGTCAGTTCTTCTAATAGTCCAGAGCTTGCTCTACACCTAGCAGAAGGCAGTTCTCATTCATTAAAAAGTTCTTGCTCATTTATTTACCACAAGAAAATTGTATATAATGGATAAAAATTCGTATTACGTATACATTTATTTTAATGTGCATTAAAAAATAAAATTAGAGTAACTTGCAACTCCCCCAACACTGTGCTTGGGACAGAGCTACCTTATTTTTTTAAAACTTGATTTACAGTCAGCTTAGAGAAAATGATTAGGTTTATAGTACAGGTGGTACATAGCTTTGGCTAAATCATCAAATGATATTCAATGACTAAGGTTTAGGAAATGTTTCATTTTCATGCATTCCATAAATATTCAAAGGTCTATTATGTACAAAATCTATGATTGGATTGACCTTGGTGAACAAAATAGTTATAAATGCCTGGCCTCATATAATTTACATTTGAATGAGGGAGACGGGTATTAAGCAAAACTCAAACAAGCAAACAAATATATACACAATTTTGAGTTAGGTTCATTGCTTTAAATCAGAGAGAATTATTGAGGAAAACACTGTAGGCTGAGTGTTTGGAGTGAATGAAAGGAAAAGAAGATCCAACTGAAAAGAGCAAGGGAAAATAATTAGGCAGAGGGTGCAAAAACCCTAAGGCAGGAATAAAGAAGGCCCGGGTGCCTGTAGCACTGACAGTGGGAGACAGGAGAAGCCCAAAGAGGCCACATCTGCTGGCTGGTGAGTCCTTGTTAAAAAGGAATTTGCAGTTTTGCTTCATAGGAAATAGAAAGCCATTAAGGCTTTAAAGAGGAGAGTGACACAATTAAGTTCTTTTAAAAAATATTTTCTGGCTGCCAAGTGAAGAATAAATTAAGATGAAGGCAGGCAAACATGGAAATGAGGAGACCAGTTAGGAGGCTACTGGGGGTATCCAGGTGGCAACGGGGAGAGCACACAGATTCAAGGAGAATATTTAGAAGGAAGAATTTGGCAGATCGGTGCCCTTGTGAGATGTGAGGGGTGAAGAAGAAGCTATCAAGAGTGAATCCCATAGTTCTGGCTTGAGAAACTGAATAAAAATATCCTTTTTTTCTTTTTTTGTGTTTTATAGTTTCATTCCTTTTTATTGTAAATTGACATTTATGATTGAATACATTTATGGGGTAAAAAAGTGGTGTTATAATTTATGAATACAATGTGGAATAATTAAATCAAGCTAGTTAACATATCCATTACCTCAAACATTTAACATTTTTTGTGGTAGGAACATTTGAAATTTAACAATTTTGAAATGTACAATTCTCTATTACTAACTATAGTCACTACACCGTGCAAATTCCAAAAAAGAAAAAATGTATTTTTCCTTTTAAACTAAGATTTTCTACCTTTTGACTATTGTCTTAGTCTGTATTCTGTTGCTTATAACAATATCTGAAATTGGGTAATTTATACAGAAAAGGAATTTATTTTTTATAGTTAAGGAGGCTGAGAAGTCTCAGGTCAAGGGCACCCATCTGGTGGGAGCCTTCTTCCTGGTGCGACTCCATGCAGAGTCCTGAGGTAGCACAGGAAATCACATGGCAAGGGGGTGAATATGCTAATATGACATCTCAGGTCCCTCCTCCTCTTTTTATAAAGCTACTAGTTCCCCTCCTGTGATCATCTATTAATCTATTAACCCATTAATCCATGAATGCAAAGCCCTATCCGGTCACTTCTTAAAGGTCCCACCTATCGTACTGCCACAATGGGGATTAAGTTTCAGCATGAGTTTTGGAGGAGACATTCAAACAATAGCAACCATCATCTTTCCATTCCTCCCACCCCCCAGTCTCTGTAACCACCATTCTGCTTTTTGCTTCTATGAGTTTGATTGTTTCAGATTCCACATGTGAGTGCATGCAATATTTGTCTTTATATGCCCAACTCATTTCACTTAGCATAATGTTTTCTGATTCCATCACAAATGAGAGTTTCCTTCTTTTTTAAGGCTGAATAGTATTCCATTGAATGTATATACCATATTTCTTTATCTATCTATCTGCTGATGAATGCTTAGATTGATTCCATACCTTGGCTATTGTGAATAGTACTACAATGAACATGGAGATGCAGACATCTCTTTAACAAGTTGATTTCAAATCTTTTGGGTAAATACCCAGAAGTGAGATTGCTGGATCATATGGTAATTCTATTTATAGTTTTTTGAGGACCCCCCCATAGTGTTTTCCATAATGGCTGTCATAACTTATATTCTTGCCAATAATGTACAAGGGTTCCCTTTTCTCCACATCCTGGCTGACACTTGTTATCTTTCATCTTTTCAAAAAAAAGTTATCTGACAGGTGTGAGATGATATCACATTATGGTTTTAATTTGCATTTCCCTAATAATTAGCAATGTTGAGCATTGTTCATGTATCTGTTGTCTATTTGCATGTCTTCTTTTGAGAAATGTCTATCCACCCCAGGTCTCTTGCCCATTTTTTGAAATTTTTTTCTTGTCCATTTTTTAATTGACTTTTTTGTTTTCTTGTTATTGAGTTGTCTTGGCCTTTTATATATTTTGGATAGTAACCCGTATCAAATATATGGCTTACGAATATTAAAAATACCTTCTATTACAGAGAAAATTGAAGGAAGTCTAAATTTGGGGGAAGTCTGAAAGTATAGTTTGAGATAGTTTAAGTCATATGTCTGAGGGGTATCTAAGAAGAGATATCAGGAAGAAAGATATTTTTAGTGTATTTTTCATTTTTTGTATCCTTATGTGCCTAACTCAGTGCTGATACATAGTAAGTATTGTAGAAGCGTTTGTTGTCTGAAAGAATTAACTTACTCAGAACTAATAACAAAATACTGTTAAAGACTATAAGAAGTAAATAATGAGCCATTTTAACGGTAGTAATTCAGTAGTAATTGCTGGTGCTTTCATGGGTACCAGCAATTTTGGTCCTTTCCATTTTCCCTTTATTGGTTCCATATTTTCTACAATGGTTTGTATATGTGGGTGGCATCCCAGTGGTTCACAAAGAAATTTGGTTGGTTTCAACTAGTATGTGTGTATATGTGTGGTTTGTGATGTAAATAATTTTTTTTACTATAAATATAGGTCAACATTTTTGAAAAAACACTGCCTTAGAAACCTTGAAACCTATTCTCTTATTACATTTCCTCTCTCAGCCTCTCACTTAATCCTGGGCTAAATGATACAGTGTTCACTCATCCCCAGTCTTTCCTCACCCAGCAGGCATTTGCTGGGTTTCTATTATCTGCTGGGTAATGGGCACAAGATTGAGTTAGACATGGTCTCTGCCCTCAAGAGCGCATAGTCAATAATTTTGCAAACAACGTATTTGTTTTCTATTATTTTGTGACATTTTATCATAAGAAGCCAGATATAAAAGCTGTATATTTAAGCCCTGGTTATAATTGAGTCTGTTCTTCATTGAGCTCTGTGGCTGACCTCACTTATTGTTCACAACTTCCATCCAAAAGGGTCATGGTGCCCAGACAGAGTATATTGGAAAGAAGAAGGAGGGAGAGACAGAACACTTACCCAAATAGTCAAAGATGCAACAAAAATACAGAAGGCCTTGGTTCCTTAGAGGGGGAGAAAGTATAGTCGCAATTGAAATATGGTAACAATTTTCATGCTTCTGCATGTTTTTAATGTGACCTCTATTTCTGAAATTCTTTCTCCTCCATCTTCGGCTGCAAGAAAAGGAAGAAGAAATACCAAAGTAAACATGGGTATAGGCTGGGAGGATTGACTATTGTATAGAAATTCATTTATATATTGAAAAGGTACTGTGCATATTATAGGCACTCAATATTAATTTGAATGAATGGATTTCAGATATATTTATACATTAAAATAATTTACCCTTCTATTTCACAAACATGATTGGCCAAAAAAATCACCCTGCAAGTTAATTAAAATATGATTTCTATATTGCTTCAATAAATACTTTAAAAATAATTACAGATTTAGTAGTTTGAAACACAGGAAACAAATCCTACACAAACTCCTACCCAGAAAAACTGAAATTATTCAATAAATGCCTTCCTTTAAAAATTTATATTTTAACTTCATACATATTTGGATCACAGTGCTCATACCATTTGAAATCTGCAGAACTCTAATGGTGAGCTAGGTCAGCAGGACGCCCTGCATAGTACCTGGTACCCATGAAAGCTTATCATTGTCCTCATGAGCCTTTATCAGAAATTCATATGGAAAGATAGATTCTATCTGGGCTTACTCATTCATCAGGCAATCCTTAGTTAGAGATTATCTTCATTATCAAATGAATCACTGAATTATTTTCATTATTTTGAATTATTATTCTTTCATTTATCCCTGGAGTTGCAGAGAAGCCAGAACAGTCTAATCACATGTCACATAGTCACAGGCCACCACTGCCAGACCTACATCTTTTGTGAAGAGCTACTCTTGTTGCATGCTCAAAGATCCATTTTAGGAATATCATTGAGGGAAAAAAAAGATACAGGCTCTATCTGGATTTAATGCAAAGGCCTAATATATTACATTTTGTAACTAATGAGATTTTGAGGAATGACAGCAAATTTCTGATTTGCTCTTTCCCCCAGTAAAATGTCTGCTTTGAGTTATGCAGAAAGAATTCTTCTTCCTGCCAACTTGTTTCAATTCCCCATGCAAAAGCATCCACAGAACATTGTCAGGGCTTTCCTATGGAGGTTCATTTCGTGATTCCTCCATCATTAAAAACACACACACACACACACACACACACACACACACACAGACAAACACACACTTTACCCACTTCTTTAAAACAAGCAAAGGAAAATGCATTGGTGAGGTTTGTATGTGGTGCTTTCCCTTTCTGAAAGCAGAGACAAGTATTAGTCATCAGATGGGGAAAAGAGTTTCTCGGTTTCACCCTGGGCCAGCATCCTGTTTTATGCATGCAGGCCCGCCCTGTGTGTAGGTGGAGCAGGCAGTTGCCGTGTGATGTGATTTAAGAGGTGCTGGAAGTTCTGCCTGTCCAAAAATAGCCCCCACACCCGCCTGTTGAATTCAGGCACAGTGTCCATAAAACCATGGTTTAAATGAAATGAAACTGCATTTTTAGAATGTTAACCCATTATATTCATTATCCTTTCAGTATGCATTTATTTATCAGAGATAAAAGCTGGATCCTGAGGGGATGTACATACGTACGGGGAGAGTGAGGAAGGGGTTAGCAAGGTCTAAGGCTTAGAGTAATGATGCAAGTCACTGGAAGCAATTTCTGCATACCACGAGTGCATTTGTTAAAATTAAACTTCTTCCATATTCATTCAGATGGTCCATCAGTCTTTTTTGAATCAATATTTTCTGGAGCATGACATTTTCCCAAACAGACAGTGCTCTTTGCTGGAACCCCTAAAAAGAATTTAAGAATGATAAATAACACACATTTGGAAGATGGTTTTCAGAGTCCAAAATGCTTTCACAGTATGTCAAATTTTGATCCCACCAACAACCTTGTGTGGCAGATTTAAGGCTTACTATGCTCATGTAGAAAATGAGGAAAGAGCCTCAAAGAGGTTAAGTGACTTGCCCAGTGCCTGCAGTTACTAATGACAGTGCCTCGCAATGGAACCCAGTCATTCTGATTCCAAATCCAAAGTTTGCTCTCTTCCTTCAAGCTCTTCAGGACACAATCCCTGCAGTCGAGGAGCTGACAATTAACTTTAACCTGCTTAAAGCTATCTATCTAAACTAAAGAGCGAGACCTGGAAGCTTTCTCTAGTAGTAGTAGTAGTATTAAGGAAGTGTTTCCCATTGTCTTGAAATTTCCAATTGCACTGTGCCAAAGACTGCTCACACATATTTGGCCTCAGAAATTTGGGTGAGGTTTTACTAGTTTACTCATAGCATTCCCCATGCAGAAAACATCTCACATTTAGAATACTGACCACTTTTCACAAACTTGTCAAATACAACAGTAAACCAAGTCAGGGAAAATAAAAATGTGAATGGTCAGAAATTAACAAGATATTCTCCAGAAACACTTAGAACCTAGGGGTAATTTTGAGAGTGGGGTTAGGACCTGATCAGGCATTATGAAGTGACTGCAAAGTCTAGGATTTCTTTATCAAAACAGATCTGCTTTGCTCCATAATTGAACACACCACACCACACACACACACACACACACACACACACACACACACACACACACACACACACATTGCTTGAGCTGATAAACCACAGTTTTGTAGTATCTCCAGCTCATTCCTCCTTTGGTTCTGGCACAGTAAGTTCGTAGCACTTCCCACGACACCAGACACTTTTTTCTAAACTGGTGAACTAGCACTGCTTGCTTTCCTGGTCTTTCAGCAAGCCTGGTTTGGTGAGAGGAGGGCTGGCTGGATGTCCGCCACCACGTGCTGATCACAGGGGTCCCTTTTATAATACAAAGCACAACCCACACAGCATTTGCAAAGATCTGGGTAATTTGTTTGCTAATTCTTTTATTCAGCACATATTTTATTGGTTGCCTTCCATGTGCCAATCACAAAGTTAATTCCAGCCTTCAAACAGCTTCCAGTCTTGTGAAAAACAGATGGGGAAATGAACAGTTGTATCACATTTTAAAAGGTGCAATGAGTACACCGAGCAATGCTTAAATCTTTCTAAAGTTTTGAGAGTGAGATTTTAGGAAAATGGCTTGAAAGCTGAATGAGGAAGTCATGTAGGAGGAGAGGAATTCTAGGCAAAGGAATCAGGCCATGCAAAGTCAGGCAGACAGACAGCAAGGTATGACCAAGGAACTCTAGATGGTATCTTTGATGTGTATAAGGAGGGAAATTGGAAGGAGTAGCCAGGAGTTAGTCTGGACAGGTGGCTCAAGGCCAAGTCATAAAGGGCCCTAGTATGCCTTGCTAAGGAGTGTATAGTTTATCCTTCAGGTATGAGGGCCATTGAGGAATTCTGAGCAGGGGAGTAATACGATAGGCAAAGATGTTAGAACCACAGTACGGGAATAATTCCATGCGAAAATGGAGGGGTGGCACTGTTAAAAGCAGTTCATTGCTGGATGCATTTAAATTGTACACATATTTTATTAGCTGTTTTATTATTATAGCAATGCACGTTAACTGCAGAAAATTTGGAAAATAGAAGGCATACCTCATATATTAGGTAGGTACTTAAGTAAGGAAAATATTCCACTACTCAGAGATGTATACTTCTTGTTATAAAATAGGAATTATATTATATATGCTCTACATCATATCATTACCACATACTATGATGTTAGCATTTTTCTAAATCCGTATTCAGTGTATGTATAATAAAAAGCATGTTTTTCTATTCACTAATTTATTTAACCACTCCCCCTTTTGCTAAGTTTAGACTGCTTACCAATAGCAATGACCCTGATTGTTTCCTTATGAAAATTTCATAAAGTAGAATTACTGGGTCAAAGCATATAATTCTTTTTAAAGCTCTTGACATATCTTGCCAAAGTGCATTCAAGACAATTTGTATGAATTTATAGTCCTTCTGATAGTTCCAATTTAACCATGCCCTCTTCAACCTTTTATTTTTATTCTAGTCAATTTGATAAGCAAAAATTGTAAGGTTGAACATTTAATCATATTTTGATTGGCTGTGTTTTGTGAATATGGAATTCTTTACAGTGAAATGATTATGTAATTTTGTTTTCAGACTCCTTGAGATAATGGGAGGGACTCTGTATTGTCAAAATTCAGGGTAGGGAATATTTGTTTTAAGTAATTTCATAACAGATATTAGGTGCTGTGAATAATACAAAAAGGATAAGCCATCGTCCGGGCCCTGTACAAGCTCACAGAATCCTTTAGAAGAAGGACATGCAGGCAAAACTTCTAACAAAGGCTCAGCTGCAGGAGGTGCCTCAAGGGAAATATAAACAAGGGCTGTGGCAATGGGAGCAGGGAGAGTGATCCCAGATGAGGAAGTCTGAGGGGGTTGATGCAGGAACCTCTTTGGCATGAGACCATCTAATTTCCAACCTCTTCTTGCCTCCTTGTACCAGTGGCATGCCTCAAAAATCACCTAAAGAGTTTGTTTAAAATGCCAATTCCAGATCTTAGCCACCATGATGGGGATTAGGAGTATCTCCAGGAGAATCCAGGAACATACCTTCTGAAAAAGCACCTAGGTACTTCTGAGCCTGCCCTTGGAGAAGGGCAGCCACACTTACGTCCACTTGCTGCTCACAGTGCCAGAAGGGGATTGCCCTCCTCAGCGATGAACTCTCTCTCCATCTGCACTCTGGGCCCCCTTGCAACCCACCCAGAACTGGACTATGGCACTGCTTATCAATCTCCATTGCCCATCATGCATTCATTCAGTCTTTCCTTCATTTTTGAGCACTTGTGCTGGCCACTGTTCTAGTTGCTGGAGGATATCCATGCCTTCAGGATATTCACATTCTCCAATCTGTTGGAGCTCTGCCCAACTCACAGTGGTCTGCAAAGGGTTAGAAAATGTTCATGCTGGCTGGGCATGGTGGCTCATGCCTGTAATCACGGCACTTTGGGAGGCTGAGGTGGGCAGATCACGAGGGCAAGAGATCGAGACCATCCTAGCCAACATAGTGAAACCCTATCTCTACTAAAAATACAAAAAATAGCTGGGTGTGGTGGCACACGCCTGTAGTCCCAGCTACTCAGGAGGCTGAGGCAGGATAATTGCTTAAACCCGGGAGGCAGAGGTTGCAGTGAGCTGAGATTGCGCCACTGCACTCCAGCCTGGCGACAGAGCGAGATTCTATCTAAAAGAAAAGAAAAGAAAATGTTCATGCTTTGCCTATTCCCCTGCTTTGCAAGGCAAGGATGGCACTGCCTGCATGCCCAGAGGTACCTAATGTCTTTGTCTTACAGCGTCTGTCTAAATTAGAATACTTCTGCTAAATTAGAATACTTCTGCTAAACATGCATGCTTCCAGTACTAGGTGTAGTTTACCATTACACAAAGCTAGAGGGCTAAGGTACGTAGTGGAAGCTCTGAAATACACAAAGATTTTGAAGTTTGCCATGGGTTACCAAAATATCTAATAAAGCCTGGGGTTTTGCTCATATGAAGATAAATAAAATGCCTAAATTCATAAAGAGATTATATATATGATCGTGTCACTCTTGGTTACCTCCCTCCAGTATCAACCTCATCCCCCAGCCCAACCCGGCACCCGCAACCACTTTCCATTTTCCTGAATATGCTACTTTCTCTGGCCTCAGTCCTTCTTCCTGGGTCACTGCCCTCCTCTTGTCACTCTTCCCCAGTCTCATACCACCTGACCTCAGTCATAGCCACCCCCACTGATCCTTCACACCTCAACTCAGGAGTGACACCTGCAGGGAGCCTTTGCTGACTCTCCCAGTGTGGAGAAGGCACCCTCTGGGGCCACCACAGCACCCTCGCTTATCTCCACTGCTGGGCACAGCATGGGATACTGTCCTGCATGCTCCATGTGCCTTGTAGATGATCTCCCCAACTCCACGAAAAGCTCACTATGGGCAGGGCCTGCTTCTTTTTTCTTTGAATATCCAGCATTGGGAATGTAATGGGTGCTCTGTAAAAGTTTGATGAATTAATGGCAAGGTGAATCCTGAAAGTGTGGGCCAAGTTAATCCATAACCAAGAATGGCTCCATCTCAACACTTCATGAAAAGAGGGCATCACCAGGTTGCACCACAGGAACAGTCCAGCTATAGAACAAACCTCTGAGTAAGGATGAACAACATCAACAGTGCACCCTTCAGGGGACCGCAGTTACCTCAGATTTGATCCAGGCCAACCAGAAAATCCAAGCATGGGGGACTCACAATAGGAAAAGCCCTAGGTAGTGGTGAAATTTGCAATTAAACAGCATAAAACATGGTACACAATGGCCATCTGATTTCATTCAAAAATTATCTAATCATCTACTATGCTCCAGGCTTTGAATTTAGATCAACGAAAAATGGTAGATGAAAGCCAATATCCTGGCAGGACTTACTTTTTAATTGGAGAGAGGAAATAATGGAAGAGATAAATAAAGTATATATTATGTTAGATGGTAGTAAGAACTACAGAGCAAAAGGGCGGAAAGGGTGAGAAGTAGAAGAGTTACTAATCTGAGTAGCAGGGGGGGCAAAACTGGATGGTGACACTTGAATAAAAATCTGAAGGAGGGGATGGAGCTATGCGGTCATCTGGGGAAGAGCCTCCCGAGCAGGGGAAATTGCAAAAGCAAAGGCTCTGAGGCACATTTGGTGAACATCAAGAAGGGAGTGGAGCTGAAATGGAGTGATAGAAAATGAAAGCAACAAGAGATGTGGCCCCATGTAGGAACTAATCTGAAGCCACAAAAAGAATTTTGAAAGGAACCTCAACCAGACAGTATGAGTGCTGGGTTCAGAGTCTAATCCTAAGGAATCGATATCCTAAGGAAGTGTCTAAACTGTGATCTGGCTCACACCTCACAGCTCATTGTGGTTTCAGTCCATGGTAGGAGTCCACTAGAGAAAAGACTAGTCAGTTCCAGAAGTTAGAAAAAGGTACACAAAAGAGAAGCCGACATCACATTGGCTGGAAGAGCAGATTCTAAAAACATGGTGCTGTATCTAAAGATTAGTACCATTATTTAACCCCGATGTTCTTGGGAAAGAATCTTGGTCTCTGAACTCCATGAAATAATGTTTGTAGTGTGGTGTCTAGCATAGAGTATGCACTCAATAATCCACATTATACTAGAATATTTATCATTAGGATACTGGATCCTGAATAAGAGATGAATAACCATGTTGGACATGGCCTCCTGGTGGGGGAATTAATGTCTTTGTTGCTTCTGATAAGATTGGCTCAGAAACTGGGGTGAACACGAGGCTCTGGGAAGGTCATCAGTGGATGAACTGGAAGGACTGGGGAAAGTGGGGTTGGGGATGGAGTTAACTAATGCCATTCTACCACAGTCTCGAGATGGCTCCCCTTGAACTTGCTGTCTCAGGGTAGCCAGCTGTCCTGGGTGCCAGGGACTATCCCAGTTTTAGCACTGAAAGTTCAATCCCCGGAAAACCCCACAATTGGTCACCCCAGTGTCAATATGTAAATGACCTTTGCATAATTCTTAAACTCAAAAGTACTTAGGAATCCCTAGAAAGCTTATTAAAATGTCATACTGCTAGGCCCAAATCAATTCCAGAGATTGATTTGATGGTTGTGGGGTAGATCCCAAGTAACCCATATCTTTAACTAGGTTCCCAGGGGTTCTAGGGTAGGTGGCACACAGCATACACTGGAGGAAAACTGTCCTATGGGAGACTATACAGCATCCATCTGCTCATTAAGGGCTTTCCCAGTAGTCAGCCAGGAGACATATCCTGTATGCCTCCTATAGCTAACTAAGGAGTCAAAGAGATTAAGGGAGAGGACAAGGAAATTCAAGGAATAAGCCCTTTTATAAGCAGATTTCGTTCAGATTAATACTTAGAAATTAACAACAGCCTAGAACATCATCCAAATCAAGCTGGAGAAACACTACAACTTTTTGATAATTGTGGAGAAACCAAGAACTTAGGGTAAATGAAGACAGGGCTGATACACTGAATACATTCTTTTTCTAGCAGGACATTAGCAGAAATCCCACTCCAGGACTCCAGGCTGTCCTCTGAAAGGGGCAGCTTAGTAAGTCTAAATGGAAGAAGAAGAGAAGGAGGAAGAGGAAGAGGAGGAGGAAGAGGAGGAGGAGGAGGAAGAGGGAAGAAGAAGAAAAGGAGAGGAAGAAGAAGAAGGAAAGAAAAGAGAAAAAAAGGCCGGGCGCGGTGGCTCACGCTTGTAATCCCAGCACTTTGGGAGGCCGAGGCGGGCGGATCACGAGGTCAGGAGATCGAGACCACGGTGAAACCCCGTCTCTACTAAAAATACAAAAAACTAGCCGGGCGTGGTGGCGGGCGCCTGTAGTCCCAGCTACTCGGAGAGGCTGAGGCAGGAGAATGGCATGAACCCGGGAGGCGGAGCTTGCAGTGAGCCGAGATTGCGCCACTGCACTCCAGCCTGGGCGACAGAGTGAGACTCTGTCTCAAAAAAAAAAAAAAAGAGAAAAAAAGAGAAAGAAGGAAAGGAAGGAAGGAAGAAAAAGAAAGAGAAAGAAAGAAAAGAAAGAAAGAATAAGAAAGAAAGAAAAGAAAGAAAAAGAAAGAAAGAAGAAAGAGAAAGAAGAGGAAGAGGAAGAAGGTGGAGAAAGAAGAAGGAAGAGAAGGAGGACGGGCAGGGGGAGGAGGAGGAGGAGAAAGAAATTAAGGCAATATAAATGCATAACTGAGAGTTAGCAAGGGACTCAAGGGTGAAACTGACAACATGTGGGCTAACTACATTATTATGAAAGGCCACATAAGAAACCAGGTACAAAACAATGGTTCTCAAATCTAGAATATATCAGAATCACCTGAGGTCTTGTTAAAAGAAAATACTGCTGGCCCCACCCCTAGAGTTTCAGATTCAGCAGGTCTGCGTTGGAGCCCAAGAGTTACATTTCTAACAAATTGTCAGGTGATACTGATGCTGCCAGTCTGGGAAACACATCTTAGTATTGTCTGGTTAACTTTTAAAATTCTATTAATTAGAAGGCATAAATTTCTCCATATCAGTATCAATTTGTTCATCTTCTAAGTTAACAACAACAAAAATTAAAGTTGGCTTAAACAATTAGGAAATGTACTTGCATGCAGACGTAGAAGTCTAGGCAGGCTTCAAGGTCAGCTTAGTTCAGGGGCTCCAGCCCACTTCCCTGCAGTGCTCTTACCTCTTCCTTCATCTATGTAGGAGCTTAAGCTTCCCGAAGAAGGTAAAGTGGCTACAGCAATCTCATCCCTTAAGACTCTTCCCAGAGCTTTGTCATGACCAAGGAAACCAGATCAAGCAGCCCCAGAAAACCATGCCTCATTCTACTGGCCTGAACAAAATCACGTGCACCTCTTGAACCAATCATGGACAAGGGGGGTTAGGATTACTTTTAGTGTGAATGGGCCCACCCATGGAGCTGTGTTTCCCCTGAGTCACATGAGCTGAATGAGAGAGAGGACAATGCCTGAAAAAAAGTCAGATTCTCCTATGAAGGAAGGGGACATGATGGATGAGCAATCAGCAACCTCTAGTCTGAGAAGTGGAACATGGTATCCAAACCAAAGGCTAAATGAACACATCTAGTGCTCCAGTGTTGGGGTGCAGGAAGTTCAGGGACCAGTCATATTCAGATAGCTAAGCAAGCAGCATGAGTCAGTCAGTAACTAGTAGGGTCTCAATCACTAATCTTAGACTGAAAGCAGAATTTTTAGGAAAATGATTTAATATTTAAAGAGAAGGAAGGTGGAAAATGGAGGTGGCTGCCAGCCTGAGTCATTTCTACAAAGCAGGGAAATACTGAAAGCCTTTCCTCTAAGAACTGGAACAAGACAAGAATGCCCACTCTCATCACTTCTATTCAACATAGTACTGGAAGTCCTAGCCACAGCAATCAAGTAAAAGAAAGAAAGGGTATCAAAATTGGAAAATGGGAAACCAAGTTGTCCCTCTTTGCAGTCGACATGATTTTATATATAGAAAAACCTAAAGACTTCACAAAAAACTTTTGGAACTAATAAACAAATTTGGTAAAGGTGGATATGAAATCAACATACAGAAATTAGCTTTTCTATACACCAATAACAAACTAGCTGAAAAATCAAAAAAGCAATCCCATTTGCAACAGCTGCACAAAAATAAAGTAAAATGCCTAGGAATCTTTTTTTTTTTTTTTTTTGAGATGGAATCTTGCTGTGTCACCAGGCTGGAGTGCAGTGGTGCAGTCTCGGCTCACTGCAACCTCCGCCTCTGGGGTTCAAGCGATTCTCCTGCATCAGCCTCCCAAGTAGCTTAGACTACAGGCACACGCCACCATGCCCAGCTAATTTTTGTATTTTTAGTAGAGACAGGGTTTCACCATGTTGGCCAGGATTGTCGCAATCTCTTGACCTCGTGATCCGCCCACCTTGGCCTCCCAAAGTGCTAGGATTATAGGCATGAGCCACCATGCCCAGCCACCTAGGAATCAATTTAGCCAAGAAGATGAACTATCATTACAATGGATACTACAAAACACTGTGAAAGGAACTGTAGAAGACACGCAAAAAAGAAAAGATATCCTTTGTTCATGGATTGGAAGAATTAATCTTGTCAAAATGACCATACTACCCAAAGCGGTCTACATATTCAATGCAATCTCTACCAAAATACAAACGACATTATTCAGAAAGAGATAGTTTAGATATTTGTCCCTACCCAAATATCATGTTGAAATGTAACCCCCACTGTTGGAGGCAGGGCCTGGTGGGAGGTGTTTGGATCATAGGGTTGGATTCCTCACGAATGGCTTGGGCTATCCCCTTAGAGATAAGTGAGCTCTTGCTCTGAGTTCACATGAGATTGGGTGGTTTAAAAGTGTGTGGCACCTCCCCCAAATCCCATCTTGCTCCTGCTTTCACCATGTGAAGTGTCTACTCCCACACTTGACTGTGAGTTTCCTGAGGCCTCCCTAGAAGCTGGGCAGATGCCAGCACCCTACTTCCTGTACAGCCTACAGAACTGTGAGTCAATTAAACCTCTTCTCTTTATGAATAATCCAGCCTCAAGTATTTCTTTAGAGCAATGCAAGAAAGGCCTAATACACAGAAATAGAAAAAAAATCCTAAAATTAATATGGAATCACAAAAGACCCCAAATTCTCTAAAGCAATACTAAGCAAAAAGAACAAAGTGGAGGCTTCATACTACCTGACTTCAAAATGTATCCCAAAGCTACTGTCACCAAAATAGCATGGTACTGGTATTAAAAGAGATACACAGACCAATGGAACAGAATAGAGAACCCAGAAATAAATCCATAGTTACAGTCAACTGATTTTTGACAAAAGTGCCAAGAACATATACAATAGAGAAAGGAAACTTCTTCAATAAATGGTGCTGGGAAACGGGATATCCACGTGCAGAAGAATGAAACTAGATCTCTTTCTCTCACCATACACAAAAACCAACTCAAAATGGATTAAAGACTTAAATGTAAGATCTAAAACTATAAAACTAGTAGAAGAAAACATTGGAGAAATACTTTAGGACATTGATATAAGCAAAGATTTTTATGTGTAACACTTCAAAAGCACAGGCAAAAATAAAGTAAAAATAGATAAATGGGATTACATCAAACTAAGAAGCTTCTGCACAACGAAGGAAACAATCAACAGAGTGAAGAGACAACCTATAGAACGGGAGACAATATTTGCAAATTATTCATCTGACAAAGGACTAATATTCAGAATATGTAAGGAACTCAAAAACTTAACAGCAAGAAAATCTAATTAAAAAATGGATAAAGGAGGCCGGGTGTGGTGGCTCACGCCTGTAATCCCAGCACTCTGGGAGGCTGAGACAGGCGGATCACGAGGTCAGGATATCGAGACCATCCTGGCTAACACGGTGAAACCCCGTCTCTACTAAAAAAAAAAAATACAAAAAAATTAGCTGGGTGTAGTGGCGAGCACCTGTAGTCCCAGCTACTCGGGAGACTGAAGCAGGAGAATGGCATGAACCCAGGAGGCAGAGCTTGCAGTGAGCCGAGATCACACCACTGCACTCCAGCCTGGGCAACAGAGCGAGACTCAGTCTCAAAAAAAAAAAAAAAAAAAAAGGATAAAGGATCTGAGTAGACATTTCTCAAAAGAGAACGTGTAAATGGCCAACAGCTAGATGAAAAATGTTCAACATCACTAATCAGGGAAATACAAATCAAAACCATAATGAGATATGATTTCACTCGTTAGAATGGCTATTATCAAAAAAACAAAAAGTAACAGATGCTGGTGAGGATGCTAAGAAAAAGGAACTCATACACTATTGGTGGGAAAGATTATTAGTACAGCAATTATGAAAAACAGTATGGAGATTTCTCAAAAAAACTAAAAATAGAACTACTATATGATCCACCATTCCCCTATTAGGTATTTATCCAAAGGAAAACAAACCAGTATATCAAAGAAATATCTGTACCCTCCTGTTTACTGCAGCACTATTCACAGTAGCCAAGATATAGAATCAATCTGTGTCTGTCAACAGATGAATGGATAAAGAAAATGTGTTATATATACAAAATAGGATAGCATTCTGCCATAATAAAGAATGAAATCCTGTCATTTACAAAAACATGGATGAGCCTGAACAATCTAATGCTAAGTGAAATAAATCAGGCACAGACAGACAAATACCACATGTTCTTACTCATATGTGGAGCTAAAAGTGAGCTCATAGATGTAAAGAGTTGAGTTGCAATTATTACAGTCAGGGAAGGGGAGGAAAAAGGGGAAGAAAGGGAGAGGTTGGTTCATGGATACAAAATTACCACTAGATAGGAGGAATAAATTCTAGTGTTCTATAGCACTGTAGGTGAATATAGTTTAATAACTTGTATGTAGTTCAAATAGCTAAAAAAGAAGATTTTGAATTGTTCCTAACACAAAGAAATGATAAGTGTTTGAGATGATAGATATGCTAATTACCCTGATTTGATCATTCCACACTCTACACATGTGTAAAAATATAACTTTGTATCCCGTAAATATTTACCATTATTATATGTCAAATATAGATATATATATGAATACAATAAAAAATAATACAAATTTTTTAAAAAATTGATATGTGCTCAGGCCAGGAGACGAGCAATAGCTGGAGCTATCAGGACTGAGGGTCCTGAGTCACAGGTCCCCACTAGGTCTCAGGAAAAAAGAAACAGCTCAGCTATTTAGAGTTGAGGCATCAGGTAGGAGCAAAACTAGTAAGGGTAGCAGGAGTATTTAAACATAAAAACCTGGGCTAAAAGGCTCTCAGGCTCTTGCAGCTAAGATGGGGATTGGCCATGGAGACTGGGGAGGGACTAGGACACATCCATGCCCAGGAGAAGAGGGACTGTGACCCAAGATGGGAGTCCAGTAGCTCCAGCTAAGGGGTGAAAAGGCCCACTGTGAGGCCACACAATATGTTGATTAGAAACAGGATTCTGGAACCAGATAGCCTGGGTTCAAATCTCATCTCTACTAATTACCGGCTGTGTGATCACCAGGCCTCAATTTCTGTATCTAATAAAATAGGTGATAGGAATACTCACCTCAAAGTGTAGGTGAAGATTAAATGGATTGGAATATGTGAAGTGCCTGGAACAGTCCTTGTCCAGCACAGGGTGTGTGCTAATAACCATTTGTGTGTTACACAGTCTGAGCACCTACTACTACTTGAAATGTACTCCTAAAGCTTTGTAATTGCAGCTATAAACAATCAAAAACATTTATCTTCAAGCCAAACAACGAAAAGCTCTAGAGATGCCATTCTTATGTTTATTTAAGGAGTGAATATACTGTTTGTCTATATATGTATCAGATTCTGTGAGGGGATTTAAAAAGATGAATCTGAAAGGATTTAACCTTCCAAGCTAGTAGAGGAGACAAACCCTGTGCACAAATAATTTCAATACAAGAGACAGCTAAATCCCTTAGGAAACATACAAAAAAAGTGGTAGTGTTGTTCAGAGGGGAAGGTCACTACAACTGCAAGGACCAAGAATGACTTCAGAGGGGTGGGAGCATCTTAGACTAAGGAAAAGATCTCAGTCTAAAAACCAAAACAAAACATTGCCGTGATAGTAGAATCGTTTGTTGCTAATACACACCTAAAGAAAAGCCCTTAACTTTGTATGTCATTCTTCCATATGTTATCACATTCAGCTTCATGTGCCTTTATACATTTTGCAAGTATACAAAAACAAAAACACTCCTTAATAAAAAGGAAGCTTTGCTTTTTCCTTCTTTGAAGAGTAATTCCAGCAAACATTTCTAAAATAGTCCTGTGCTTTTTGACATGCACATATTGTTTGTTCAAAATGTACATCTCCCTTAGGAAATTCATTACATTTTAAATTATACATGTCTGTTAAAGCATAGATCTGTTCTACCTTCCATGTATTTGTTATTGCTGCTTCTGAAACTTCCTTACAGCCCCAAAGAGGTCTTAATCCCTGTCAAATGTTATTATGTTACCAACTTTTATGTAGTCTTGAAAGGGGTTGTTTATTTAGTTTCAGTGACTCCTTGTTAGTGCCAAATATTATTTCATTTCAGCACAGATGTAAGGGGTCCAATGACTGGAATTATTTTACAGCCCTGACATTGTCGAGAGATGGATACCAGTTTAATTATGGACAGCTGAAAATGATCTAGGAGTCACCTGCTACAGATATTTATCATCATTATGAATTTCTCACCAAGCTGTGGTCTGAGCACTTTCATAACGTTCCATTTGCGTTAGACAGACAGTATGATCTATATGGAACCTATATCTTCAGTCACCTTTAAATTTATGTATAGACAGTTTAATATTGCTTGATTATTTTCTTTTCCTCTTCTCAAAGTGAGAAAATGTTTCAGTCATTCCTGTTCTTTTTCTTTTCTTTTTTTCTGTTTTTCTCCATAGCCCCCTCTCACTGCTACCCTTATCCTTTCAGCTGTTTTTCCAATTATGCCTCATTGGAAATTACTCATTACTTAAAGAATGTGAATTGGATAGACTAGACACATACAGGATCAAGTAATGCAATAACTACAATGTAATTGGCCCTAAATAAATGCAGAAAAAATGAAGGAAGGAAGGGAGCAGAGGGAACAGGAAAGGAGGCTGTAAAATTACAGAACACTATTCATGGAATTCCTCCATCTCACATTTGAGAAGAAACTAATAGCATATTTTTTCCTCTACATCCTCCCCATTATACACTGCACCATAACAAAATATATTTTTACACCTTTTCTTTTTGTCTCTGCTTCTCTCTAAACAGATCTCAATTTGTCCTTTTCAGATTGGACAAAGGGTTAAATAAAAGGGGTAGCCAGGTTATGGCCAGCTGATAATAAATTCAGGTCACTGTCTCACTGCCCAGTTGCTCCTCATTCCATTCCATTCTCTGCTCTCACAACTTGGGCTGTGGGATCTTCAAGAATCCCAACTCTGTCCTGTATGTATGAATAACCATAAGTACTGACTTTAGTGAACATTTATCATGCATATGTCATTCACCATGCAAAGTATTTACATGGGTTATCTCATTTAATTCTGGGTACAGAATTATGAAGTCAGCACTACTCATATTCTCTTTCTGTAGTTCTTTCTGTTCTCAGTGGGGACAATTTTGCCCCCAAGGGAACATTTGGCAATGTCTGCAGATCCCTTTGATTGTCACAGCTCGGTGGAATACAGGGATTCGCTAAATATCCTGCAACGCACAGAAAAACCTCCTATGGTAATTACCTGGCTCAAAATGTCAATAGTGCCACCATTGTAGATGTTAAAAAGGATGAGGTTTAAAAGGGTTAAGTAACTTGCCTGAGGCTCTGCA
This sequence comes from Hylobates moloch, assembly GCF_009828535.3. Lineage (NCBI taxonomy): Eukaryota > Metazoa > Chordata > Mammalia > Primates > Hylobatidae > Hylobates > Hylobates moloch. The sequence goes on from NW_026652280.1 coordinate 109,594,676, forward strand.
GCGATATGTGGGAAGACTGGAATGCAAATAGAGCCTGTAATTTTGCATTAAGTCTCACATACGTAGTTATGGCTTCCGCAACTGATTAATCATATCTTGTACCAAAGGAGCTAAAGTTCCCCACTGGCATCTTATGTGAGAACATCTCAATACAAGTGGCCCTTTTCAATCATTTGCAAATTATCTGCTCTTCCATCATTTTCATCAAATATGCAGAATCGGGCCCATCTAAACAGCCTTTCACGCTAAACAGAAAATTCTGTAAACACACACACACACACACACACACACACATTGGGGCAATAGTTTCTCTGACTTTCTTTCTAATGATATAAGCAAATATAACAAGATGTAAGATAAAAGCAGAATGCATATCATGCTACCTAAGCAATAAACTTTAAAGATAGAATATATGGCAACATAGCTTACTATGGTGAATAAATTGCATGTATTTAATATGACATATTTAATAATAAACATAGCCCTTTGTATGCTGCAGGATAATCAGATAGAAATGGTAGTCATCAGTATTCTTTTTAAAATGCCAATAAAAAATATTCTTAATCTTTTTCTCTTTTTATCAGTTCTTCAATATGTGCAAATCGGTTTTGACAGTGTTTTTAGATATTGAGTATATTTTAATAATCTGAATAAACCTCAAAGGCAGCTGTGCAAACACACATATTTTGTGCACACATGGGCATGCACTCATGTACACCAGCAATCCCCAACCTTTTTGGCACCAGGGGCTGGTTTTGTGGAAGACAATTTTTTCACAGAGTGGGGAGCAGGATGATTTCATGATGAAACTGTTCCACTTCAGATCATCAGACATTAGATTCTCATAAGGAGCACACAACTAGATCCCTCACACACAGTTCACAATAGGGTCCACATTCCTTTGAGAATCTGATATCACCACTGATCTGACAGGAGGCAGAGCTCGGGCGGTAATGCTCCCTCACCTGCCACTCACCTCCTGCCATGTGGCCCAGTTCCTAACAGGCCATGGACAGATTAGGAACTGGTCCTAACCAGGGGATGGGACCCCCTGATATATATCGCTAAAGTCACACACCACATGCCCACACACATATACAGGCACACATAGATAGGTCCCAGATCTTTCTTGTCAGAGCAGATTTCTTTTGCCTTTACTCCTCTCCCACAATACAGAGTTGCTGCCTCCCCTTTGTTCGGCACCAGCCCTCCACCCACCCTCTCTGATGCTTCTCCTCTGACCCTGGCTGGAGGGGAAGTTCCACTTTCCCTTCAGAGCCGTTCCCCTGAATAACCTAGTCCTGGAGTATAACAGCAACTCCAGGCAGGGAAACCCAGGGGTGCTGCTCTCACCCCTGGCCTACAAGCACCACAAATGCCAAAGCTGTGTTTACCCAGAGCCAGACAGGCATTTCAAATTTCCAGATTACCTCTTACCCCTAAATTCTAAACTGCCACACCTGTTACTTATGGCTCGAAATTACTTCATCAGTCACTAGTTCCTTTCATTCTATAATAAATAAAAATCTCAAAATATAGCTAAACCACTGGTATACATAAACTTTATTCAGAGTGAGCTACCAAGTTAAATATTTTCTATTTTCATGGCAGGAAGGATTTAGAAAGCAAAAAGGTATCTGGTAGCTAGAAGTGGGAGGGGTATAACAGAGGGATTTTAAAAGGTAACAGAAAGGAGTCAGAAGCAAATTCTGTATTCTTCCTATTCTTGCCCCATACCAGCCCTGTTTATCTAAATCCAAACAAAGACAAGTTTCTTGTGTGGCCACAAGCAATATCTTAGCCTGGAAGCCATAGATTTTCCTTACTCCTCACCTTTAGCACTGTGTAAATCTGAGTATGCCATTGTTATTCAATACATGTATGTAAGCATCTCCTGCATTAATAAAATTTGCCAAGGATGGTGCTGAAAAGGTATCATTCCTTTCAGTTTGGGCATAAAATAAGAGGGATAGAGTGATGGGATGATTAAATGAATATTATTTTAAACGAAATACTATATTTCACTTTTCCCTATCATATAGACCTTCTCTGACCAAAACAATAGCCACTAGCCACTTGTGGCTATTTACACTTTGATTTTAATTTTAATCAATTAAAAACAAAATTAAAAATTTGTTTTTTTTAATCTCACTAGCAATATTAAAGTACTCAATAGTCACATGTGGTTTAGTGGCTACCATATTGTACACTACAGATAAAGAATATTTTCATCATCCCAGAAAAACTATTAGCACTAATATCGACAAATAAAAGTTGGAGAATACTCATTGTTTACATGGGAAGTGGGGGAATGGACCCTTTCATACAGTTTTGGTGGGAACAAAAATGCTACTAACAAAAACACACATGCACTTCATAGAAAAAAAGGAAAACTGAAATTGTTTAAATGTCTATCAATGGGGAACTAGTTAAATTAATGAGCAAACACTCACACAGTAGAAGACTATGCTATTTATTAAAAACCATATACATAAGCAAAACATATCAGCACAGAAATCTGTCCTGGATGTGTTTTTATGTAAAAACACAAACCACAAAGCTCTTAATATGAATAGTATAATCCCATTTGTGTTTGAATATACGTGTATGTGTATATACTTTTTACTGTGGCAAAGAACTATTATATTCTTACTTTAAGTAAATCTAATCAATCGTATATTAGAGAAATGAGCTACCCAAAAGAATGTGTGCTGAAAGCCTGTTTGCCCAGCCTTGTGCTAGCCTAAATTGAGTCAAGCTCTAGCTTATGAATTCTGCTTCTGTTTGCTGAGGTCTTCATATATCCAAAGCAATCCTAAGTCATTCACCTCCCCAAAATAGGTTAAATATGAAGTCATATTTTGTGAATTTTTACAGTTACTGCAATAAACACCATGGGCCTCCAAGAAAGTCCCTGAAGCCAAAGGATTCTTTTAGTCGGAAACTGGTGGATATTTGGAGCTCCTGGAGGGAAAGTGCTCTCCCAGGCCATCTCTCTTCTACTACCCCTCTTCTCTCTGCCTCACACAACCACAGCTTGCCCTTTCCTCTGCCACCTCACTCCCATAACCTGTTCCAGGCAAGAGAAATCCAGATCCAAATCTTTACACAACCTCAGAATTCACTCGAGATTGAATATGCAGCAGATTAAGCAATGATTCAAGCTGCTTCATATGACTTCTTGTAAACACACAAGGGAAATCATACAGCAGGCTTCATGGGAGTCCATTCTCTCTCTATCTCTCTGTCTTATATATGCACATATATGCATATATGTATAAATGTGCATATGTATATATGTATGCACACACACATACATGCATGCATACATTTGGTTTCCGTGAGAGCGCCTAGGGCAATTCTAAGCATTGGGCTTGTGCTTACTAACGTAGGGAGGTTCTAGAGAGAGGAGGAATGCTTAGAAGGAGAGAGGACACTAGTGTCTGTAGGTGGACCTGATCCTCAGGCAAGGAAATAATTTTGCTCATTTGGTATATTTTTGTTGGATCAAATCATTAGATAGTAAATATGATGTAATTCTTTGAGCCAGGTCAATGATAAAGGAAATATTTTTACTTCTTAGTGTGTACAGAATTACAAGCTCCCTAACAGAAAAAGAGCATCTAGACCCCTTAAATATCTTCACACAATAAAACATAAGCATGGCTTCTGCCTCAGCTGCACTCTTTGAAGCTTAATTTCCTCATTCACCAATCATTCCTGGAACTGAGTGACCTTTGGTCATTCAGCGTAGAGCCTCTCTCCGGTCCTGGCAGGCCTCTCTGCCTGGAGAGCTGACCTGAAGAGGTCAGGAGACACAGGCCTTGCCTGGCAACAGTTTTCTCCATTTTAATAAGTCTCATTTGCCCATAAGACTCATGCTTTTTTGAGTTCCTGATTCACGCCAAGCACATTTACTTGGCATTTTGGATTAAAGAGCACTAAGGTTTTAACCCATACAGGACTGTTTTTCTGACTAGTTCTGGAAGCTTAGATTTTTGCCTAATTACTCCCCAAGCACTGCCAGCTTGCTGCTCACATGTTCTCTTATGTCTCTCATCCCCCCAATACCTATAGCCCTGGCTAGCTTACCCCCCAGTGCACACACATATGCACAGGTACGCACACTTATTTTGACACAGATGATGGGCAAATAATCTTTACAGTGCTAGAATGTTGAATATTTGATTATTCTTTTAATTAATACAACTAAGGCCAGGGAGGAGAAACCTTTGGAGATGTTATGTGAAAAGGTACATTTCCTTTAAATTCTGTCTCTTTAATTTTTTCTTCCCTCAAAAACTTGTCCTTCAAACAGAGATTCCTGAAAGATTTGTTTTTCATCTGAGACCAAACTAATGGCTACATGGCTACTGATTGGGTAGAATTGTTAATTATGGGGCATCAGAAGAAAGAATTTTGAAAGGAAATTAATTTGTAAACATTTTTCTTTTTCCACCTCTTTTGGGAATGACCCACATACCATGAAAATGTCTCAGATTTTGAGTTCAGCATAGATTTTCATTTTCATTAATTATTCCAATAATTCACAATATCATTCCCTTTGGGAGATGCACAGAAAGAAAGTGGCATTTAGAGAGTCAAGCCTTTTCAAAGCAACCCTGGGGGAGGCCAAGTATGCCCGGCCTCTGCCATTCCTAGTGGTGCCAGGGGCAGGCTGTGCCTTTATGCAGGATGTGGCACATCGAGTCTGCCTCCATGTGGGCCGCCCCGGGGCAGTTCGGGAGGAGGACACCGCCCAGGGCACTCCTTAAGGCTGCCTGTCCACCACTGCTGTCTCTCTCTGTGTCCGTATGTCATGAGAGCATGTGTGCCTGGCAAACTGGAGAAGCCCCTCATCTCCTGTCTCCCCATGTCAGGGCAGGACCTCACTGTTACTTTGATGCTGTAACGGATTTTTGTTTGAAACCAGCACTCCACAGATAGTTTTAGACAAACCAGTAATAACTATTATGGCCTGCAAAATACTTTTCTCTCAGGATGTTTTGTTATGCTTTGAATACATTTTAATACAGTGAGGTAACATTCACAGACTCCTAGAGAAATCACCTCCAGAGACATCCCATCCATTGCCATGATGCCAGGCAGGCTTCACTCAAACCCCCCAGACACAGGTGAATATCCTGTTTTCACAGGTCATCAGGAAAAGAGACTCCACAACCACTCTGGGGTAACCCTTTTCAGTGTTGACTTCCCTTCAGTGCTGTCATTATCTTTGTATTAGAGGGAAACACTAGACTGCCGTGACCTTCAAAAACCCACATTTGAATGTTTTGAATCAGATGTCACAGAGCCTGATTGTCAGCACAGTATTTAGCTGGCATTGAAAAAATGCAAACCAAATATTGACATCTACTCTTGGGGTTGGACCCAGTCAGACAGCTTTCACTTTACAGTAAACGCCTGACCTCCGTCCCCTTAGGATCCCCTTCCACGTGGGATCTGGTCATCATTAAATGGTGAGGTTCTGCAGGTGTACTGCTATGTCTTTCTGCTCCCAGAAATCACAGCCATCATGTCTCTTTCCCTAAATTGTGTTAGGAGGAGCACAGCTGCCATAAAAAGCAAAGCACTGTATTTCCTAGAGTCCTCGCAAGGATTTCTGACATGCAAAGATTTCTGACACTTGGTTAGTTCCTTTGGTTTTTAGAAAAGGCAGCTTTAAAGGAATCCTTTCTCTGGCTTTCCCCTTCTGTGATGCAATGCGGGAAACCCCAATGTGGTCTCTATGAGGTCCAGTTACATTTTGGCACATGGTAATCCATAGAGCCTTCTGCAGTTAGAGGAAAATAGGTACCTCCCTTTCTTCCGGCTATTTCCCTTGGCGAAGTAACAAGTCAAAAGGAACTGGACTGGTCAGGAAAGTCCTGACCAAGAGCTCAGACAAGACACAGCTCCATGAGATGCAGTGTGCGCAGTCATTGTCTGAGACCAAGGGCCTGAAATTGACACCATATGTGCCCCAGGAGTGATTACTCCAAGGGGGTAGAAAAGCAACATGTCAGAACATTTTAGTAACACCTAATTCATCCCAAGGTTATAAATAAATATGATGCTTGCTTAAAACAAAAGTCAAAAAATACTTCAACTAGATTACTTCTGTGACAGTGCTTCAGGCAGAGGTGAACTTTATTAGGGAGACAACATGAATAAAGAGAAACACATAACAACTTTTTATGGTATATTTTACGTGATTTTATTTTTTTTGCAGTAAATAAAGTGGTTATAGGGCTCCAAGGAAAAGGGCCCAGATGTTAGAGCGTTGTGTGAAATTTAGGGGAAACAAGCTGTAAAAAACACAGTCATAAAACAGGCTGTCAGTGCCACACATCTGGACAATACAGCTGTATGTTCCTAGTGGCTGTCGTCACCCAAAGAAAACTCAATAACCTTATTTCACCCCAATTAGGCTGCATACCAACATGATCAACATTAAGTTGCAGGGGGGAGCAACATTCATATGGCGCCTTTGTGTCAAACAGCTTTTATCTTTCATTTGAATTTAGTTACAAAGAAATAAAAGACTGCTAACATAGTCATTTCCACTATTATAAAACCCTATTTAATTTGTAATGTCCTAATAAGTCAAAGTTTGACATGTTGGACTACTGGCCATGCCAAACAACAATAGACTTTGTGTAGCATGAATCACCCTATCAGTCATCCTAAAATGGAGCCCAGCCTATCTTTTCTCTACCCTTTTCCTGGAGTCTGAGTCTAACACCATCGTGGGAAGCACTCTGCCTTATTGGAAAAAGAAGTCGATATTCAGACAATCCAATTTATTTAAAGTAGAAGGTAAATGCCCCTCTCTGTAGCATTGAGGCATTTTTTTCCCTAACTTTTTTTTTTCAGCCAGCAATGAAGTATCTTTCCAGTATGACAAATAATATAAAATATAAAATTTCCTTTCATATTTTCATCACTGACAGACTCTGCCAAAGGTCATAAAACATCACTTTTTCTAATAATTGTGTTTCTGTATAGGTGTTAATGGCAGCAAAAGCAATTATGGACAGTGGAGAGAAATTAACCTTACCACTGATAGGGAAACTCTTGAAATTTCAACTTCTCCAGATTAAATTTAAGGACCAACAGCGACGGGAAAATGAAAAGAAGGTACTGTACGATCTGGTGGGTTTTCTAAAGAGGGCAAGTGGTGAATGAAATGGAGCCAGGTTTCTCCAGGAGCACTTCCTCTCTTCTTAAGCCTACCATTAAGTGTTACCTGGCAAATTTGGCTGTCACCTCAACTTCTTAGGGAAAGGCTGTCCAAAGATCTGGAGGAATTATGATAAACCCATTAAAAATAGTTTCCCTAAAATATGAAAGTAACAATATTCAAAGCATGTGCCCAGGATTGTTTGTATGGCAGTATATTTATATAATAAAGTTGTAGCCAAGAAGGGACCCAAGGAAGAGACAGGAAGTCGGGAAAACTAAATATGAAAAGGACAGTTGGGGGAAACCCTCACAGTTTGGGTCTAACTATTTAAGATCGTTTATATGATACTCTATAGAAGTGCCTTTTAAAATAATAGGCATATCTGCACCTTCATAATAATCTGAATATTTCAGCAGCAATCCATCACTTCTACTCCTATATTGCACATCTGATAATTTCTTCATACCTGGATTTTTCATTTAATTTGCTTATAGAAATCAATCTGTGTGCTTTCCAAAGACTCATATTTACATATGAAAAATATTTTAAAATGCTGTTAGCAAACTGCTACCAGGTTCACATCCATGTGTTATCATCATAACCCAAAATAAGATGTTTTTCTTATTTTCCAAATCATGCTGAATTATGTTTGGAAAGCCCAATGCTTCAGTATGTACATATGTAGTGTTTGTGTGTGCATGTGTATGTATGAAATGGATTTGCATGTGAAGTCATTTCTTTATGCCTTAAGTGGAAAAGGCAAAATCAATTCACGGAAGAAAAAAGAGAAAAGTGAAAATGTTCCAATAGTGCCTTCTTCACCTTTGCAAGACCCCCAAAATCTAGGTTTCCTATTTGAATTGGCCCCCCAACAAGGTAATTGTAGAAAAAAATAATAATACCACCTTCTATTCTCAATATAGGGCTTTATGTTTTTTAGAGATATTTCCCATATAGCATCTTATTAGTGTGGTACATATTGTGCCTAGAAAAATTCTATTCATATTAACACAATTGATAGTACAGTTTTCCATCTAGTGAAACTCTTTCCATTGTGTTGGGGGAGTTGTACCTTAAGAAATACTCAGGGTAATTAAGACTTGGCAGAAGAAAAATTGGAAAATTTGAAACTAGTACAGAAACATCTCTTGCCTGTTTAAATTCCAATGCCATATGGGAATCTGAATTATAAAAAGTAGACTGTAATTCTTGCAAAAATTTCTGCACTTTGTTTGCTTTGCCCTTTCCCACAGCAGTTAGAAATAGTGTGCTAAAGAGCGTCAATTTACTTGTTTACCACTTATTATGTCACTAATTGTTTATTACAGGAGTAGACCGTAGATTTCAGTTAACAAATTTTAAGTAAAAACAAATAAAATATCCTAGTAGCTTGGAAAACGTTTTTAAAGCTTGCAACAATATAAAAATATTTTTGCACCATTATTTTACTCAGCATTTCTTTGAAATGTGAACTGTAATAATACAATTAAGAGGTTCTAAATGTATGGAAATAATCTTTATCTGTTGAAAATTTGAGAGTTCTGGGTAACTGGGGCATGAACCTTAGAGTTTTTATTTTCTTTTAAGTATTAGATACAGTGAGAGAACTTTTGAGCAATTAAGAGCCAATGATTACATAATCTAATATGACATCTCCATTATTTTGGGTTCCCAAAGCACCAGCCCCAAATCTCTGAGTCACAACCATATGAATAAGTGCTAAATAAATTGATGAAAACTCATTGGAATGGAATACAATCGGGAAAATACTCTTGGTAAAGAGGAGATGAAGGCAGTTGTTTGGGGGATGATATCATTGATGTTCATTTCAACAGCACTGCCTAAGAGGTCAGTTGAAACAATCAAGGTTTAATGCTTGTCAGCCAAGGAGTTTAGCAATAAACAAAACAAGCAGAAAGTATGTAAAACTGACACCATGCTGTGGATTAGAATATGAAAAAAACAAAAGAGGACTTTACCTAATCTTTTCATCTTTCCTGAACTGACAGTGAGATTCCGAAATTTCTACAAGGTTAGTGACTGACTCCTCAACTTTTTAACATCAACATATCTATGTAGATGTTGTCTTTCAAATGTTAATCAATTGCTTACATCTGTACAACCCAAAGAGTGTTTTGTATCTTCTATGTTTAATTTTTGAAATTGTATTTTTAAGAATCAGTGCTTGAAAAATATCCATAATAAAAATTATAGAAAATCTTGGGTGAAAATGAGGGCAAAAATAAGTAATATAACTAGGTACCTGTTCTAATGTTTTAATGTATCACTACATATTTGATCCTGTTTTAATCAATCAAAACTTTTGAAAAAAAGATAAATAATATAGTTTTAATTGCCAAATACAGTGAAGAAATATCATTATTTTCAACTCCACTACTTTTAATAACATTTTAATCTGGGCTATGGTTAACATTGCTTTTGCTTTCTGCTTTGCAAGAAAGCTTGCCGGGTAATTCATATTATAAGAAATACGAAGGAAGATATTTCTAAAATGAACAGTTTTAAAGCCTTCAGCATGTAAATTTCTGGGATACAAATGCCAGCCTCTAATTGCAAATAACTTAAATCTATCTGAAAACATTTATTTATTTGAAAATACCTTGTTGATGAACTCCAAATATAAATATCATGAAGAAAATGTACTGTATTTCCATAAATATATTTTGGTATTTTAGAACTTCTGAATATGACTTTCTCACACAATAATTCTAAATTAGTTCGATTTTATTATATTTTAAAACTTAAATAAAAGTGTTTTGTTTAGAAATATATTTTCTTACATCCTTATCGCAATATTTGCTTTTGCATTTTTATTTCTATCTGTTATTAATTTATTAATTCAACAAACATTTACTGAAACAAACATTTACAAAAGCAATGTACTGAACACATATATTCTCATCATGTTCCTTATAATTTTAAGATAAATTGTTTGGTTTCCATTTTGATCCATTTTAATTTAGTCATTATCTGAATATTATATATCTACTCACATTTTTGTTTCTTTTTAACTTCAACTTTTGTATTATATATTAATTATGAACACATTTAAAATCAAGACAATTTTGAACCCAAATATTTTCATTATATTGAGAATTCAACTAAAAGAAAACACTTGATAATGAAAAAATGAAAAAAAGCCACAATACAAAAAGTCATTAACTATTTAAATAATCAGCCAAATAAAATCTAGTCTTAAGTTCCTTTGTATGGAGTTCAGAATGTTTGTACAGGTTTTGGGAGAAGATCCAAATATATTCCAACTGTGCTTTTAATTTATGAATTCAAATAACTCGTCCATATTTCCTTAGACGTTTTTAGAAAGCATATCTTTTCTATAAAAGAATAGTTCATTCTTTTGCTCGTTCATATGCATAGTACAAATTGCCTTATTTCCTGATGTACTATAATTGAAGAGAAGGAAGATAGGCGGTAAAGAACTAGGGTAACTTTTTGTAACACTGGTAAACTATTCTTAAAACAATTCAAAATTAAAAGTGCCTACGTTTGATAATACATCATGATGAAGCCACAAGCAACTCAGAGCCTCCTCCAAAAGAGAGACAAAGAGAAATAGAGTAGTTTTCACAGACACCTTCCAGCTTCCTCCAGTCCAAACTCCGAAACACTGGAAACCAGCCAAGGTAATGCCATTTGTGTGTGTGTGTGTGTGTGTGTGTGTGTGTGTGTGTGTGTGTGTGTGTTTTAAAAGAAAAGCCATAGGGACATACCAGGAAATTACAGGCTGGTTAGTTTTGATTCAGTTGTGGTTAAAATCTTCAGAAAGTATTTTAAGAAATCAAACAGAGAAAGAGCAGGAACTCAGTTTAGAAGGACCCATGTGGTTTCAGGAAAGGAATAACTTGCCTCACTAACTGGATGGAATTCTTTGAGGGTGGATTATCAAAATGAGGATCCCACTAAAATGGATGTTGAATCTAAGGAGCTTCAAAAGCCAACAATTCAGGAGAAATAATAAATGACCCCCCCAGCTGGCTTATCCATAAAATAGAGTAGTCCTTTCCTAATTGGCTTGCTTTTAATTAATGAAAACTTTTTACAGACTTCAGGAAAAATGCAAAGAAACACATCTTTAACATACAGTAGTACTTTAAAATATGGAAGAGCTATGATTACAGCAGCTAATAATTATAGTTAGCTATCATTATTGACTATTTGGCACAGAACTAAGCCCTTTGCACACATTATATCATTTAATCTTTTAAATGACTTTATGAAGTACAGAGTATTATTCTGAGTTGGCAGATGGGGAAACTGAGGGTATGAAAAGTTAAGGAATTTTCCCAAGGCCAAACAGCTACTCTCAGTGGAAGAGCTGGGATTCAAATCCAGAACTGTCAGACTCCAAAGACCATGCTCTTAGCCCCCATACATATCCTTCTTAGTGTGTCTCAGTAATTATGAAATTACACTCTTGGCTCACAATCACTAGAGTGCCTGCCCAGAGACATTTCCCTGTAGGACCAATGGCTGTGCTCAGTGATCTACTCACAACCATCTGGTTCCATTAATTACATTGCATTTAACATCCTCAGGTTAAATAGGGGGACAGCGGTCAAGGCAAGGAACAAAACTCACCAAGGAGGAATGCCCTGAGCTAATCAGCCACTGATTCCAAAGGAAATCCTGACTTTATTTGCAGTCCTGCGCCCCACCCAGAAATGGCTCAGTCTCTGGGGGAATCTCTTAGAACTGGACATCCAGAGATTATTCCTAATGTCCTTCTGCATGGTAAGGTAGGATAGCATTGGCTGATCTAGTACTAAAGTCTTTCATAGACTACATAGAAAATACAGAGAAAGAAAAGCAAAACATTCGCAATGGGTAACCCTATTGTAATTAATGTTAAGATTTTGGCATTTTTCTTTCTATTTTTTTCTGGGATTTGCTTCTTTACACAGCTGTAATCATTGTAAAAATGCACCCCTTTTTCAGTTAAGATAAATTATAATTTCTACTCATTATCACAATGTCCAGTCTATCATTATTACTGGTTTTGTGATATTTTATTGACTATCATAATTTTCTTAACCATTTCTCTATCATTGAGCATTTATTTCAATTTCTTTTCATAATAAACCATGTACTTTGCAGTATAGAATTCTCCATATTTTGGATAATTTTCTTAGCATGGATTTATTGAATTGGATTAATGTTTAAAAATGTTCCCATAACCTTGTATATTCAAAGTGAGCCCTATGGCCATTTAGACCTAGTTCTCCATTTAAAAAAGAAAAAATGGCTCCTGGTCAAATGAGCATGGAAATCACTGTGTATTAGATACAACTCTTGAAGATATTTAAGAACATAATAGCTAATTAAAGATGAAGGAGTTTTGTGAAAACTACTCTATTTAATATTGTTTAACCTACTGTCTCTCAAATTTATGTGATCTTATACCTTTGTTTAGCCTATCTCTTGTCCCCTAGAATAGATTGTTTATGAGATAGGGTGATATCTTGAAAGAGAACTAGAGGAACACTCAGAAAACCCAGTTTTTCATAAACTGCATAATAGAGTGAATTAGTTACAAACTCTGTGAGTATGTTTTCTTATCTATATCCTCAACAATACTATTCTGAGGATCTTATTATAAATTTTATATGAAACATAGTTATACATGAATATGTATATGCATTATTATTATTATTATTATTATTATTATTATTATTATTTTGAGACAGAGTTTCACTCTGTTGCCCAGGCTGGAGTACAGTGGCACGATCTCGGCTCACTGCAACCTCTGCCTCCCAGGTTCAAGTGATTCTCCTGCCTCAGACTCCCAAGTGGCTGGAATTACAGGCACGCGCGCCACCACACCCAGCTAACTTTTTTTTTTTTTTTTTTTTAGTAAAGATGGGATATCACCATGTTGGCCAAGCTGGTCTCAAACTCCTGACCTCAAGTGATCCACCCACCTCGGCCTCCCAAAGTTCTGGAATTGCAGGTGTGAGCTACCATGCCCAGCCTGCATTAGGCAGGAGAATTGCTTGAATCCGGGAGGCAGAGGTTGCAGTGAGCTGACATCGTGCCACTGCACTCCAGCCTGGCAACAGAACAAGACTCCGTCTCAAAAAAAAAAAAAAAAAAAAAAAAAGAATAAGATGAAGGATGAAGTATAGCTATTTATCATCAGTTTCACTGACATTTACCATTTACCTTCCTTTCATTGTAAGGAATTGGGAGAATGAATACTTATTAATTATATTTGAATTTTGACATCAAGAAGTCACTTAGAAATAAAATATGATCTAAAATATTTTGAAGCATCCAGTAACTAGGTTGCCCTATTATAGAGAAGGAGAATTTTTTATTTTTCCCTTTAAAAAGTGAGGCTAACTTAAGATTAAGTGTTCTAGGTAGGTGTCACTTTATATTCAACTGAATATGTGAAATGCCAACACTTTTTTTGGTTATTGCTGAGACAAGAATCTCGCATCTGCTATGTAACTTAACCGGTTAAGAAATCTCTGTGCCTATCCAAAGCCTTCTCACAGTAGGAGGCATCTAGATGCTTTCTGCACATACTGCATTAAAAAAAAAAAAAGTAATCTGTGGCAAACTTGACTCTTCCTTCATATGCTGGGGAACATGTGTTCCCCAAACATGGTGGAGAGAGGGACTTTTTGGATGTGCACCTCCTAAAATTTGTCTTGAATTGACAAGAGTTCCCTCTGAATTTTTAAAGTTGTGAGCGAATGACCATAGTATGGGAACATGCCTGCCATGTTATCCAGAAGCAAGAAAGGCCAGAGAAAGAGTTTGTATGAACTAACTTGAGTTTATAACTTACGGGGTCAGCTTTGCTGAATGCACCTGATCTGGTTAACTCCATTCCCACTCCCAGATTTCAAGACATAAACCCATAGGTGAGAAGGGTTTACTCAGAATGTGAGAAAAAGGAAATGAAAGATAGGAAATGATTTTCCTGTGATTGGGGCTTGGTACAAAAGGATGTTTCACTTTGAAACCAAGGTAGAATTCTAGGGGCCAGCCAGTCAATCACTCTCCAGAATTAAAGGGACAAAGAGACTGTCCTGGTTCAACTTCAGTATGAAGGATGGGAGGAGTGAGGGATAGACTGAATCCAGGAGAGGAATAAGTAGACCACCATTATGGTCAGCCATGGCAGGAGAGCAGAAGGCACTGGGTAGGGTAAAGAACATGTTCAAAGATCCACCAAAGACATCTCGACCTGGATACAGAACCCAGGAAGACCTAGGTACTTCCATTCGCTTTTATTGTCTACATATATTTTCTCTGCACCAGAGAATCTTTTCTTTACCCAGGAAATTCTTTACATAGTAATACATATTCTACCAATTGAAGATATATCACTGTTAAATGGAAAAATGCAGGACACCAAGTTATATAGAGCGAACAATAACAGTTATGTAAAAATGGTGCAGAAAGTTAATTTGAAAGAATGCATTACACATCTTCTTCACTCATCTTCCCCAAGCGGTAGAATTATGGTGGCTTTTGTAAGCTCTTTATATTTTTTTCCAAATTTTTAGTAATAATTTTTATAAGAAAAATTTATTTACAGAAGTAAATCAGGATTTATAAGGGTCCTCTTTAAAAATACCTTTAGCTGGGCATAGTGGCATGCAGCTGTTGTCCCAGCTACTCGGGAGGCTGAGGTAGGAGGATTTCTTGAGCCCAGGAGTTTGAGTCCAGTCTGGGCCACAGAGTGAGACTCATCTATAAAAACTTTAAACATTTTTAATACTTTCGCAAAGGTGGGGGAGGTAACTATTGATAATTTTAATGTTAATGGAAATTAGTTTAAAATATACTGTTCTCTAGTCTCCCAAGTTTGACCTTGCTAGAGGAATGCAAAGGCAAAAGGAATGGGAGAGAAAGGAGAAGTGAGCAGAGAGAGAAAGGGAAGTGAGCAGGACGAATGGCTGAGGTGGGTGGAGTGCTCTGGAGAAAGAAAAGGGCATCGAGCAAGTGTGATTCAGCCCCTGGGAAGACAGAGTAGAGGGGGGCAGACAGGTATGGAGAAATCAGGAGAGCGTCAAAGACTGAGACAAGAGTATCATGGAAATAAAATGAGTTTAGGGTTTGAAGTCAGACCAGCACTCTCTACCACAGTTGTGTGTCTTAGGACAAACTGTATTAATTTATACAATGAGAATAAAATTACCCATCTTACAGGTTGCCTTGTAAGATCAAATTAAAGATGATGATGTCTGGAAACTATACTCTGCTACTAGAATTTACCACTTCCTTTGAATGTTTGGTTGTAGTCCGCCCTCCTTTCTGCAGAATCACAGAATCCCAAGAACCAAATAGAAGAAAGGGCCAGAGAGTTCCTGAGCTTCTAGAACTCCAGTCTTTGCTAAAGTGGCTTCAAAGGGATGAGACTTATGTGGCTGCACAGGCTCTCAACCCCTACCTAGGAGAACCTGGAGGGCAAGAGGGCCTCTTACTGTCTAACCCATGATAGGGAGGGGTGTCTGTGAAATGATGAAATGAATGAATGAATGCATAAATGAATTAATGTTTATTCTTCCAGGTAAACTTTAAAATAATTTAACCTAAAATGGTTTCATCTTTTTAGATCAAAAGATCACCCTGAGATTTTATTTAAAATTGCAGTTGTAAAAGTTTCTGGTATGTTTTGATGGCCGTGTTGGAACTTCTCTGTAGAAAGGCCAGCTGTCTACCAACATGCTGCACAGGGTGTTGCAAATTAGTAAATTTGCTATGATCCAAAGCTTGGCTGTTAGAAAGCCCTGCATGAGTCTTACCAGTGCTTCCAGGCCAACTGCACTCAGGGGCACTGACTTGTGCCTTACAAACCCATTAAAAGAGAGCATGGGTGACTGGCCTGGCTTTGCCACATATTAGCTTTGAGCTTGAACAACTACTTGCCCTCACTAAGACTCAGTTTTCATCTCCGTAAAATGAAGATGATGCTCTACCTATTGTAGTTATTGTGAAGACTTGACAAGATAGAATAGTTCGACTATAGTAAGAATGTAATAAATAGAAATGTAATATTGATAATGATAAGGATGATAATAATAGTGACAATAACAGCCATGATTAGAATAGCCACTTGCTAATTTACTACAGTAAATATTACTGTCAGTTTTATGGGACAGACCCATCAGCGTTAACTGAAAGTTTTCTCCCTGTAGACAAATTGTACATAGGAAGGCAAACTGTCAGAAAGTTATGTAGTACCTCAAGTCTTAACTAGGGGAGTTAGTTTAAAGGTTTACAGTCCTGATGGCCTGATGCATCCCCCTGACCACATGGCTGTAACTCCCAGGTTACCCAGACCCTCCTATCCGTCTATCAGGAAATCTTTGCCCTGGACAATTTGGAATTAACACTGGTATTCTCTGCCTCTCTGATTTCTCTGATTCTTCTTTTTTTTTTTTTTTTTTTTTGGTGTTTTTTATTACTGAGTAATGCTCTCCTTTTTTTAATTTTATTATTATTATACTTTAAGTTTTAGGGTACATGTGCCCAATGTGCAGGTTTGTTACGTATGTATCCATGTGCCATGTTGGTGTGCTGCACCCATTAACTCGTCATTTAGCATTAGGTATATCACCTAATGCTATCCCTCCTCCCTCCCCCCACCCCACAACAGTCCCCGGAGTGTGATGTTCCCCTTCCTGTGTCCATGTGTTCTCATTGTTCAGTTCCCACCTATGAGTGAGAACATGCAGTGTTTGGTTTTTTGTCCTTGCCATAGTTTGCTGAGAATCATGATTTCCAGCTTCATCCATGTCCCTACAAAGGACATGAACTCATCATTTTTTATGGCTGCATAGTATTCCATGGTGTATATGTGCCACATTTTCTTAATCCAGTCTATCCTTGTTGGACATTTGGGTTGGTTCCAAGTCTTTGCTATTGTGAATAGTGCCACAATAAACATACGTGTGCATGTGTCTTTATAGCAGCATGATTTATACTCCTTTTGGTATATACCCAGTAATGGGATGGCTGGGTCAAATGGTATTTCTAGTTCTAGATCCCTGAGGAATCGCCACACTGACTTCCACAATGGTTGAACTAGATTACAGTCCCACCAACAGTGTAAAAGTGTTCCTATTTCTCTGCCTCCTCTCCAGCCCCTGTTGTTTCCTGACTTTCTAATGATCGCCATTCTAACTGGTGTGAGATTGTATCTCATTGTGGTTTTGATTTGCATTTCTCTGATGGTCAGTGATGATGAGCATTTTTTCATGTGTTTTTTGGCTGCATAAATGTCTTCTTTTGAGAAGTGTCTGTTCATGTCCTTCACCCACTTTTTGATGGGGTCATTTGTTTTTTTCTTGTAAATTTGTTGGAGTTCATTGTGGATTCTGGATATTAGCCCTCTGTCAGATGAGTACGTTGCAAAAATTTTCTCCCATTTTGTAGGTTGCCTGTTCACTCTGATGGTAGTTTCTTTTGCTGTGCAGAACCTCTTTAGTTTAATTAGATCCCATTTGTCAATTTTGGCTTTTGTTGCCATTGCTTTTGGTGTTTTAGACATGAAGTCCTTTCCCATGCCTATGTCCTGAATGGTAATGCCTAGGTTTTCTTCTAGGGTTTTTATGGTTTTAGGTCTAACATGTAAGTCTTTAATCCATCTTGAATTAATTTTTGTATAAGGTGTAAGGAAGGGATCCAGTTTCAGCTTTCTACATATGGCTGGCCAGTTTTCCCAGCACCATTTATTAAATAGGGAATCCTTTCTCCATTGCTTGTTTTTGTCAGGTTTGTCAAAGATCAGATAGTTGTAGATATGCAGCGTTATTTCTGAGGGCTCTGTTCTGCTCCATTGATCTATATCTCTGTTTTGGTACCAGTACCATGCTGTTTTGGTTACTGTAGCCTTGTAGTATAGTTTGAAGTCAGGTAGTGTGATGCCTCCAGCTTTGTTCTTTTGGCTTAGGATTGACTTGGCGATGCAGGCTCTTTTTTGGTTCCATATGAACTTTAAAGTAGTTTTTTCCAATTCTGTGAAGAAAGTTATTGGTAGCTTGATGGGGATGGCATTGAATCTATAAATTACCTTGGGCAGTATGGCCATTTTCACAATATTGATTCTTCCAACCCATGAGCATGGAATGTTCTTCCATTTGTTTGTACCCTCTTTTATTTCATTGAGCAGTGGTTTGTAGTTCTCCTTGAAGAGGTCCTTCATGTCCCTTGTAAGTTAGATTCCTAGGTATTTTATTCTTTGAAGCAATTGTGAATGGGAGTTCACTCACGATTTGGCTCTCTGTCTGTTATTGTTGTATAAGAATGCTTTTGATTTTTGTACATTGATTTTGTATCCTGAGACTTTGCTGAAGTTGCTTATCAGCTTAAAGAGATTTTGGGCTGAGACAATGGGGTTTTCTAGATATACGATCATGTCATCTGCAATCAGGGACAATTTGACTTCCTCTTTTCCTAATTGAATACCCTTTATTTTCTTCTCCTGCCTGATTGCCCTGGCCAGAACTTCCAACACTATGTTGAATAAGAGTGGTGAGAGACGGCACCCCTATCTTGTGCCAGTTTTCAAAGGGAATGTTTCCAGTTTTATTGGCTGTGGGTTTTTCATAGATAGCTCTTATTATTTTGAGATACGTCTCATCAATACCTAATTTATTGAGAGCTTTTAGCATGAAGTGTTGTTGAATTTTGTCAAAGGCCTTTTCTGCATCTATTGAGACAGTCGTGTGGTTTTTGTCCTTGGTTCTGTTTATATGCTGGATTACATTTATTGATTTGCGTATGTTGAACCAGCCTTGCATCCCAGGGATGAAGCCCACTTGATCATAGTGGATAAGCTTTTTGATGTGCTGCTGGATTCAGTTTGCCAGTATTTTATTGAGGATTTTTGCATCAATGTTCATCAAGGATATTGGTCTAAAATTCTGTTTTTTGGTTGTGTCTCTGCCCAGCTTTGGTATGAGGATGATGCTGGCCTCACAAAACGAGTTAGGGAGGATTCCCTCTTTTTCTGTTGATTGGAATAGTTTCAGAAGGAATGGTACCAGTTCCTCCTTGTACCTCTGGTGGAATTCGGCTGTGAATCCATCTGGTCCTGGACTCTTTTTGGTTGGTAAGCTATTGATTATTGCCACAATTTCAGAGCCTGTTATTGGTCTATTCAGAGATTCAACTTCTTCTTGGTTTAGTCTTGGGAGGGTGTATGTGTCGAGGAATTTATCCATTTCTTCTAGATTTTCTAGTTTATTTGCATAGAGATATTTGTAATATTTTCTGATGGTAGTTTGTATTTCTGCGGGATTGGTGGTGATATCCCCTTTATCATTTTTTATTGCACCTATTTGATTCTTCTCTCTTTTCTTCTTTATTATCTTGCTAGCGGTCTATCAATTTTGTTGATCTTTTCAAAAAACCAGCTCCTGGATTCATTAATTTTTTGAAGGGTTTTTTTGTCTCTATTTCCTTCAGTTCTGCTCTGATTTTAGTTATTTCTTGCCTTCTGCTAGCTTTTGAATGTGTTTGCTCTTGCTTTTCTAGTTCTTTTAATTGTGATGTTAGGGTGTCGATTTTGGATCTTTCCTGCTTTCTCTTGTGGGCATTTAGTTCTATAAATTTCCCTCTACACACTGCTTTGAATGTGTCCCAGAGATTCTGGTATGTTGTGTCTTTGTTCGTTATGTACGCAGTAGTCATTCAGGAGCAGGTGTTCAGTTTCCATGTAGTTGAGTGGTTTTGAGTGAGTTTCTTAATCCTGAGTTCTAGTTTGATTGCACTGTGGTCTGAGAGACAGTTTGTTATAATTTCTGTTCTTTTACATTTGCTGAGGAGAGCTTTACTTCCAACTATGTGGTCAATTTTGGAATAGGTGTGGTGTGGTGCTGAAAAAAATGTATATTCTGTTGATTTGGGGTGGAGAGTTCTGTAGATGTCTATTAGGTCCACTTTGTGCAGAGCTGAGTTCAATTCCTGGGTATCCTTGTTAACTTTCTGTCTCGTTGATCTTTCTAATGTGGACAGTGGGTTGTTAAAATCTCCCATTATTATTGTGTGGGAGTCTAAGTCTCTTTGTAGGTCACTCAGGACTTGCTTTATGAATCTGGGTGCTCCTGTGTTGGGTGCATATATATTTAGGATAGTTAGCTCTTCTTGTTGAATTGATCCCTTTACCATTATGTAATGGCCTTCTTTGTCTCTTTTGATCTTTGTTGGTTTAAGGTCTGTCTTATCAGAGACTAGGATTGCAACCCCTGCCTTTTTTTGTTTTCCATTTGCTTGGTAGATCTTCCTCCATCCTTTTATTTTGAGCCTATGTGTGTCTCTGCACGTGAGATGGGTTTCCTGAATACAGCACACTGATGGGTCTTGACTCTTTATCCAATTTGCCAGTCTGTGTCTTTTAATTGGAGCATTTAGTCCATTTAGATTTAAAGTTAATATCGTTATGTGTGAATTTGATCCTGTCATTATGATGCTAGTTGGTTATTTTGCTCGTTAGTTGATGCAGTTTCTTCCTAGCCTCGACGGTCTTTACAATTTGGCATGATTTTGCAGCGGCTGATACCAGTTTTTCCTTTCCATATTTAGTGCTTCCTTCAGGAGCTCTTTTAGGGCAGGCCTGGTGGTGACAAAATCTCTCAGCATTTGCTTGTCTGTAAAGGATTTTATTTCTCCTTCACTTATGAAGCTTAGTTTGGCTGG
Source organism: Hylobates moloch (assembly GCF_009828535.3). Taxonomy (NCBI): domain Eukaryota; kingdom Metazoa; phylum Chordata; class Mammalia; order Primates; family Hylobatidae; genus Hylobates; species Hylobates moloch. The sequence goes on from NW_026652280.1 coordinate 109,615,560, forward strand.
ATATGGAATTCTGGGTTGAAAATTCTTTTCTTTAAGAATGTTGAATATTGGCCCCCACTCTCTTCTGGCTTATAGAGTTTCTGCGGAGAGATCCGCTGTTAGTCTTATGGGCTTACCTTTGTGGGTAACCCGACCTTTCTCTCTGGCTGTAACTCATAACATTTTTTCCTTCATTTCAACTTTGGTGAATCTGACAATTATGTGTCTTAGAGTTGCTCTTCTCGAGGAGTATCTTTGTGGCGTTTTCTGTATTTCCTGAATCTGAATGTTGGCCTGCCTTGCTAGATTGGGGAAGTTCTCCTGGATAATATCTTGCAGAGTGTTTTCCAGCTTGGTTCCATTCTCCCTGTCACTTTCAGGTACACCAATCAGACGTAGATTTGGTCTTTTCACATAGTCCCATATTTATTGGAGGCTTTGTTCGTTTCTTTTTATTCTTTTTTCTCTAAACTTCCCTTCTCACTTCATTTCATTCATTTCATCTTCCATCACTGATACCTTTTCTTCCAGTCGATCGCATCAGCTCCTGAGGCTTCTGCATTCTTCACGTAGTTCTCAAGCCTTGGCTTTCAGCTCCATCAGCTCCTTTAAGCACTTCTGTGTATTGGTTATTCTAGTTATACATTTGTCTAATTTTTTTTTGAAGTTTTTAACTTCTTTGCCATTGGTTTGAATTTCCTCCTGTAGCTCGGAGTAGTTTGATCATCTGAAGCCTTTTCTCTCAACTTGTCAAAGTCGTTCTCCATCCAGCTTTGTTCCATTGCTGGTGAGGAACTGTGTTCCTTTGGAGGAGGAGAGGCGCTCTGCTTTTTAGAGTTTCCAGTTTTTCTGCTCTGTTTTTTCCCCATCTTTGTGGTTTTATCTACTTTTGGTCTTTGATGATGGTGAGGTACAGATGGGTTTTTGGTGTAGATGTCCTTTCTGCTTGTTAGTTTTCCTTCTAACAGACAGGACCTAAGCTGCAGGTCTGTTGGAGTTTGCTAGAGGTCCACTCCCGACCCTCTTTGCCTGGGTGTCAGCAGCGGTGGCTGCAGAACAGCGGATTTTCGTGAACCATGAATGCTGCTGCCTGATCGTTCCCCTGGAAGTTTTGTCTCAGAGGAGTACCCGGCCGCGTGAGGTGTCAGTCTGCCCCTACTGGGGGAGTGCCTCCCAGTTAGGCTGTTCTGGGGTCAGGGACCCACTTGAGGAGGCAGTCTGCCCGTTCTCAGATCTCCAGCTGCGTGCTGGGAGAACCACTACTCTCTTCAAAGCTGTCAGACAGGGACATTTAAGTCTGCAGAGGTTACTGCTGTCTTTTTGTTTGTCTGTGCCCTGCCCCCAGAGGTGGAGCCTACAGAGGCAGGCAGGCCTCCTTGAGCTGTGGTGGGCTCCACCCAGTTCAAGCTTCCCAGCTGCTTTGTTTACCTAAGCATGCCTGGGCAATGGCAGGCACCCCTCCCCCAGCCTCGCTGCCACCTTGCAGTTTGATCTCAGACTGCTGTGCTAGCCATCAGTGAGACTCCGTGGGCGTAGGACCCTCCGAGCCAGGTGCGGGATATAATCTCCTGGTGTGCCGTTTTTTAAGCCCATCGGAAAAGCGCAGTATTATGGTGGGAGTGACCCAATTTTCCAGGTGCCGTCTGTCACCTCTTTCTTTGACTAGGAAAAGGAACTCCCTGACCCCTTGCACTTCCCGAGTTAGGCAATGCCTCACCCTGCTTCAGCTCGTGCACGGTGCACTGCACCCACTGTCCTGCACCCACTGTCTGGCACTCCCTAGTGAGATGAACCCGGTACCTCAGATGGAAATGCAGAAATCACCCATCTTCTGCGTTGCTCACACTGGGAGCTGTAGACCGGAGCTGTTCCTATTCGGCCATCCTCTTCTTACTGGACTCTTAGTTCTTTAATCATCATTTCCTCCACTCCACCTCAGCCATTGCCTCCCTTGAACCTTGTCATCACTGAAGCCCTCATCACCTCCAAAGTCTTGAGATCTCCTGTTCTCTAACCTTGGAAATTTCCTATCCTTATCTCTTACTCTTAATCCAATATCCTCCTACATAATTTCTTCAACCACATTATAAATCCTAGTCCATAGATCCCAACACTTTCTATTCATTGTCCTCTTCTGCTATTTGTTTGGCTTAGGTTCCATGATCCAATCAGTATTATCGTTTCTCTGCTCACTCTTGATTCCCCTTGCTTTTCTCTCCTTCCATCACAATCATTTTGCAAAACCCCTCCCAGGATGAACTCAGTGATCCATCATTTTCATTTCTATTCCTGAGCAGCTACACATAAATGGAGAAACTCACACAATTAGACTGATTTCATTTAAAATTAACAATCTCAACATTTTCAACAAGTTCTCACCACTGGCAGAGTCCTACCATATTACCTCAGTAAGCTTGCTCCCCCACTCTCTGACATAAGATAACTCTTACGTCATCTTCCCTATCCAAACCTCCTGCCTCTTTCCTGCCTTTTCTCTGTTGATGACTTTGCCTCATGCTTCACTTGAAAAAATTGAAACATTTTCTTAACACCATCAAGATGTCTCTGTTTCTGGCACCCAGCCTCTTCCTGTTGTTCTTAGTTATGAAACTAAGAAATTCCCTCTCCTTCTATCAAGATCCAGTCATTGGCACATTCTTTTGTTCTTATCCCATGTTGACTTCTGGAGAACTTTAGTTTCCTCAGCCCCATATCTTCACTGTCTCCTTCTCTACTGGATCATTCCATCAGCCTGCAAGCATAACATCTCTTGACTTTACATATATGCATACCTTGACCTCATACCCCCTTGCATCCACTCACCCACTGAACAACTCAGAGCTCTGGTTCTGCTTTACAACCAAACTTCCAGAAACAGTTGTCCATAAAGTGGTTTCTCTATTGACACTGCCCTCCTATTTTCCACCTCCACACTCCACCATAATTGCTCTTCTTACTGTTACCTACAACTGCCAATTCTTGGCTTTTTGCCCTTTTTGGTTTCTTAGTTCTCTAGCTTCACACTATATATTTTTCCCTACCTTTTTAGCCACTTTGCTATCTCTTTCTGCTGGCATCTCTCCCTGTACCCATTGGTAAGCATTGGAGTCTCTAGCATGATCTCGGACTCAATTCTCATGTTTCTCAAAACCTTCACCCATGGTGATTCATCTCTTCCCATGCAATTAACTACTATTTGTATGTTATGCACACCTGCATCTGTAACTCTAGCCAAATTTCTCTTCTAGGGAGAGAATGTGTGTATTGAACTACCTTCTTGACCTCTCAAGAGGCATCTCAAAGTTGACATAACACTGTTAATATTCTGTCCACCTTAAGTAAAAACCATTTATCACCCAGTCTTCTCTATCTCTGTAAGTGACACCATCAACCACCCAGTTGCTCAAACTAAAATCCACAGCATTATCTTAATGTACCTCCTTATTCAGTCTCATATCTAATCTTTCAACCCATGAGGTTTCAATATCCAAGATACATCTCAAATCTATCTATTTTTCTTCACTCTGCCAACACTTTAATCTGAGTCACTATTGGGTTTTATCTGGACTATTGTGAGAGTTTCCTTACTAGTCTTCTGATTTCCAATCTGGCAAAATCATAGAGCTCCTCTACTTAAAACCTTTTAAAATCTTCCCATTGCATTTTAATGAAGACATAAACTTGTTATCTCTACCTCCAAAGCCCTGGATGGCCTGGCCCATGCCCTGCCTCACACACCTCATCATGGGCTACTCTGCACATCCACTGCTAATTTCCCTGCTGGGCTCATCTCCTTTCAGTTCTTGGAACATGCGCAGCCTCTTATGTCTTAGGACCTTCACAGACACACACACACACACACGCGTGCGCACACACACACACACACTACATTTTCCCTGCTTCTCTTGTGTATGACTCTTGCCTTTGAGGTCTTTGCTCAAATGTCACTTCCACAGAGAGTCCTTCATCACCTACTTATGAAAGTGTTCTCAATTGTGTTTCTATAACTACACTGGGTTTTATTCTTCATAGTAGTCATGAAAATTTATAGTTACATTTTTATCTGTTTGTATTTCTTTTTCTCTTTCTTTCCCCATAGGCTGTGAGCTCAAGGGGCAAAGCTGAGCCCCATTTTGGGCACCAATTTATACCTGGTGCAGAGAGAAATGCTAGGACCATTTCACTCCTCTGTACCTTACCTCTGCTCTCATTGCTGCCTCTACCCAGTGTTGTGAGTGATACCTGCAGCCTTTACTGATGTTTCCCTCTGCTGCTGAGGAAGGCTGGGACAGAAATTGAAGCTCATAAAAATATTCACTGAATGAATGAATGAATAGATGAATACCAGCGGCCCATACATTTTCAGAACTTCCGTTCTCATTGAAATTCTATTGTTAACATTACCGCATTTGTGTCATTGGGAATCGACTAAGGGAGATGTGTGTAAAGTCTGGCAAGCTTGACTTTGGCAATGCCCTCTTTTCCTTCCAAACCCCTTTTTCCATCTGGCATGGAGCGGTTTCCCTGGACCTCCACTTCCACTCCAGGGATATATTTTCTTCTTTGCCCCTAGCTCTTCTAAGGAGTTAATTTTACCACTTACATATGCTCTAGCCAGTTGGATTTCTCTTCACTTTCTAGAAATGGGTGAGGCCATTTCATAGTCTGTACCTGCCTCCACCCCAAGCTGTGAGTGACATTTGAAGCCCCTGCTGATGATGTCCCCTTCTGCTGAGGAGCAGGTACAGAGGATGGCAGTTTCATCACCACTAGAGCCATAGGTGCTAGAAGCCATGGGCACCTCTGGGTGCCAAAGCTAAACTGGGCTCTCCGGAGCCCTTAACATCCAGAAGCCACATGGAGTAGGGTAGGGGAAGTGCTCCTCTCCCCTTCTGCGTTACATTCTGTTAGCTGGATGTCAAAGCAACATATCTTCTCAGTACTGCCACAACATTTCAGTGAGTACAACTAATTTGTATTAATAAACACATGAACTGAAAGTGTAATCACATTATGAAGTACTGCACAACATTTTTGGCAACTGTTTGGAAAGAAAGAAAAGCGGGGTGTGGGGGCGGAATTAATGTTTACATGGTACATGCCAATCTAAGCATGGCCCAGAGCATCATGGAAGGAATTCGTGTTGCCAACTGATGTTTTATTCTGACCCCATCTTTGAAGGAATCAAATAGCAACCATTGGTTATGTCTGCACATTCTTCAGTAGGATTATAATAAAAATACTTAGTTAATGCTAAGTTCCCCAAAGAATCTTTAATCTTTATTTAAAAATTGATCAATACATTACTCGTACTATGAAATGCTTTATCAAGGAGATTTTAGCAAAACATCTCTTTTCCTTTTTATTTTTAATTCTTGTTTTGTTTTGTTTTTAATAACCAACCCCCCCCCCCTCTCTTAGACTCAGAGAGAGGCTCCCCAGGGCTAGACTAGAAGATAAACCTAAATTCCTGACACCATTATGTACTCAGAATTATCTTCCCGCCCTGCCTTCAAAACACTGGGGTGGCTTCTTAGGCCACACTTGGCTCTCCTGTAGGACTGATTCTCTTCCAGAAGTGTCTGTGTAACCAGCTTTCAGGCACCCACTCCTCCAGTCCTCATGCATAAATGTGCCCTGTCACAACTTAGTCTCAAGCTGGAGTCTCCACTATGCTGACTTATATAATGAATACCTAAAAAATAAAGAGTATATAAGTGATTGAATGAGATGAAGAATTAATTCACCTGGCAGTAGAAAAGCCATTGCTTGCTCACTGTTTGATTTGGAGAAAAAAGTGTTCTGTCATTCCAGGTAATAGAAGACAAACTTCAGTTAGAAAAGGATAAAGGGAAAGCAAAATCTCCCAAGGAGAAAAAGGCTCCAAGTGCCAAGCCTGCCAAAGGAAAGGGAAAGGATCAGCCTGAGGCCAACGCACCAGTGAAAAAGACCACCCAGTTAAAGCGGAGAGGAGAAGATGACAATACCAATCGTTACATTGGTCAGTAAGGTGCTGCTGCTGGTGATGCCTTTCACGAGTGAAACACAGTGGTAATAAAATCAGACCAGTTAATTTGGTGACTCACATAGAGTGCATAGTTTCCTGACCCCAATTCCCCCACAATCATTTTGCCCTAGAGACACTAGAATTTTCCTGCCTCACAACCTGTGAGGCAATTGGAGCAGTCATCCCAATAACTAGCTTAGTCTTTCCCAGCCTTTTCTCTCATTAGAAGCATAAATCACTTACTCCCATGGCACCCTGAGAGAAAAAGATTTCTATTTGCAATTCATGTGTGTCTGTAAGCAAATTTTTCTTGAGACAGGGTCTTCCTCTGTCACCCAGGCTAGAGTGCAGTGGCACAATCATGGCTTATACTACAGCTTCAAAATCCCAGTCTCAAGCCATCCTTTCACCTCAGCCTCCCCAGTAGCTGGGACTATAGGCACATGACCATGCCCAACTTATTTACTTATTAATTTATTTCATAGAGACAGGATCTCTCTATGTTGCCAAGAGTGGCCTTGAACACCTGGCCTCAAGTGACTCTCCCTCCTCAGCCTCCCAAAGTGCTGAGATTACAGGCATGAGACACTACACCTGGCTCTCTTAAATAAATATTTATTAAGCATGTGTCTTGCTAGGTGCATTTACACAGTGCAAATAAAGGCTGAGATAGCCAGTTGACTGTGCCACCAAGGAGCTTACTATCTTGTTGGGCACATACAGGAAAGTCAGACATAATTATAAAGCAAATAAAAAGTGATTATGGTCATGAGTGAAACACAGTGGTAATAAAATCAGATCAGTTAATTTGGTGACTCACATAGAGCACATAGTTTCCTGACCTCAACTCCCCCACAATCATTTTGCCCTAGATAGAGACACTAGAATTTTTCTTTCATTTTAGTTTCTTAATATAAAAATGATTCATCCTAGGCAGCTATAAGTAATTCATTCCTGCCTTCCCTTGAGTGCAAATGAGCTACTTGTTGTTATCTGCATATTTAAATGAGATAGCAGAGGGCTTTCCCATCCTTTACCAGTTGACTCCCTTCATGCATCTCTGCTCTAAATCTAGTAGACTTGGAAGAAGTGATATTATGAAGTCCATGGACAATATCAACATTGATTAGTTTAGTGATAGAAGAAAATTCATTACTTAAAAATGAAAAGTTGTGCCTCTGTTGCACTATTTATATATTGATCTTAATGGGCTTTTGTGAAATGTAGTGCTTTTTTGTACCATGTGCTATCAGTACTAAAGTATAACAATTATTCTTACCCTGCAGAATGTCGCATTCTAAAATAAACTCATGTCTTAATATTAATAAAATAGTATAACTAGGGCCAAATAAAGGAGAAAAATGTTAGGAAAGTGCAGACTATGTATTTTAAATTTTTAATGCAATAAATACATAGTTGCTACATAATCCATACTCGGGATTCACACCCATTGACATACGTGCATACAACACTTTTTAAGGGAGCATATCCATATTCATTATTTCCCTCTCCTGTAAACACCTCTAGTTATAAAATACCACAAAGCTGTAGTTATTTGTAATTCAGGAGTAAAGCCAGATGTTGCTCAAAAGAGATTAGAACCCGAAAAAGTTACAGGCTAAACTCTTAACAAAAACCCAAGCACACATTTTCTATGACCACAAGCTCCATATAGGTTCGTCCTTCTATTACGCCTATGTCGCATTTGCAAAAGTGATTTAATATTTTGTAAAATAGTCACAGCCTTCTTACTGGAAGGACAATAATGAAAAACAGTCAACATGACTGCATTCCAGCCAACTGGATCATTTTTGGCAAGCCAGAGGGATTATAAATGCATGCGTGATGTATATAGCCATTGAACTGGCTGAGTGCAACCTGCTCTCTTTTACAATGATGGCTGCTCTTCTTTATGGTGTTTTGAACAGACGATGAGCCAGATGATGGTGCCCAACATTACATTATAGTTGTGGGCTTCAACAGTCCTCAGCTATTAGCAATTATGGCTGAGCTTGGCATTCCTATAACCAGCGTGATTAAAATATCTTCAGAGAATTATGAACCTCTGCAGACACACCTGGCAGCAGTTAACCAGCAGCAGGAAGTTCTTCTTCAGCCAGCAGGTATGCAGTCTGCTACACAACTTACTGAGTTCTTCAATATTACCCACTGTCCTTAAAGTACAAATATAATTTTCTGTCCAAAACATAGTCTTACAATTCGTACATTATTAAATCTTTTCAAGACTTTGATTTGCTATTTACTCTGCTTGCACCAGCCAGGTGTTGTAAATTTTGCAAATTAAAATCATACCCTGTATTTATACCCCTGTGTAGCCACAGAAAACAGACTGCAGGTCAGAAGACTTGGTTATCCAACTACCTTTTCTGGAGCATTTGATCTATAAGTTTTACCTAAAGGATGTGCTGGATGAATCACTGTTAATAATCTGTTCTTGCAGAAGTCATAGTCACCACGTAGCCCAAGGGAGGTCACAGCCTTAGATTCTTGCCCTGTTCTGCTATTGGCTTATTATGAGAAATCACTGGGGTGCTATCTTCCTAGCCTTAGACTAGCAAGTTGTGGGATGAAGTTCCAATCATGCTATCATTTAGCCATTTTGAGCCTTGAGGTCTTCATCTAAGAAGATTATCTTAGATGACTTCTGTGGAAGGGGAGCAAAAAGCCACTGTATACTTTAGGAAATAGAACTAGAATTTGGTGTAAGATTGTGTTACTGGATGCCCAAGTTTTTTCTGCCATGTGCTGTTGCTTTTATTGTTATTTATTAATAATATCATTTGCACAGTGTTTTGTATCTTACTCAGCCACATCCTAATTTTTATAACACTACATTTTTAAATTGCTGCTCTATAAAGTTAGAAATAGCTACCCTTGATAATACTAATAGATCTCATATATTGGGCACATGTCTTGGGACTAGGCTCAATGCTAAGGGCATTAAGTACATTGATTCATGTGGTTTTCACAACAAGCCTAGGAAGTATGTTTTATTGTTTCTATTTTACAAAAATGGACTCTCAGTCTAGAGGCAGCTATTAAGTTAAAAAGTTGAGGTTCAAACCTAGGCTATTCTTGATTATCTCAAAGGATAGTTATAATACTAAATGGTTTATTATTGAAGTGAGAAAATGCTGCATAAGCTCCAAACACAGTCTCTCTGTAAAAATATTTAATATATAAAAATAAAATAATAAAAAATAGACTTTATAATAGAATAATGAGATCTTAGTAGTAGAAACTACTATTTAATTATAGATGTAATAAGCGTAAATATTTCAGGCAAATTTTTAAGCATAATTTTATGAAAATCTGTCATTATTTTACAGTAAAAGTACAAATACCCAGAGAAGCCTCTTGCTATTTAATGTGACCAAAAGGTAACTGAAACATACAACATTGATCCGCTCTGTTTTCAGCAATATAAGAAGGAGAACCAGATAAACTGTATTTGTAATCAGTTATGTAGCAGACACTAAGTTGATTTAAAAAGTGATTTGGCAGAAAAACTGGTCTTATGTAGATTGTCATCTAAGAGTGATGGAAATCTTGAACATATTTAGCTCTCAAAATGTGTGACCTAGTCATAATCTTTCTGGGCCTCAACTATAAAATGAAGGCATGAGATAAGTTCATATTTAAAATGAATCTCAGAAGTAAAGTTCTCTGATTTCATAATAGTATACTCCGACTTCAAAAATTTATCAAAATTATATTCCTTTATTTACATTTTCTGGTACTGTACAGATATCTTGCAATGTATATGACTCACCATGTCCACTTAAAGTGGGAAAACATTTAACACTCTCATTTTGTAATATAAACTGTTGCTCTTATTAGATCTAGAAGCAGAAAAATTGAAGAAAGAAAATGCCATAAAAGAGCTTAAAACTTTCTGGAAGTACTTGGAACCAGTCCTGAATAATGAGAAACCTGAAACAAATCTCTTTGATGTTGCTCGACTTGAATACATGGTCAAAGCAGCTGATTTTCCTTCTGACTGGTCAAATGGCGAGATAATGGTTAGTACACACATTACTGAGAGTGCATGGTTTTAACATGTGACAACAATGGTTCTATTTGCTCTATTTATTCATGACATAGATAGTTACTGATGCCGATTACAAGGCATTGAGCTAGGCTCTTTTATCTTCAGGATAATGATAATATTGAATGCTCAGTGATGGTTATAGTCTGATTCATTAGCTTTTAATGTGTGAATTAACAACAAATAATAAGATGTAGTAGATGAGGATCAAAAGGATGGTGATTCTTTTATTTGGTGACACGTGGCTTTGTTTTAAAACTCAACAATGTTCTAGACAGTAATTAGAATCTTCGTATGTATTAATTTTAAAATACTAAATTTTATAGTTTGTTGAATTACATGTCTGACTTTTTATGTTTCAGTTCATACATTGTTTTTCTAAGCCCTTGCTTTTATTCCCTTTTTTTTGAGACAGTCTTGCTCTGTCGCCCAGGCTTGAGTGCAGTGGTGTGATCTCACTGCAACCTCCACCTCCTGGGTTCAAGTGATTCTCCTGCCTCAGCCTCCCATGTAGCTGGGACTACAGGCACGTGCCACCATGCCCAGCTAATTTTTGTATTTTTAGTAGAGATGGGGTTTCACCATGTTGGCCAGGCTGGTCTGAAACTCCTGACCTCAGGTGATCCACCCGCCTTGGCCTCCCGAAGTGCTAGGATTACAGGCGTGAGCCACCATGGCTGGCCCCATAATCTTATTTTTAATATATTTGGCCAAGAAGGTCTATCCTAATAGGATGACTTGACTTTGGCCCTGTAGTTATCAGGCATTTCCCAAGAGTGGGGTTTACTGGCCCCTGCTATTGAGGAGTTTGCAGAGAGGCAAGACTAAAACCGTGAAACAGAGAAGCAGTGGTCAAGGACCCACATATCTGGTGCTCGGTTATGTGAAACACACTCTAAGTTTCCTACTAATTCAGACAAAGAAAAAAGTGGAATGGTTGGAAAAGTAGTGAATGACAGATGCATGAGGGCTTTTTAACGAAACGGAAGGTCAAATGACTACTTATTGAAGATGTTGTGGAAAGTATTCAAGCATCCCTCTGCTACAGAAAATCTCTCAGGTCTCTTTCTAGTTGACCCCTTATTCCAACTAACAGGGGCCTGGGAGTGTTGAATACCCGCAGGATGATATATTTCAGCGTTAAGGGAGCTGAAATGAAAGCAAAGTCCTAGGGAAGGACCCTATCAAGTGAGTGCTCTGAAAAAGGCTGGGCAAAGTGGAGTGTGGAGGGTGGATGGGTGTCTGCACACTGACTGTGGGTAGCTGACAAGAAAAAAAATAAAAGCCGACTGTCGAAAAGAAGAATGATATCAAAGCCTGGAACTGTTTCTACAGCCGAGGGTAGGCTATGGGGCATGAACACTTCTGAGTGTCCCCGGTTCTATTACCTTGAGATGGATATGCACTTAATGAAGTAAGTGAAAGTGCTGAGGAGGGTGGCCAGACTTGAACCCTGAAGGATGGACAGGACTTGAATAAGTAGTAATGGAGAGATCAGTTTGAGTTATAAGACTCTCAACACAAGGCATTAGATGTCACTATGTAGAAAGACCACACTTAAGTCTGATATCCTGGTGAATCTCAGCCTTGTTCTCTGCATGGAAAACGAAGCTGAATGTAGAAAAGCTGTGATAGAAGGCAGAGCTAGTTCTGGGAAAGACTGGAGACTCCAAACTCCCTTTGTCCTTGCCCCTCCTCATCCCTTCATCTAGATGTGCTCGGCTTTCCTGCTTTGTCTTCTACTCTCCTGCCTCCTAAATCTGACCTCAGAGAAGGACCCACTGTCCTCTGTCCTTTACTATTTCATGTTGCCTTGGGTCAGTGTGTTTCCCTATCCTGGCGATATTGGCATTCCAAGTAACATATGAACATTCCACCCTATTTTCTTGAAACTCTAGATTATACTAAAAAAAGTGACATATTTTGGGGGAAGAGGCTATTTCCCTGGGATCCTGAAATCCCACCTCAAATCCAGCTTCTTACTCTCTCTTCCACAGACCAGCTGCTCTCCCAAGCATGCAAAATCTCTAGTTAATAAAACCCACATCCACAAATTTAAATTTTGGAGAAACGCTGCTCTTCTCATTTGGGCCAAGGCCTGGCTACATACCCTATCAAGAACTTGTGTACATTTTTTGTTCAATAAGGCACAGGAGATCCCAGCCTTATAATCCCTGAACCATAATTCATTCAGAGGAGGCTGCTTCTAAGTCAGCCTCAAGCCAAGTACCTTTTGCTCCATCTCTAGCTAGCGCTCCCTACTGTGTGTCTTCTTTACTTTCCAGGCACAGGCTGAATAAAGCTGAAATGCAGAGTCTAGAATCGTGTACAGTCCATTGCATCGTCAGAACATAGATGTGAACACTATGATATACACTGGCAACTTCAAAGGACTGAGCACCATTTCTAGCACTCTGCTTCTCACTGCAGTGTCTACATTTTAATCACTTCCTTTTAAAGAAAGTGATAGTGGCTATATTTTACTTTTAAAAATACAGAATGGAATAGTTTAAATGGCAATTAAAGTTCAGAAAAATTATTTTATGTGGAAAAATATTACCAGTCTAGTTATGGTAGAACATTCCTGACTTCAGAAGTGGAACATTAATGTAAAGGGTCTCTAGTTGGGCCATGAAGGTAACTGTCAACAATGAAAACATGCAGGTCTCTATAGAGCCAATTAGGGCTGTGTTGCCCAGCTTCCCAGACTGATCTATTAGTCAATTTGCAGGTATTTACTGAATATCATCTTATACCAGGGCTATGGTCTGGGTCCAACTGTAGTAATCTTTTAAAGCCCATGCATGTCTCTCTAAGATATGGTTTGTGAGTGAAGCACTCAGCATTGAGGGTGATGGGGAGGGAAAGTCTTGAAAATGGTTCGGTCATTAAATTGGATTCTAGAAGAAAAGGCCATTGAATTTAATAGGTAAGATCACAGTTCATTTTAAACAAGATCATTTAATAAGCATAAAAATGATAAATCTACCCCTAGTAGAAGCAGATCAAATGCATAGTGTCACACTTTAAGCTATATCTGTAAATTGATAATGGCTTCATATCCAAGATAGGACTCATCCAATGAACCCTCTTCCCCTTTGATTGGAGGAAAGCATTTGCAACCTTTCCAACCTTTGGCTGCAAACAAGCAGGCTATATTTCTATTGAACCAAGGTAACAAAAGCTTTACATCAAATAAATGCCCTTCAACGCATGATAACTGTCCCTAGAAGACATCGGCAACATTTCAAGTTAAGACCCCTGGTTGCTGAAATAATTTGGTGTCCTTAGCATGTGATTTGCGGTTTCATTTTAAAATGAATTAACTAGGTTAAGCTAAGGGATCATTGGGCAAAAGCTTTACTATTTCCTAGAAATAAAAACAAAAACATATTTCTTTTTTTTTTTTTTTTTTGAGACGGAGTCTTGCTCTGTCACCCAGGCTGGAGTGCAGTGGCGCAATCTCGGCTCACTGCAAGCTCCGCCTCCCGGGTTCACGCCATTCTCCTGCCTCAGCCTCTCCGAGTAGCTGGGACTACAGGCACCCGCCACCACGACCAGCTAATTTTTTGTATTTTTAGTAGAGACAGGGTTTCACCATGGTCTCGATCTCCTGACCTCGTGATCCGCCCACCTCGGCCTCCCAAAGTGCTGGGATTACAAGCGTGAGCCACCACGCCCGGCCTACAAAAACATATTTCTATGCCAGAATTTGGGCAAGCAATACCAGATTGAAGCTTGACTGAAGAAGCCTTGGCCTTAGTGGGAATGGGAAGCCAGCCAGCAACCAGGTGCACCATAGTGATTGGCAGAGCTGTGCACGTCACTGGACTTCTGCATACAAGGAACCATCTCATACCACCTTACTTCTTGAACTCAGACATAGGATGAGCCTATTTCATTCTTCTTTGCTTCCAGGCAGACAGACCCAGCCATCACAATGCTTTCCTACTTCTGGAAACAAAAGCCCAAGTAATAGAGGTATCTGAGCTACAATTTGCTTGCCAGCTCATAAAACTTGTGGGTATTATAGAAGCAATAGTCTATCAGGATTTCTTAGTGTTTTGCTCTAGAGATAGAACAGGTGAAAGGAAAGAAGTGGAGCTTGGAGGAAAAGAAGAAATACTAATTGCCCACATACTTGTGTAGATGCAACATACTTGGGTAGATGATCCACAAAGCAGAGTCAGTGTTTCCATTGTGCTCCTTGCATAGCCAGGTAAGAAATCATCTATAGCTTGTCACTGGCTGAGGATATTAAAGTTACCTAACGTGTTTAGGAATTGAGATACTAAGAATACAGGCCACACTGCTGAAACTCATGACTCAGTTATATTTCTTTTAGTTGAAGCATTAATTAGGCTCTTAAAACATTAGGCAGCCATATGGCCCTCCAAAGGAAACAGTCCACATTGTGGTAAACAAAGAAGAAGAAGAAAAAAGGTTCAGGAATGTAAATGGGGTCACCATGGCTGGGATTCAGTGGTTTGGGGATTTAAGGGTTTGCTTTCCTGTATAAAGTTGATGGGCGTAACTGTTAAGAGAGATATATACCATATATCTGATTCCAACAGTATAAAACTGGTAACCAGTTGCCATTAAATCTCTCACTTGTAGCTGAAATTGGGCACTTATATTTTTGAAAATATTGCCTGCTTGATGTATGACATCCTGGATTGGAAAAGGCAGCACCAGCACTATTTGGAAAGCATGCAGCTTATTCATGTCCCTCAAGTGGTTAATGAGAAACCTGTATTAGAAGCCATGCCAACTTTGGAGGTAAGCATGGGCTCAATGTCTTTAGTGGGATGAACGATTCACTGAACAACTTTATTTTCATATTTATAAGGCATATGAAGAAAAAGTTACATAAATACTTACATTAAGGTCATACTGCCTACTGGCATAAAAGATAGCTACGTGATGGGGGCTTTGTGAAGCTCCTCAACTACCAGACATTTACAAAGGCAAGGATGGAACCCTCTTGTCAGCACTCGGTACAATGAATAACATCTGTGACAGGAAGGACATTGACAAAGTAATTACAACATTTATTTAGCACCTGGCTATGTGCTAGAGCTGTGCAAGATGCTGGCAATACAATAATGAAAACTCATTCCCTGTCCTCCTCATTAAGGTTAACTTTTAAAGAGGATGGCAGTCAAGTCAACAATGATTTCAACATAGCATGATGAATGCTGAGAGCAGTCATCTCAGCTTGCAGTAGAAGAAATAAATCTGGTCACCTGATCTAAAGAGGAGTAGAGCAAAGAGAGGGAAGTCAGGAAAACTGAACCAGGATTAGCGATGTGGGGAAAGATGAATATGAAGTGCCTAATGGAAAGCATGATAAGGGAAAGGGACAGAATGATATTCTCAAGACAGGGGCAAAGATGTACAAAGATATGGAGGTCAAAGAAAAGCAGTATTATGGCACAAGCCAGGAGCACAGGGTAGTTCAGTGATCCCAGGCTGCATGTGCAAAGTGAAGAACAACAACAGAAACTAAACCTGGAGAGGCAGGAGCCAGGTCATGAATCTCCTTTGGTGCTAAGTTGAGAGTCTGGTTTATATCATGTGGGCAATGGAGAACTGCTGAAGGATTGGGAGAGGGAGAATGGGATGACTCTGAGTCACCCAGGGGAAAAAAGAAAAACCTGTTGGATGCTCAGTGCCCCATCACCCCATCACTTTCTCCACAATTGCTCAGTGGGTTCTGGTAGGAAAAACTTCGTAATATCTATACCATTACCTTCTTTCCTTCATCAAGAAAAACTCTTTTCCTTTGGTTCTAATATTAGCAGATGATTTTGTGGTGTGAACATAATTATACAACCTCAGAATCCTGTTGGATCTCATCATACCAGCATTTGATGAGGGCATCTCTCAGCTGGGTATCTCAGTTGTTTCTTTTTAATTATTCTTTTTCTAGGCTCCACAGCCTGCTGTACCAGCTCCTGGAAAGAAGAAAGCACAGTATGAAGAACCGCAAGCTCCACCACCAGGCATGTATGAAATCGGCTGCTGGAGGATCAACACCACAAGCTGGCACTTTAAGAGATAATGACTGCCCTCCATATTACTTTCAGCCTCCCTTCACCTACAGCTCCTGCATTTATTAGTGCAAAGTCATAGTCTGAAATTATGCATGAAATTTTGATGGAAATAATGGAGAACACATCTTAACTGGGCAATGGTATTTTCTATATTTTACAGTGACTTCAGTCATCACAACTGAAGTAGACATGAGATATTACAATGATTTGCTGAATCCGATTCCAGAGGAATTCATTTCTGTGCCCCTGATACTGCATTGTATGCTGGAACAGGTGGGGATACTCTGAGCCTTTTTCCCAGGTTGTATATTTGAGTAAGTCGTTTCATCTTTCCTGGCTTCCATTTTTTTTACACTATTTTAAAATTATACTCATAATACCTAAGTGCATTCTCCTTTATAAAGATTAGAATAGTTCAGATGAAACTAAAGTCTGCTTAAATCTTCAGCTTCAATTCTCTTTTCTTTTGCTATGCTCTGGAGCCATTTATGTAACATTCCCTGAAGTTTTGGTAGAACATATCCTCAATACTCTGTGTCTGGTGTCATTTTAATGGAAGAGGAAAAGGAAGAGAACATGGACAAGTGGGTGGGGTGGTTAATAGGCTTTATCTTTAAAATTTCTTTCATGCTTGTAGATTTAACTAGATTTTTGTATTTCTGAGGCCAATTTTTGTCATCAGCTTTTTTCTTAATGAATATGTCTTAATAAGTATTTTACTGGAGTTTTAAGTCTGATATAATGTGCTTTACACTATTCACTTAAATATGTTTTAAAATTTCCTCTGTATCTGGTCATGTACCTTTCCTCATGACTGATGTTATTTATTGGTGCCTTCCTTTTCTTGATCATGATTGTTAAGGGCGTAGCTATTGTATTGGTCTTTTCAAAGAACCAGGATTTGGTTTCATTGATCAACATCTTTTTACTTTTTATTTTATTAATCTCTTCATTAATTTCTTCATCTATTTATTTATATATTTGTTATTTATTTAATTATTTTTAAGACAGGTTCTCTCTCTGTCCCCTAGGCTGGAGTGCAGTAGCACAATCATAGTTCACAATCTCAAACTCATGGGCTCAGTGTTCCTCCCACTTCAGCCTCCTGAGTATCTAGAACTATAGGCATGCACCACCATGCCCAGCAAATTTAAAATATTTTTTTTTGTAGAGACAAGGCCTTGCTATGTTGCCCAGTATGGTCTTTAACTCGTGGCTCCAAGCCAACCTCCCACCTAAGCCTCCCAAAGCACTGGGATTATAATCATGAACCACTGCGTCTGGCTCATCTCTGTCATTTCCATCTTTCTACTTTCTTTGGATTTATTTTGTATTTCATTTTAATTGAAAGCTTACTTCATTTATTTTTAGCCTTTTTGCTTTATTTAAGGCTATACATTTCTTTTTGAGTTTTTCTTTGTTTGCATCCTGATGCTTTCAGTGTATTCAATTCTAAATCTTTTATTTATTTACATGTTTAACCCATGAATTATTTTGATTTCCATTATTTACTGATTATTTCTAATTTTTTTTTACATTATAATCAGTAGGCATTTTCTGCAAGTTAGCAAATTAAAATTTCCTGAGGCTTCCTGTGTGACCTGATGTAACATGGTCATTGTGAATGTTCTATGTGTATCTGAAAGAGTTTGTTATTCATACTAGTAGCACGTATGTAGCACTTATAGGCACCAGGCACTGTTCTAAATGCTTTCAATATGTTAACTCATGTAATCTTCAGAACAATCCTATGAAGCAGGAACTGTTTTTATCCCCCATTGTATTAGTCCATTTTCACACTGCTGTAAAGATACTACCCCAGACTGGGTAATTTATAAACAAAGGAGGTTTAATTGACTCACAGTTCCGCATGGCTGGAGAGACCTCAGGAAACTTACAGTCATAGTAGAAGGGAAAGCAGGCACCTTCTTCACAAGACAGCAGGAAAAAACTACCACTTTTAAAACCATCAGGTCTCATGAGAATTCCATCATTATCATAAGAACAGCATGGGGGAAACCACCCCCATGCTCCAATCACCTCCTTCTCTCGACACGTGGGGATTACGATTTGGATGAGATTTAGGTGGAGATACAGAGCCAAACCATATCACCCATCTTACAGATAAGAAAACTGAGGCACAAAACGTTTTTCAAGTTTGTTCAAGTGGTAAGTAGCAGAAATGACTTAAAACCTAGTGAATCTGCACAGAAAAGTATTTGGATGTGATTTCTGCATTGTCGTCTTCCTTAACGTTGCTGTTAAGAAGTCTGATGTCAATCTGATACTTTTTTCTTTGCAGATAATCTTTACTTTTCTTTTTAGCAGCTGTTAGGGTTTTCTCTTTGTAATTGATAACACAAGACTATGTCTAGGTATGATTTTATCATACTTGTCATTATGGTGTAAGGGAATTATCATCTGATTTCCAGTCACATTCTGTGTGAAATAAAAATTCCTTATACTGGCCCATAAACACCCTAAAAATAGGGTTCTGAGATGTACCTGTCATCTCACCTCCTGCCCGCCACCACACACACACACACACACACACACGTCATCTACATAGGCCTTCTGGTTTTTCCTCAGATATGTTGCTTAATTCTATCTTAACCTTTTACTCTACCTTCTCTACCTAGAAAGTTTTCTCTCTTTCTGGAGGGTCTCCAGTAGAAGTGTCAATCCTTAGAGAGGCCTTCTCTGACCACCTGATCTAAAGAACCCTCTCCCCACACAACACACAGCACTCTCTACCACATCACCTTGTTTTATTTTCTTATCAACAGCTTTTCTTTTTGCAATATATTGATCAGCTATTTTTTCTTACCTTCTCCGTCCTCCTACTAGAACATAAACTCCACGCAAGCAGTAACAATGTAGTCTTGTTCGTTGCTGTGTGCTCAGCACACAATAGCCACACCTAACCCATAGTAGACACTAAATACATATTTGTTAAATTCAGAAGATTCTAAGAAAGTCTTCTATCTTCAAATATCGTTTTTCCTATCGATTTGCCTTAATTATTATTGAATGGATGTTGGAACTTCAGGGTTTTCCTTTTTGTCTTTTAAGTTTTCTTTCAATTTTATCCCTTTGGGAATTCCAGCTTAACTTCCTACTAATGCTTTCTTCAGGGAGTCCAGTCTGCTATTGAAGTTTTGTTTTGCCAGTAATGTTTTTAATTTGTAAATTCTCTATTTTTTTTTTTTACAATTGCCTATTCTTGTTTTTAGTTCATGGATGTGACACATTTTTTCTGTTAATACATAAAAGGTTTATTTTAAAGTCCTTTTCAGACTCTATCATCTCTGTTACCTCCCATATACATTTTTCTGGTTTTTGATTGTCTTAGTTTTCTAACCAATTAGATAACCACACTAATATTTGCCTTTAATTGCTCCATGAAGTTTTTAGAAGATCAACAGTTTTATTATATCAATAAATGCATAGAAGTACAAAAGCCCTATAGAGCTTGCAGTATCATTATTTTATTTATCTTATCCTTTCTTGTTTTATTCTACTAAACTTAAAGCAACAAACATTTATTAACCATCTACTATGTTCCAAGTACCAAAGAAGACAGTTAATGAGCTCAGTGCCTAACAAATACAAGTCAACCAGTAGATCCATGTTGAATGAACGAAGGCTTAATAATAATAAGGGCATGAAAAAACTGAAATATAGGAGTGATGGGATGACACTTTATAGGATGGGATGTTAGAATTGAACATTTCAGAGAAGGAACAGATTCGAGTGATCTTTTATGATTGAAGTGGGTCAAAGAAATGATCAGAGAATAGAAAGTGGAAATAGTGAGTGACTGTTCTGACAGTAGGGCGTTTCTACAAGGTAAAGAATAGGATGCAATTTTGTTATTCTAGAGCAGTGGTTCTCAACAGGAGGTGATTTTGTTCCCAGAGGACATTTGGCTATGTCTGGAGATATTTTTGGTTGTCACAACTGGAAGGGTGCTACTTGCATAAAATGGGTAGACACCAGGGACATTGCTAAACATCCTGTAGTGCACAGGACAGCCCCCCACAACAAGTAATTATCTAGGCCAAAATGTCATTAATGCCAAGGCTGAGGAAACTTGTAGAGGGATAGGAAATCATAGAGGATGATTATAGGATATAGGGTAAAGGGAAAAGCTGTAAATTAGGTGCCTAACTTGATTATGTTTCAACCTCTTTTACTTGTTTACCATGTAAAATTGAACAAGGCACTTAATCTTTCTAGACCTCACTTTCCCCACATAAAGGAGACAGTATTACATTTACTGATCTCATAATCTAGTAACTTTTGTATTTTTGAAGAAAGAATGAGGATTGGGCCTGAACCCCAGTTTCTTCCACTCAATATCCTTGAGCTTTGGCCAGTCACCCTAGTTTTCTCCTCTATACAATGGAAAATAATATCTGTCACCATAAGATTGCTGTGAGGCTTAAATGACCACATGTGAAGATGTGTTACATAGTACCTGGCTTGTGATAGACAATAAATATTTAATGAACCCAAAGTTATATGAGCACTCTTTCCGCTGCTTTAAGATAGAGTAAATATTAAGAAAAAAGTTATTATTCTATTTGACTAGAATCTTCATGAAATATTTTTATCAAAAACTTGTTACCATTTTCATGTTGTCTATTTTAATAGAAATATTAAATTTATATCTACCTTAATGCATGGATTGCAAACACTTTTCCTTTTATTTGGTGATCACTGATAGTTTCCTGCCATTTTGTGTCATCAGTGGTACTTGGGTCGTAGAAATGGACTGGTTCTTACTAAGCAGTGGGAATGCAGCAATGAGCAGTGAGTATCACTAAAGAGCGGACCCTTACACCAATTCCTCTCATTGTTGATTTCAACAGGTTGTTGCAACTGAAGAAGATCTTGTCCCACCCAGTCTGCGGGAGCCATCCCCTAGAGCAGACGGGCTAGACCACAGAATCGCAGCTCACCTTGTGTCCCTTCTGCCCTCACTCTGTCTCTCAGAGAGGGAGAAAAAGGTCAGATAGCCTGAGATAACAGAGTCTTCATGCTTTGGAAAAGTATAGCTCCTCTCTTTAAATCAATATTGTTTCAATTTGCATAGAATCTTCATGACATATTTTTATCTGAAGAAGAAAGTGAAAGCAAAGCAGTGCCCAAAGGCCCCCTCCTACTGAACTATCATGATGCACACGCCCACAAGAAGTACCCACTACAGGTAATAATAATCAGGTTAGCCCAAGGAAAACCGATGTGGGAAAGTGTGTTTATAACTAATCAGTTGAAAGAAGCTAATTGGATAACTTCATCAACACTAATTAAAATGTAATGTACAAAATAGATACTTGCATACAAAGTAGGACCTGGAAAATGGACCTGGATACGGGGAAAAATGATGTCAGCCAAGGAAATTTGCCTGATTATTGAGGTCTAATTAACAATTCAATTAACTGTTACCACCACTAAATTTTCATTAAAACCTTATAATTATTTGCTTCAAATATCTGCTGCTATGAAAAACTAGTAGAAGCCAGAAAAAGATCTCAAAAGAGAGAGATGAATATATATGAGACTTTGGCAGTTTGTCACTGTGAATGAAGAATCAGTCATTTTTGTGCACCAGGAACTCCTGGCAACATAGGAACTAGCTTTTTGACCTTCAGCAAAATCCCAAAAGTTTGTCTTTCCCAATTACCATTGATTTCCCCTGTTCACAAATAATGAGAGTGAAGGTATCATGTTTAGCCTTCTCCATATGCATAAGGCACTTAACAGCTTACTTTAATGTCTTCTGTCATGTTGCTCTTTTTCATCAGGACCAAAAGAATTTTGATCCAGTTCAAATTGAGCAGGAGATGGAGTCCAAGTTGCCACTGTGGGAATTCCTTCAATTCCCTCTACCCCCACCATGGAACAACACTAAACGTCTAGCTACAATTCATGAGCTTATGCACTTTTGTACAAGTGGTAAGTCCATTGCTTTGTCTTAGCTTAAACTCAATTTAATTAATGGTCATATATGCCTCTTAAAATTACACCCTTATTTACAAAAAGTATTTTCATTATTGAAAGACCTTTCAGAGGCTAAGGTGGGTATTTTGATTGACTACAACTTTCTTGTTTGAATAATGTCATTAGCAATGTTATCATAGCTATAATGCATAACACTCTTCAACTTGATACACTGGGGTTTTTTTCCCATTGTGTTTTCTTAACCACAGTAATTCCTTTTTTTCCTCGTTTTCCCCCATCTCTGTCCCAAATACTCCCATTGACATCATTGGAGATGATGTGGTAATCCCATCCTACTTACAGAGAAGTAAAGGGCTGTGTGTGTGTGTGTGTGTGTGTGTGTGCGCGCGTACGCACGCACGCATGCACGCATATAATTCCCAGGACAATGCTGTCCTTCTGTCTTCTGCCTGACCACTGCGCTCTTTTATCATCATTGCAAATCATGTAAAAATTACAGTAACATTGCAGAGACATCATCTGGAAAGAGGGAAGAGCAACCTGGACTATGCAACTTTGCCCCAATTCAGAGATACCTGTCTTTGAATTTTCATCTTATATCCTCTTGTTGCAGCCACCCACAATCAATAAAACACAGGTTCCAGAAGAATTTTTCTTCTGTCTCTTTCCATTCTGTCCATTCACAGTTCTTTCTTTTTTTAATTAGAGAAGAAAAAAAGAAGAGGATCCAGATAATCTGAATTTGGCAGAAATGTTCACCAGGGTAAAACTAATGTGAGCACTACCGTGGACCATCTCTGCACATGAGGACAGGAAAGAACTAAGAAAGAGAGCGACTTGGGAGACAGATGTAGATATCTTGTAACCTGTGCTACTGGAAGCTCATATTTAGTCCTATCTTGAGAGAAAATTCTGAGCACACTATTTATAACCAGAAATTAAATTTGTATCTAGAAAGATGAATCATAGAACCATAAAATTTCCTAACTGAAAGAAACCTTGGAATTAATCTAGTCAAAATCTATTTTCAGATAAGAAAGCTGAGATTCTAGCAGGGTTAAATTATTTGTTTTAGGATTATAACAATGGTGGGGAAAAAAAGAAAACATTCTGGTCTCTGGATACCCAGTAGAACAGAATTTCCTTACATTACTGAGCAGGAGACAGGAAGAAAGCCACCGCAGAAGTCTGATGGTGCAATCTGCAATTTTAAGCAACTGCTCTGCACCTAGGGATACACAGATGAATAGAGAGCCCACCGTCAGCATGTTGCTGAGCAGGAGTTGACTCAAGCTAACAGCTTCTCACAGCAGGAAGAGCCATTTTATGCTCTTTGAAGACAGTGGGAAGAGGGGTCATTAAGATATACTATCTAGAATCATGTCTCATCTGAGTTCACTGGGATTTTGTGATATAGGCAGTCATTTCCCAAAGTAAATTCTCATTCCCACTTAAGGGAATATGTAGATACTACCTATAAGAAATGACATTAACTTCCACAGACATCTTTACTTGACAAGGAAGCATTTGACCTAGAAAAGAAAAGAGCATGTGCATATTCTTCCTTACCATTTCCTTTGTAAGCCTAACCAAACTAAAAAGTATTTTTATCTAGATTTCTTTTTTCACTTTTAAGTAGGCTTAGTAATAGAAAAAGCCAGGAACTTCTGAGTCCTACCATTGACTCATGGACATGTGGGGCACAGCCTCGAGGGCCTGGTATGTCATTTCTGTTGTGTACATAACTACCCCCTTCCTGAGTAGGGGGTGAACTTCTGTCCTTTTTCTGTGTCCTGCCACCCTCCACTTCTCCTTCTGGCTTGAGACGTGATTCCATTCTCCCTTCAGCTCAGCTCTCTACACAGCACAGGATTTTTGTTCCTCCTGCCACCATTGAAACCTCACACATATGCTGCTTACATGCCCCATCCTGGACCCTTGGTGCTCCTCCCCTCCTCCTCTTTTCCCTTTTGCCACATCATACTTAACAAGTCCAAAACCAAGCTCTTGATTCCTCATCCCTAAATTTGTCCCTTCACCATCTCCCTTATTTCAATGAATGACAACTGCTTTCTGTCGAAAACCTTGGAATCATCCCTGCTGTCTCTGTTTTTGTTTTTGTTTTTTTGAGACAGAGTCTCACTCTGTCGCCAGGCTGGAGTGCAGTGGTGTGATCTCAGCTCACTACAACCTCCACCTCCTGAGTTCAAGCGATTCTCCCACCTCAGCTTCCTAAGTAGCTGGGATTACAGGTGCACGCCATCATGCCCAGCTAATTTTTGTATTTTTAGTAGAGTTGGGCTTTCACCATGTTGGTCAGGCTGGTCTCGAACTCCTGACCTCGTGATCCACCCACCTCGGCTTCCCAAAGTGCTGGGATTATAGGAGTGATTCACCGCGCCCCGCCGCTGTCTCTGTTTTCTCACACTCTGCAATCAATCCCACCATACTGCTTACTACCATCCCAGCCCAGTCCCTCACCACCCCTCACTTGGACTATTCCAATAGCTTTCCAGCTGGTCTACAGGTTTTCAACTTTTTACCAACAGTCTTTTCTCTACACAACCACCTGAAAGGCCCCTCTAAAATGTTGGTTGGATCATGTGCCTTTGTGACTGAAAACTCTGTAGCAGTCACTCAGAATAAATCCTAAAGTGGGCCAGGTGCCTGGCTCATGACTGTAATTCTCTGGGAGGCTGAGGCAGGTGGATCGCTTGAGCTCAAGAGTTTGAGACCAGCCTGGCCGACATGGCAAAACCCATCTCTACAAAAAATACAAAATTAGCCGGGTGTGGTGGCACATGCCTGCAGACCCAGCTACTTGGGAAGCTGAGGTGGAAGAATCACCTGCGCTCCAGCCTAGTGAACCTGTCTCAAAAAACAAAACAAAACAAAAAACAACAATAAGAACCTAAACTGTCTGCCACCTACTTTTTGAGCCATCACCTATCAAGCTGTCATGTTCCATTCTCCTCCATCTACACTGGCCTCACTGTGATTCCTTGAACAAGTCAATCACACCCCGCCTCAGGATCGTTGCACTTGCTGTTTTCCCTTTCCTCAGTCACTTTCCCCCAGATATCCAGACAGCTTGCTCTTCTATTTCCTTCACATTTTTGCTTAATTGTTCAGAAGACTTTTCCATGACTGCTTTATATAAACTAGAAGCCCCTCCCCGTCATTATCACTTTTTTCCCTTCAGCTGGTTTTATTCTTTTTGCTATCTCTTTTATCTCTTACACTTATCTGTTTCCAACGACTAGAATGGATATTCCATGAGAGCAGGGAGCTCACTATTTTGTTCACCATTGTGTTCCCAGCTTTCATTATAGTTAGTGACGCCTAATAGGGGCTCAAAAAATATTTGAGAAATGAACAAATGACCAAACTCTCCTTCATTCTGTAACTCTTTTACCTCTTCCTTGTCTCTCTTCTGAATCTCCCTGCTTTTTCCCAAATGACCTGCTGCTTTTCTCATCTTTGCTGGAGAGAAAATGGAGGTTACTTCTGAATTATTGATCTGCATCATTTCATTTTTTTCTGATTGAATTCCATGTTTATTTGTTAATTCTACTTCTCCTTCCTCTACCTTGGAACTTCTAAAGTGTAAGAACCAAATCTTGATTCTTTCAAATCCCAGCACCTATGACAAAGCCTAATACATAGAAAATAATAACCAATGAAAGAGTGAGCAAGTGAATAAACGCTGTAAAAAGGTAAATACACAATTATAAAGCCTGCTGAAAGCTGATAAACTTTGAAGTGCAATTATGGAAAATACTGCAGCAGTTTATGTGCACAGGAGGAAGCCTTTCCTGAGCCCAAATCAACAGAAAAACTTAGTCAATATAACAGCCTATATTAAGCATAAGTAAATAATTTCTCTGTTTGAAATTACAACAGGAGAAAAGGGTGCTTTCACTCAAAAATAATAAGTTGTGTAAGCATATTCAACCAACATGGTACCCTGGAAAGTCCATGCACATGAATCTGGACACCTAATATTGATTAAGCTATGAAGCAGTTTGGGAGCATTGTAATTTGCTAAATTGTATCTTTACTGTGCTGTTTCCTTATCCTCAGGTACCTTTGATATTTGCTGCAGACTGGGGAGCCAATGTTTAAAATCAGCTCAACAGCCATTGTGGCGTGACTCTCTTGTCTTTCTGGTAGACAGATTCCCTGGTTGTCCCTCTGTCAACCCTGTACCGTGTGCTAATAAGAACATTTCCAGCAGCACTGGTTCTGCTTTCTTACAGATGTCTTGAGCTGGAATGAAGTAGAACAAGCCTTCAAGGTGTTTACTTTTGAGAGCCTGAAGCTCTCTGAGGTTGATGAAAAAGGGAAACTAAAGCCTTCTGGGATGATGTGTGAGTCAGATTCTGAAATGTTCAACATACCATGGGACAACCCTGCCAGATTTGCTAAACAGATAAGGCAGCAACATGTCATGAAAATGAACACTCAAGAGGCCAAGCAGAAAGCAGGTACACTACATGGAGGGAACGGAAAGCATTCTTCTATTTTATGATTGTCAATTTTTCTCATATTGTATCTCATGGATGTTTCTTACACTGAATAGATATTAAAATCAAAGACAGAACAATATTTGTGGATCAGAATTTGTCAATGTCTGTGCAAGATAATGAGAGCAACCGAGAACCTTCAGATCCTAGTCAGTGTGATGCTAACAATATGAAGCATTCTGACTTGAATAATCCCAAACTCTCAGTCCCTGATAACAGACAGCTGTTAGAGCAGGAGCGCATCATGAAGACTCAGCCCCAACATGAGTCTCTGGGTAAGTTAAAGTGTGTGTGTGTGTGTGTGTGTGTGTGTGTGTGT